>NC_081313.1:127837449-128137449 GCF_026419965.1 Kogia breviceps
CATTGGACCTACGTAGCACCACTTGTCCACTTGTCCACTTGTCTTTGTCCACTTGTCCACTCGTCTTTGTCCACTTGGCTCTTTCCTGGGATATGAAACGTGTACCGGAGTGGAGGTTCTTGTCAAGACAGCAGCCCTCAACTTTGGGGTCCCTGTGTCTGGTTGATTTTTTCATTTTCCCAAGGTCAACGCCCATGTGTGGAAGTGCCCTATGCTCTGTGGTTCTGTGTTTTACATGGTTTGGGAAAGAGGATACACTTGTGAAGATTGGCTGTTGGCCATTGACATCCCGCCCATCAGCTTAACAAGGCTCCCTTGACTCCGTGGGCTGTCCTGCCTTTCTGGTTTTTAGACTTTTTTCGCCTGGCCCTTTTGCCCCGGGGGGGGCGAGAGATTTCTTTGTAGTGCTGATTTGCTCTCCCAGGTTGCTTGGTTGGCCAAAAAGGGCGTATGCGTTTTTTCCTGAATATATTCAGGAAAAAACGCATACGCCCTTTTTGGCCAACCGCATCATTGTCCACGTTCTGGCGCTTTTCATGTGCTATCGGGGCCATTCCGATGTACCCGTTGACATCCGTTTCCTGCAGTTCTGCCTTGCGTTCAGCGCCTCTTCGTAGCCTGACCTCAATATATTTTGGGGCGATAGTTATCGTTTAGAACTCTGCAGGTTTGGGAAGTGCAGTGCCCCTGAGCTCCATTTCCCAAGTCGCTTTTTTGTGAGTGGGACGCAACACGGCTGGATGGCTTCACGCCCTATTGTCGATCCGGGGTGGCAGGCTGAACCGCTGGTGAATTCTTCTTCGTGATGGGAAATGAGAGTGACATGTGCCCGACCAAACACCTCCAGCGAGTCTCTCATTGGTTCCCCCTCTTGCAGTTCATCCTGCGGACAAATTGCAGACGGTACGAAAGAGGCATGGAAAGGCGCCGAGTCTCCAAGTGGGGAGATTGTTAGTAAGGGGGCCTGAATGGAGAACACGAGCACCAGGAGATGAAAACTGAGGTGAGTTTCAGAAAGCTTTCCCGATCCCACGGTGTAGCATCCGCTGGGTTTCCAATGAGTGCTTTCGCTGTCGGAAGATTGCGTTGAACCTGGAGAGTTGGGACCCATGGAATGGGGAGCACGCAGGATTCCTTTCAAGGGTCTGCATTTGCTTTCCCAACCTCACCAATCGTCTCAGCCCCAAGAGTGTCCAGCCTTATGTCTTCTGCCGCTGGGGCTGTAGATGTGGTCAATCCTGGTTGCATGCCAGTCCCTGAACGCATTTTGGAAGAATTTCTCTCTGTTTTGCCCTGCTTGTTTCTTCTTTATGTTGGAAATGTATCCTCAGAATGGGTCTGAGCTGATTTTCCCTGCTGGTTTTAGGCCGCTTTACACACACTTGATGCACTTACACAGAGATATCAAGACTTAGCTTTTAAGATGCTTACTAGTCGGATAGATACTTGTGCGATGAACAGGGTCTGGTGAGTCCAGTTGATTGAGCAAGGAGTAGGTCGTGTCCATTCCATATTCGGTTATCGGAAGGGTATCTGTGCTCATTTCAAACTCGAGTTTTATGCGTCACCCCACCTCACCTTTCCCCTGAAGCAGGCATAAGTGTGTTTTCTAAAAGCGTGACTCTGTTCTGTTTGGGGATTCAGTGCAAGGGGAGCGATTTTTACATTCCCTCGATAAGTGATATCATAAGTTTCTTTTTTTGTGGGACTTATTTCACTGAGGATGATCGTACCTAAATCCACTCAGGATGCTGCTACCAGCCTCATGACGTGGATTTCATGGCTGAGTGACACTCCATTGGACTTACGTAGCACCACTTGTCAACTTGTCCACTTGTCTTTGTCCACTTGTCCACTTGGCTCTTTCCTGGGATATGAAACGTGTACCGGAGTGGAGGTTCTTGTCAAGACAGCAGCCCTCAACTTTGGGTCCCTGTGTCTGGTTGATTTTTTCATTTTCCCAAGGTCAACGCCCATGTCTGGAAGTGCCCTATGCTCTGTGGTTCTGTGTTTTACATGGTTTGGGAAAGAGGATACACTTGTGAAGATTGGCTGTTGGCCATTGACATCCCGCCCATCAGCTTAACAAGGCTCCCTTGACTCCGTGGGCTGTCCTGCCTTTCTGGTTTTTAGACTTTTTTCGCCTGGCCCTTTTGCCCCGGGGGGGGGGGGGCGAGAGATTTTTTTGTAGTGCTGATTTGCTCTCCCAGCTTGCTTGGTTGGCCAAAAAGGGCGTATGCGTTTTTTCCTGAATATATTCAGGAAAAAACGCATACGCCCTTTTTGGCCAACCGCATCATTGTCCACGTTCTGGCGCTTTTCATGTGCTATCGGGGCCATTCCGATGTACCCGTTGACATCCGTTTCCTGCAGTTCTGCCTTGCGTTCAGCGCCTCTTCGTAGCCTGACCTCAATATATTTTGGGGCGATAGTTATCGTTTAGAACTCTGCAGGTTTGGGAAGTGCAGTGCCCCTGAGCTCCATTTCCCAAGTCGCTTTTTTGTGAGTGGGACGCAACACGGCTGGATGGCTTCACGCCCTATTGTCGATCCGGGGTGGCAGGCTGAACCGCTGGTGAATTCTTCTTCGTGATGGGAAATGAGAGTGACATGTGCCCGACCAAACACCTCCAGCGAGTCTCTCATTGGTTCCCCCTCTTGCAGTTCATCCTGCGGACAAATTGCAGACGGTACGAAAGAGGCATGGAAAGGCGCCGAGTCTCCAAGTGGGGAGATTGTTAGTAAGGGGGCCTGAATGGAGAACACGAGCACCAGGAGATGAAAACTGAGGTGAGTTTCAGAAAGCTTTCCCGATCCCACGGTGTAGCAACCGCTGGGTTTCCAATGAGTGCTTTCGCTGTCGGAAGATTGCGTTGAACCTGGAGAGTTGGGACCCATGGAATGGGGAGCACGCAGGATTCCTTTCAAGGGTCTGCATTTGCTTTCCCAACCTCACCAATCGTCTCAGCCCCAAGAGTGTCCAGCCTTATGTCTTCTGCCGCTGGGGCTGTAGATGTGGTCAATCCTGGTTGCATGCCAGTCCCTGAACGCATTTTGGAAGAATTTCTCTCTGTTTTGCCCTGCTTGTTTCTTCTTTATGTTGGAAATGTATCCTCAGAATGGGTCTGAGCTGATTTTCCCTGCTGGTTTTAGGCCGCTTTACACACACTTGATGCACTTACACAGAGATATCAAGACTTAGCTTTGAAGATGCTTACTAGTCGGATAGATACTTGTGCGATGAACAGGGTCTGGTGAGTCCAGTTGATTGAGCAAGGAGTAGGTCGTGTCCATTCCATATTCGGTTTTCGGAAGGGTATCTGTGCTCATTTCAAACTCGAGTTTTATGCGTCACCCCACCTCACCTTTCCCCTGAAGCAGGCATAAGTGTGTTTTCTAAAAGCGTGACTCTGTTCTGTTTGGGGATTCAGTGCATGGGGAGCGATTTTTACATTCCCTCGATAAGTGATATCATAAGTTTCTTTTTTTGTGGGACTTATTTCACTGAGGATGATCGTACCTAAATCCACTCAGGATGCTGCTACCAGCCTCATGACGTGGATTTCATGGCTGAGTGACACTCCATTGGACCTACGTAGCACCACTTGTCCACTTGTCCACTTGTCTTTGTCCACTTGTCCACTCGTCTTTGTCCACTTGGCTCTTTCCTGGGATATGAAACGTGTACCGGAGTGGAGGTTCTTGTCAAGACAGCAGCCCTCAACTTTGGGGTCCCTGTGTCTGGTTGATTTTTTCATTTTCCCAAGGTCAACGCCCATGTGTGGAAGTGCCCTATGCTCTGTGGTTCTGTGTTTTACATGGTTTGGGAAAGAGGATACACTTGTGAAGATTGGCTGTTGGCCATTGACATCCCGCCCATCAGCTTAACAAGGCTCCCTTGACTCCGTGGGCTGTCCTGCCTTTCTGGTTTTTTGACTTTTTTCGCCTGGCCCTTTTGCCCCGGGGGGGGCGAGAGATTTCTTTGTAGTGCTGATTTGCTCTCCCAGGTTGCTTGGTTGGCCAAAAAGGGCGTATGCGTTTTTTCCTGAATATATTCAGGAAAAAACGCATACGCCCTTTTTGGCCAACCGCATCATTGTCCACGTTCTGGCGCTTTTCATGTGCTATCGGGGCCATTCCGATGTACCCGTTGACATCCGTTTCCTGCAGTTCTGCCTTGCGTTCAGCGCCTCTTCGTAGCCTGACCTCAATATATTTTGGGGCGATAGTTATCGTTTAGAACTCTGCAGGTTTGGGAAGTGCAGTGCCCCTGAGCTCCATTTCCCAAGTCGCTTTTTTGTGAGTGGGACGCAACACGGCTGGATGGCTTCACGCCCTATTGTCGATCCGGGGTGGCAGGCTGAACCGCTGGTGAATTCTTCTTCGTGATGGGAAATGAGAGTGACATGTGCCCGACCAAACACCTCCAGCGAGTCTCTCATTGGTTCCCCCTCTTGCAGTTCATCCTGCGGACAAATTGCAGACGGTTCGAAAGAGGCATGGAAAGGCGCCGAGTCTCCAAGTGGGGAGATTGTTAGTAAGGGGGCCTGAATGGAGAACACGAGCACCAGGAGATGAAAACTGAGGTGAGTTTCAGAAAGCTTTCCCGATCCCACGGTGTAGCATCCGCTGGGTTTCCAATGAGTGCTTTCGCTGTCGGAAGATTGCGTTGAACCTGGAGAGTTGGGACCCATGGAATGGGGAGCACGCAGGATTCCTTTCAAGGGTCTGCATTTGCTTTCCCAACCTCACCAATCGTCTCAGCCCCAAGAGTGTCCAGCCTTATGTCTTCTGCCGCTGGGGCTGTAGATGTGGTCAATCCTGGTTGCATGCCAGTCCCTGAACGCATTTTGGAAGAATTTCTCTCTGTTTTGCCCTGCTTGTTTCTTCTTTATGTTGGAAATGTATCCTCAGAATGGGTCTGAGCTGATTTTCCCTGCTGGTTTTAGGCCGCTTTACACACACTTGTTGCACTTACACAGAGATATCAAGACTTAGCTTTTAAGATGCTTACTAGTCGGATAGATACTTGTGCGATGAACAGGGTCTGGTGAGTCCAGTTGATTGAGCAAGGAGTAGGTCGTGTCCATTCCATATTCGGTTTTCGGAAGGGTATCTGTGCTCATTTCAAACTCGAGTTTTATGCGTCACCCCACCTCACCTTTCCCCTGAAGCAGGCATAAGTGTGTTTTCTAAAAGCGTGACTCTGTTCTGTTTGGGGATTCAGTGCATGGGGAGCGATTTTTACATTCCCTCGATAAGTGATATCATAAGTTTCTTTTTTTGTGGGACTTATTTCACTGAGGATGATCGTACCTAAATCCACTCAGGATGCTGCTACCAGCCTCATGACGTGGATTTCATGGCTGAGTGACACTCCATTGGACCTACGTAGCACCACTTGTCCACTTGTCCACTTGTCTTTGTCCACTTGTCCACTCGTCTTTGTCCACTTGGCTCTTTCCTGGGATATGAAACGTGTACCGGAGTGGAGGTTCTTGTCAAGACAGCAGCCCTCAACTTTGGGGTCCCTGTGTCTGGTTGATTTTTTCATTTTCCCAAGGTCAACGCCCATGTGTGGAAGTGCCCTATGCTCTGTGGTTCTGTGTTTTACATGGTTTGGGAAAGAGGATACACTTGTGAAGATTGGCTGTTGGCCATTGACATCCCGCCCATCAGCTTAACAAGGCTCCCTTGACTCCGTGGGCTGTCCTGCCTTTCTGGTTTTTAGACTTTTTTCGCCTGGCCCTTTTGCCCCGGGGGGGGCGAGAGATTTCTTTGTAGTGCTGATTTGCTCTCCCAGGTTGCTTGGTTGGCCAAAAAGGGCGTATGCGTTTTTTCCTGAATATATTCAGGAAAAAACGCATACGCCCTTTTTGGCCAACCGCATCATTGTCCACGTTCTGGCGCTTTTCATGTGCTATCGGGGCCATTCCGATGTACCCGTTGACATCCGTTTCCTGCAGTTCTGCCTTGCGTTCAGCGCCTCTTCGTAGCCTGACCTCAATATATTTTGGGGCGATAGTTATCGTTTAGAACTCTGCAGGTTTGGGAAGTGCAGTGCCCCTGAGCTCCATTTCCCAAGTCGCTTTTTTGTGAGTGGGACGCAACACGGCTGGATGGCTTCACGCCCTATTGTCGATCCGGGGTGGCAGGCTGAACCGCTGGTGAATTCTTCTTCGTGATGGGAAATGAGAGTGACATGTGCCCGACCAAACACCTCCAGCGAGTCTCTCATTGGTTCCCCCTCTTGCAGTTCATCCTGCGGACAAATTGCAGACGGTACGAAAGAGGCATGGAAAGGCGCCGAGTCTCCAAGTGGGGAGATTGTTAGTAAGGGGGCCTGAATGGAGAACACGAGCACCAGGAGATGAAAACTGAGGTGAGTTTCAGAAAGCTTTCCCGATCCCACGGTGTAGCATCCGCTGGGTTTCCAATGAGTGCTTTCGCTGTCGGAAGATTGCGTTGAACCTGGAGAGTTGGGACCCATGGAATGGGGAGCACGCAGGATTCCTTTCAAGGGTCTGCATTTGCTTTCCCAACCTCACCAATCGTCTCAGCCCCAAGAGTGTCCAGCCTTATGTCTTCTGCCGCTGGGGCTGTAGATGTGGTCAATCCTGGTTGCATGCCAGTCCCTGAACGCATTTTGGAAGAATTTCTCTCTGTTTTGCCCTGCTTGTTTCTTCTTTATGTTGGAAATGTATCCTCAGAATGGGTCTGAGCTGATTTTCCCTGCTGGTTTTAGGCCGCTTTACACACACTTGATGCACTTACACAGAGATATCAAGACTTAGCTTTTAAGATGCTTACTAGTCGGATAGATACTTGTGCGATGAACAGGGTCTGGTGAGTCCAGTTGATTGAGCAAGGAGTAGGTCGTGTCCATTCCATATTCGGTTTTCGGAAGGGTATCTGTGCTCATTTCAAACTCGAGTTTTATGCGTCACCCCACCTCACCTTTCCCCTGAAGCAGGCATAAGTGTGTTTTCTAAAAGCGTGACTCTGTTCCGTTTGGGGATTCAGTGCATGGGGAGCGATTTTTACATTCCCTCGATAAGTGATATCATAAGTTTCTTTTTTTGTGGGACTTATTTCACTGAGGATGATCGTACCTAAATCCACTCAGGATGCTGCTACCAGCCTCATGACGTGGATTTCATGGCTGAGTGACACTCCATTGGACCTACGTAGCACCACTTGTCCACTTGTCCACTTGTCTTTGTCCACTTGTCCACTTGGCTCTTTCCTGGGATATGAAACGTGTACCGGAGTGGAGGTTCTTGTCAAGACAGCAGCCCTCAACTTTGGGGTCCCTGTGTCTGGTTGATTTTTTCATTTTCCCAAAGTCAACGCCCATGTGTGGAAGTGCCCTATGCTCTGTGGTTCTGTGTTTTACATGGTTTGGGAAAGAGGATACACTTGTGAAGATTGGCTGTTGGCCATTGACATCCCGCCCATCAGCTTAACAAGGCTCCCTTGACTCCGTGGCCTGTCCTGCCTTTCTGGTTTTTAGACTTTTTTCGCCTGGCCCTTTTGCCCCGGGTGGGGGGGGGGGCGAAAGATTTCTTTGTAGTGCTGATTTGCTCTCCCAGGTTGCTTGGTTGGCCAAAAAGGGCGTATGCGTTTTTTCCTGAATATATTCAGGAAAAAACGCATACGCCCTTTTTGGCCAACCGCATCATTGTCCACGTTCTGGCGCTTTTCATGTGCTATCGGGGCCATTCCGATGTACCCGTTGACATCCGTTTCCTGCAGTTCTGCCTTGCGTTCAGCGCCTCTTCGTAGCCTGACCTCAATATATTTTGGGGCGATAGTTATCGTTTAGAACTCTGCAGGTTTGGGAAGTGCAGTGCCCCTGAGCTCCATTTCCCAAGTCGCTTTTTTGTGAGTGGGACGCAACACGGCTGGATGGCTTCACGCCCTATTGTCGATCCGGGGTGGCAGGCTGAACCTCTGGTGAATTCTTCTTCGTGATGGGAAATGAGAGTGACATGTGCCCGACCAAACACCTCCAGCGAGTCTCTCATTGGTTCCCCCTCTTGCAGTTCATCCTGCGGACAAATTGCAGACGGTTCGAAAGAGGCATGGAAAGGCGCCGAGTCTCCAAGTGGGGAGATTGTTAGTAAGGGGGCCTGAATGGAGAACACGAGCACCAGGAGATGAAAACTGAGGTGAGTTTCAGAAAGCTTTCCCGATCCCACGGTGTAGCATCCGCTGGGTTTCCAATGAGTGCTTTCGCTGTCGGAAGATTGCGTTGAACCTGGAGAGTTGGGACCCATGGAATGGGGAGCACGCAGGATTCCTTTCAAGGGTCTGCATTTGCTTTCCCAACCTCACCAATCGTCTCAGCCCCAAGAGTGTCCAGCCTTATGTCTTCTGCCGCTGGGGCTGTAGATGTGGTCAATCCTGGTTGCATGCCAGTCCCTGAACGCATTTTGGAAGAATTTCTCTCTGTTTTGCCCTGCTTGTTTCTTCTTTATGTTGGAAATGTATCCTCAGAATGGGTCTGAGCTGATTTTCCCTGCTGGTTTTAGGCCGCTTTACACACACTTGATGCACTTACACAGAGATATCAAGACTTAGCTTTTAAGATGCTTACTAGTCGGATAGATACTTGTGCGATGAACAGGGTCTGGTGAGTCCAGTTGATTGAGCAAGGAGTAGGTCGTGTCCATTCCATATTCGGTTTTCGGAAGGGTATCTGTGCTCATTTCAAACTCGAGTTTTATGCGTCACCCCACCTCACCTTTCCCCTGAAGCAGGCATAAGTGTGTTTTCTAAAAGCGTGACTCTGTTCTGTTTGGGGATTCAGTGCATGGGGAGCGATTTTTACATTCCCTCGATAAGTGATATCATAAGTTTCTTTTTTTGTGGGACTTATTTCACTGAGGATGATCGTACCTAAATCCACTCAGGATGCTGCTACCAGCCTCATGACGTGGATTTCATGGCTGAGTGACACTCCATTGGACCTACGTAGCACCACTTGTCCACTTGTCCACTTGTCTTTGTCCACTTGTCCACTTGGCTCTTTCCTGGGATATGAAACGTGTACCGGAGTGGAGGTTCTTGTCAAGACAGCAGCCCTCAACTTTGGGGTCCCTGTGTCTGGTTGATTTTTTCATTTTCCCAAGGTCAACGCCCATGTGTGGAAGTGCCCTATGCTCTGTGGTTCTGTGTTTTACATGGTTTGGGAAAGAGGATACACTTGTGAAGATTGGCTGTTGGCCATTGACATCCCGCCCATCAGCTTAACAAGGCTCCCTTGACTCCGTGGGCTGTCCTGCCTTTCTGGTTTTTAGACTTTTTTCGCCTGGCCCTTTTGCCCCGGGGGGGGGGGGGCGAGAGATTTCTTTGTAGTGCTGATTTGCTCTCCCAGGTTGCTTGGTTGGCCAAAAAGGGCGTATGCGTTTTTTCCTGAATATATTCAGGAAAAAACGCATACGCCCTTTTTGGCCAACCGCATCATTGTCCACGTTCTGGCGCTTTTCATGTGCTATCGGGGCCATTCCGATGTACCCGTTGACATCCGTTTCCTGCAGTTCTGCCTTGCGTTCAGCGCCTCTTCGTAGCCTGACCTCAATATATTTTGGGGCGATAGTTATCGTTTAGAACTCTGCAGGTTTGGGAAGTGCAGTGCCCCTGAGCTCCATTTCCCAAGTCGCTTTTTTGTGAGTGGGACGCAACACGGCTGGATGGCTTCACGCCCTATTGTCGATCCGGGGTGGCAGGCTGAACCTCTGGTGAATTCTTCTTCGTGATGGGAAATGAGAGTGACATGTGCCCGACCAAACACCTCCAGCGAGTCTCTCATTGGTTCCCCCTCTTGCAGTTCATCCTGCGGACAAATTGCAGACGGTTCGAAAGAGGCATGGAAAGGCGCCGAGTCTCCAAGTGGGGAGATTGTTAGTAAGGGGGCCTGAATGGAGAACACGAGCACCAGGAGATGAAAACTGAGGTGAGTTTCAGAAAGCTTTCCCGATCCCACGGTGTAGCATCCGCTGGGTTTCCAATGAGTGCTTTCGCTGTCGGAAGATTGCGTTGAACCTGGAGAGTTGGGACCCATGGAATGGGGAGCACGCAGGATTCCTTTCAAGGGTCTGCATTTGCTTTCCCAACCTCACCAATCGTCTCAGCCCCAAGAGTGTCCAGCCTTATGTCTTCTGCCGCTGGGGCTGTAGATGTGGTCAATCCTGGTTGCATGCCAGTCCCTGAACGCATTTTGGAAGAATTTCTCTCTGTTTTGCCCTGCTTGTTTCTTCTTTATGTTGGAAATGTATCCTCAGAATGGGTCTGAGCTGATTTTCCCTGCTGGTTTTAGGCCGCTTTACACACACTTGATGCACTTACACAGAGATATCAAGACTTAGCTTTTAAGATGCTTACTAGTCGGATAGATACTTGTGCGATGAACAGGGTCTGGTGAGTCCAGTTGATTGAGCAAGGAGTAGGTCGTGTCCATTCCATATTCGGTTTTCGGAAGGGTATCTGTGCTCATTTCAAACTCGAGTTTTATGCGTCACCCCACCTCACCTTTCCCCTGAAGCAGGCAAAAGTGTGTTTTCTAAAAGCGTGACTCTGTTCTGTTTGGGGATTCAGTGCATGGGGAGCGATTTTTACATTCCCTCGATAAGTGATATCATAAGTTTCTTTTTTTGTGGGACTTATTTCACTGAGGATGATCGTACCTAAATCCACTCAGGATGCTGCTACCAGCCTCATGACGTGGATTTCATGGCTGAGTGACACTCCATTGGACCTACGTAGCACCACTTGTCCACTTGTCCACTTGTCTTTGTCCACTTGTCCACTCGTCTTTGTCCACTTGGCTCTTTCCTGGGATATGAAACGTGTACCGGAGTGGAGGTTCTTGTCAAGACAGCAGCCCTCAACTTTGGGGTCCCTGTGTCTGGTTGATTTTTTCATTTTCCCAAGGTCAACGCCCATGTGTGGAAGTGCCCTATGCTCTGTGGTTCTGTGTTTTACATGGTTTGGGAAAGAGGATACACTTGTGAAGATTGGCTGTTGGCCATTGACATCCCGCCCATCAGCTTAACAAGGCTCCCTTGACTCCGTGGGCTGTCCTGCCTTTCTGGTTTTTAGACTTTTTTCGCCTGGCCCTTTTGCCCCGGGGGGGGCGAGAGATTTCTTTGTAGTGCTGATTTGCTCTCCCAGGTTGCTTGGTTGGCCAAAAAGGGCGTATGCGTTTTTTCCTGAATATATTCAGGAAAAAACGCATACGCCCTTTTTGGCCAACCGCATCATTGTCCACGTTCTGGCGCTTTTCATGTGCTATCGGGGCCATTCCGATGTACCCGTTGACATCCGTTTCCTGCAGTTCTGCCTTGCGTTCAGCGCCTCTTCGTAGCCTGACCTCAATATATTTTGGGGCGATAGTTATCGTTTAGAACTCTGCAGGTTTGGGAAGTGCAGTGCCCCTGAGCTCCATTTCCCAAGTCGCTTTTTTGTGAGTGGGACGCAACACGGCTGGATGGCTTCACGCCCTATTGTCGATCCGGGGTGGCAGGCTGAACCGCTGGTGAATTCTTCTTCGTGATGGGAAATGAGAGTGACATGTGCCCGACCAAACACCTCCAGCGAGTCTCTCATTGGTTCCCCCTCTTGCAGTTCATCCTGCGGACAAATTGCAGACGGTACGAAAGAGGCATGGAAAGGCGCCGAGTCTCCAAGTGGGGAGATTGTTAGTAAGGGGGCCTGAATGGAGAACACGAGCACCAGGAGATGAAAACTGAGGTGAGTTTCAGAAAGCTTTCCCGATCCCACGGTGTAGCATCCGCTGGGTTTCCAATGAGTGCTTTCGCTGTCGGAAGATTGCGTTGAACCTGGAGAGTTGGGACCCATGGAATGGGGAGCACGCAGGATTCCTTTCAAGGGTCTGCATTTGCTTTCCCAACCTCACCAATCGTCTCAGCCCCAAGAGTGTCCAGCCTTATGTCTTCTGCCGCTGGGGCTGTAGATGTGGTCAATCCTGGTTGCATGCCAGTCCCTGAACGCATTTTGGAAGAATTTCTCTCTGTTTTGCCCTGCTTGTTTCTTCTTTATGTTGGAAATGTATCCTCAGAATGGGTCTGAGCTGATTTTCCCTGCTGGTTTTAGGCCGCTTTACACACACTTGATGCACTTACACAGAGATATCAAGACTTAGCTTTTAAGATGCTTACTAGTCGGATAGATACTTGTGCGATGAACAGGGTCTGGTGAGTCCAGTTGATTGAGCAAGGAGTAGGTCGTGTCCATTCCATATTCGGTTTTCGGAAGGGTATCTGTGCTCATTTCAAACTCGAGTTTTATGCGTCACCCCACCTCACCTTTCCCCTGAAGCAGGCAAAAGTGTGTTTTCTAAAAGCGTGACTCTGTTCTGTTTGGGGATTCAGTGCATGGGGAGCGATTTTTACATTCCCTCGATAAGTGATATCATAAGTTTCTTTTTTTGTGGGACTTATTTCACTGAGGATGATCGTACCTAAATCCACTCAGGATGCTGCTACCAGCCTCATGACGTGGATTTCATGGCTGAGTGACACTCCATTGGACCTACGTAGCACCACTTGTCCACTTGTCCACTTGTCTTTGTCCACTTGTCCACTCGTCTTTGTCCACTTGGCTCTTTCCTGGGATATGAAACGTGTACCGGAGTGGAGGTTCTTGTCAAGACAGCAGCCCTCAACTTTGGGGTCCCTGTGTCTGGTTGATTTTTTCATTTTCCCAAGGTCAACGCCCATGTGTGGAAGTGCCCTATGCTCTGTGGTTCTGTGTTTTACATGGTTTGGGAAAGAGGATACACTTGTGAAGATTGGCTGTTGGCCATTGACATCCCGCCCATCAGCTTAACAAGGCTCCCTTGACTCCGTGGGCTGTCCTGCCTTTCTGGTTTTTAGACTTTTTTCGCCTGGCCCTTTTGCCCCGGGGGGGGCGAGAGATTTCTTTGTAGTGCTGATTTGCTCTCCCAGGTTGCTTGGTTGGCCAAAAAGGGCGTATGCGTTTTTTCCTGAATATATTCAGGAAAAAACGCATACGCCCTTTTTGGCCAACCGCATCATTGTCCACGTTCTGGCGCTTTTCATGTGCTATCGGGGCCATTCCGATGTACCCGTTGACATCCGTTTCCTGCAGTTCTGCCTTGCGTTCAGCGCCTCTTCGTAGCCTGACCTCAATATATTTTGGGGCGATAGTTATCGTTTAGAACTCTGCAGGTTTGGGAAGTGCAGTGCCCCTGAGCTCCATTTCCCAAGTCGCTTTTTTGTGAGTGGGACGCAACACGGCTGGATGGCTTCACGCCCTATTGTCGATCCGGGGTGGCAGGCTGAACCGCTGGTGAATTCTTCTTCGTGATGGGAAATGAGAGTGACATGTGCCCGACCAAACACCTCCAGCGAGTCTCTCATTGGTTCCCCCTCTTGCAGTTCATCCTGCGGACAAATTGCAGACGGTACGAAAGAGGCATGGAAAGGCGCCGAGTCTCCAAGTGGGGAGATTGTTAGTAAGGGGGCCTGAATGGAGAACACGAGCACCAGGAGATGAAAACTGAGGTGAGTTTCAGAAAGCTTTCCCGATCCCACGGTGTAGCATCCGCTGGGTTTCCAATGAGTGCTTTCGCTGTCGGAAGATTGCGTTGAACCTGGAGAGTTGGGACCCATGGAATGGGGAGCACGCAGGATTCCTTTCAAGGGTCTGCATTTGCTTTCCCAACCTCACCAATCGTCTCAGCCCCAAGAGTGTCCAGCCTTATGTCTTCTGCCGCTGGGGCTGTAGATGTGGTCAATCCTGGTTGCATGCCAGTCCCTGAACGCATTTTGGAAGAATTTCTCTCTGTTTTGCCCTGCTTGTTTCTTCTTTATGTTGGAAATGTATCCTCAGAATGGGTCTGAGCTGATTTTCCCTGCTGGTTTTAGGCTGCTTTACACACACTTGATGCACTTACACAGAGATATCAAGACTTAGCTTTTAAGATGCTTACTAGTCGGATAGATACTTGTGCGATGAACAGGGTCTGGTGAGTCCAGTTGATTGAGCAAGGAGTAGGTCGTGTCCATTCCATATTCGGTTTTCGGAAGGGTATCTGTGCTCATTTCAAACTCGAGTTTTATGCGTCACCCCACCTCACCTTTCCCCTGAAGCAGGCATAAGTGTGTTTTCTAAAAGCGTGACTCTGTTCTGTTTGGGGATTCAGTGCAAGGGGAGCGATTTTTACATTCCCTCGATAAGTGATATCATAAGTTTCTTTTTTTGTGGGACTTATTTCACTGAGGATGATCGTACCTAAATCCACTCAGGATGCTGCTACCAGCCTCATGACGTGCATTTCATGGCTGAGTGACACTCCATTGGACCTACGTAGCACCACTTGTCCACTTGTCCACTTGTCCACTTGGCTCTTTCCTGGGATATGAAACGTGTACCGGAGTGGAGGTTCTTGTCAAGACAGCAGCCCTCAACTTTGGGTCCCTGTGTCTGGTTGATTTTTTCATTTTCCCAAGGTCAACGCCCATGTGTGGAAGTGCCCTATGCTCTGTGGTTCTGTGTTTTACATGGTTTGGGAAAGAGGATACACTTGTGAAGATTGGCTGTTGGCCATTGACATCCCGCCCATCAGCTTAACAAGGCTCCCTTGACTCCGTGGGCTGTCCTGCCTTTCTGGTTTTTAGACTTTTTTCGCCTGGCCCTTTTGCCCCGGGGGGGGGCGAGAGATTTCTTTGTAGTGCTGATTTGCTCTCCCAGGTTGCTTGGTTGGCCAAAAAGGGCGTATGCGTTTTTTCCTGAATATATTCAGGAAAAAACGCATACGCCCTTTTTGGCCAACCGCATCATTGTCCACGTTCTGGCGCTTTTCATGTGCTATCGGGGCCATTCCGATGTACCCGTTGACATCCGTTTCCTGCAGTTCTGCCTTGCGTTCAGCGCCTCTTCGTAGCCTGACCTCAATATATTTGGGGGCGATAGTTATCGTTTAGAACTCTGCAGGTTTGGGAAGTGCAGTGCCCCTGAGCTCCATTTCCCAAGTCGCTTTTTTGTGAGTGGGACGCAACACGGCTGGATGGCTTCACGCCCTATTGTCGATCCGGGGTGGCAGGCTGAACCGCTGGTGAATTCTTCTTCGTGATGGGAAATGAGAGTGACATGTGCCCGACCAAACACCTCCAGCGAGTCTCTCATTGGTTCCCCCTCTTGCAGTTCATCCTGCGGACAAATTGCAGACGGTACGAAAGAGGCATGGAAAGGCGCCGAGTCTCCAAGTGGGGAGATTGTTAGTAAGGGGGCCTGAATGGAGAACACGAGCACCAGGAGATGAAAACTGAGGTGAGTTTCAGAAAGCTTTCCCGATCCCACGGTGTAGCATCCGCTGGGTTTCCAATGAGTGCTTTCGCTGTCGGAAGATTGCGTTGAACCTGGAGAGTTGGGACCCATGGAATGGGGAGCACGCAGGATTCCTTTCAAGGGTCTGCATTTGCTTTCCCAACCTCACCAATCGTCTCAGCCCCAAGAGTGTCCAGCCTTATGTCTTCTGCCGCTGGGGCTGTAGATGTGGTCAATCCTGGTTGCATGCCAGTCCCTGAACGCATTTTGGAAGAATTTCTCTCTGTTTTGCCCTGCTTGTTTCTTCTTTATGTTGGAAATGTATCCTCAGAATGGGTCTGAGCTGATTTTCCCTGCTGGTTTTAGGCCGCTTTACACACACTTGATGCACTTACACAGAGATATCAAGACTTAGCTTTTAAGATGCTTACTAGTCGGATAGATACTTGTGCGATGAACAGGGTCTGGTGAGTCCAGTTGATTGAGCAAGGAGTAGGTCGTGTCCATTCCATATTCGGTTTTCGGAAGGGTATCTGTGCTCATTTCAAACTCGAGTTTTATGCGTCACCCCACCTCACCTTTCCCCTGAAGCAGGCATAAGTGTGTTTTCTAAAAGCGTGACTCTGTTCTGTTTGGGGATTCAGTGCAAGGGGAGCGATTTTTACATTCCCTCGATAAGTGATATCATAAGTTTCTTTTTTTGTGGGACTTATTTCACTGAGGATGATCGTACCTAAATCCACTCAGGATGCTGCTACCAGCCTCATGACGTGCATTTCATGGCTGAGTGACACTCCATTGGACCTACGTAGCACCACTTGTCAACTTGTCCACTTGTCTTTGTCCACTTGTCCACTTGGCTCTTTCCTGGGATATGAAACGTGTACCGGAGTGGAGGTTCTTGTCAAGACAGCAGCCCTCAACTTTGGGGTCCCTGTGTCTGGTTGATTTTTTCATTTTCCCAAGGTCAACGCCCATGTGTGGAAGTGCCCTATGCTCTGTGGTTCTGTGTTTTACATGGTTTGGGAAAGAGGATACACTTGTGAAGATTGGCTGTTGGCCATTGACATCCCGCCCATCAGCTTAACAAGGCTCCCTTGACTCCGTGGGCTGTCCTGCCTTTCTGGTTTTTAGACTTTTTTCGCCTGGCCCTTTTGCCCCGGGGGGGGGCGAGAGATTTTTTTGTAGTGCTGATTTGCTCTCCCAGGTTGCTTGGTTGGCCAAAAAGGGCGTATGCGTTTTTTCCTGAATATATTCAGGAAAAAACGCATACGCCCTTTTTGGCCAACCGCATCATTGTCCACGTTCTGGCGCTTTTCATGTGCTATCGGGGCCATTCCGATGTACCCGTTGACATCCGTTTCCTGCAGTTCTGCCTTGCGTTCAGCGCCTCTTCGTAGCCTGACCTCAATATATTTTGGGGCGATAGTTATCGTTTAGAACTCTGCAGGTTTGGGAAGTGCAGTGCCCCTGAGCTCCATTTCCCAAGTCGCTTTTTTGTGAGTGGGACGCAACACGGCTGGATGGCTTCACGCCCTATTGTCGATCCGGGGTGGCAGGCTGAACCTCTGGTGAATTCTTCTTCGTGATGGGAAATGAGAGTGACATGTGCCCGACCAAACACCTCCAGCGAGTCTCTCATTGGTTCCCCCTCTTGCAGTTCATCCTGCGGACAAATTGCAGACGGTACGAAAGAGGCATGGAAAGGCGCCGAGTCTCCAAGTGGGGAGATTGTTAGTAAGGGGGCCTGAATGGAGAACACGAGCACCAGGAGATGAAAACTGAGGTGAGTTTCAGAAAGCTTTCCCGATCCCACGGTGTAGCATCCGCTGGGTTTCCAATGAGTGCTTTCGCTGTCGGAAGATTGCGTTGAACCTGGAGAGTTGGGACCCATGGAATGGGGAGCACGCAGGATTCCTTTCAAGGGTCTGCATTTGCTTTCCCAACCTCACCAATCGTCTCAGCCCCAAGAGTGTCCAGCCTTATGTCTTCTGCCGCTGGGGCTGTAGATGTGGTCAATCCTGGTTGCATGCCAGTCCCTGAACGCATTTTGGAAGAATTTCTCTCTGTTTTGCCCTGCTTGTTTCTTCTTTATGTTGGAAATGTATCCTCAGAATGGGTCTGAGCTGATTTTCCCTGCTGGTTTTAGGCCGCTTTACACACACTTGATGCACTTACACAGAGATATCAAGACTTAGCTTTGAAGATGCTTACTAGTCGGATAGATACTTGTGCGATGAACAGGGTCTGGTGAGTCCAGTTGATTGAGCAAGGAGTAGGTCGTGTCCATTCCATATTCGGTTTTCGGAAGGGTATCTGTGCTCATTTCAAACTCGAGTTTTATGCGTCACCCCACCTCACCTTTCCCCTGAAGCAGGCATAAGTGTGTTTTCTAAAAGCGTGACTCTGTTCTGTTTGGGGATTCAGTGCAAGGGGAGCGATTTTTACATTCCCTCGATAAGTGATATCATAAGTTTCTTTTTTTGTGGGACTTATTTCACTGAGGATGATCGTACCTAAATCCACTCAGGATGCTGCTACCAGCCTCATGACGTGCATTTCATGGCTGAGTGACACTCCATTGGACCTACGTAGCACCACTTGTCCACTTGTCCACTTGTCCACTTGGCTCTTTCCTGGGATATGAAACGTGTACCGGAGTGGAGGTTCTTGTCAAGACAGCAGCCCTCAACTTTGGGTCCCTGTGTCTGGTTGATTTTTTCATTTTCCCAAGGTCAACGCCCATGTGTGGAAGTGCCCTATGCTCTGTGGTTCTGTGTTTTACATGGTTTGGGAAAGAGGATACACTTGTGAAGATTGGCTGTTGGCCATTGACATCCCGCCCATCAGCTTAACAAGGCTCCCTTGACTCCGTGGGCTGTCCTGCCTTTCTGGTTTTTAGACTTTTTTCGCCTGGCCCTTTTGCCCCGGGGGGGGCGAGAGATTTCTTTGTAGTGCTGATTTGCTCTCCCAGGTTGCTTGGTTGGCCAAAAAGGGCGTATGCGTTTTTTCCTGAATATATTCAGGAAAAAACGCATACGCCCTTTTTGGCCAACCGCATCATTGTCCACGTTCTGGCGCTTTTCATGTGCTATCGGGGCCATTCCGATGTACCCGTTGACATCCGTTTCCTGCAGTTCTGCCTTGCGTTCAGCGCCTCTTCGTAGCCTGACCTCAATATATTTTGGGGCGATAGTTATCGTTTAGAACTCTGCAGGTTTGGGAAGTGCAGTGCCCCTGAGTTCCATTTCCCAAGTCGCTTTTTTGTGAGTGGGACGCAACACGGCTGGATGGCTTCACGCCCTATTGTCGATCCGGGGTGGCAGGCTGAACCGCTGGTGAATTCTTCTTCGTGATGGGAAATGAGAGTGACATGTGCCCGACCAAACACCTCCAGCGAGTCTCTCATTGGTTCCCCCTCTTGCAGTTCATCCTGCGGACAAATTGCAGACGGTACGAAAGAGGCATGGAAAGGCGCCGAGTCTCCAAGTGGGGAGATTGTTAGTAAGGGGGCCTGAATGGAGAACACGAGCACCAGGAGATGAAAACTGAGGTGAGTTTCAGAAAGCTTTCCCGATCCCACGGTGTAGCATCCGCTGGGTTTCCAATGAGTGCTTTCGCTGTCGGAAGATTGCGTTGAACCTGGAGAGTTGGGACCCATGGAATGGGGAGCACGCAGGATTCCTTTCAAGGGTCTGCATTTGCTTTCCCAACCTCACCAATCGTCTCAGCCCCAAGAGTGTCCAGCCTTATGTCTTCTGCCGCTGGGGCTGTAGATGTGGTCAATCCTGGTTGCATGCCAGTCCCTGAACGCATTTTGGAAGAATTTCTCTCTGTTTTGCCCTGCTTGTTTCTTCTTTATGTTGGAAATGTATCCTCAGAATGGGTCTGAGCTGATTTTCCCTGCTGGTTTTAGGCCGCTTTACACACACTTGATGCACTTACACAGAGATATCAAGACTTAGCTTTTAAGATGCTTACTAGTCGGATAGATACTTGTGCGATGAACAGGGTTTGGTGAGTCCAGTTGATTGAGCAAGGAGTAGGTCGTGTCCATTCCATATTCGGTTTTCGGAAGGGTATCTGTGCTCATTTCAAACTCGAGTTTTATGCGTCACCCCACCTCACCTTTCCCCTGAAGCAGGCATAAGTGTGTTTTCTAAAAGCGTGACTCTGTTCTGTTTGGGGATTCAGTGCAAGGGGAGCGATTTTTACATTCCCTCGATAAGTGATATCATAAGTTTCTTTTTTTGTGGGACTTATTTCACTGAGGATGATCGTACCTAAATCCACTCAGGATGCTGCTACCAGCCTCATGACGTGCATTTCATGGCTGAGTGACACTCCATTGGACCTACGTAGCACCACTTGTCAACTTGTCCACTTGTCTTTGTCCACTTGTCCACTTGGCTCTTTCCTGGGATATGAAACGTGTACCGGAGTGGAGGTTCTTGTCAAGACAGCAGCCCTCAACTTTGGGGTCCCTGTGTCTGGTTGATTTTTTCATTTTCCCAAGGTCAACGCCCATGTGTGGAAGTGCCCTATGCTCTGTGGTTCTGTGTTTTACATGGTTTGGGAAAGAGGATACACTTGTGAAGATTGGCTGTTGGCCATTGACATCCCGCCCATCAGCTTAACAAGGCTCCCTTGACTCCGTGGGCTGTCCTGCCTTTCTGGTTTTTAGACTTTTTTCGCCTGGCCCTTTTGCCCCCGGGGGGGGGGCGAGAGATTTTTTTGTAGTGCTGATTTGCTCTCCCAGGTTGCTTGGTTGGCCAAAAAGGGCGTATGCGTTTTTTCCTGAATATATTCAGGAAAAAACGCATACGCCCTTTTTGGCCAACCGCATCATTGTCCACGTTCTGGCGCTTTTCATGTGCTATCGGGGCCATTCCGATGTACCCGTTGACATCCGTTTCCTGCAGTTCTGCCTTGCGTTCAGCGCCTCTTCGTAGCCTGACCTCAATATATTTTGGGGCGATAGTTATCGTTTAGAACTCTGCAGGTTTGGGAAGTGCAGTGCCCCTGAGCTCCATTTCCCAAGTCGCTTTTTTGTGAGTGGGACGCAACACGGCTGGATGGCTTCACGCCCTATTGTCGATCCGGGGTGGCAGGCTGAACCGCTGGTGAATTCTTCTTCGTGATGGGAAATGAGAGTGACATGTGCCCGACCAAACACCTCCAGCGAGTCTCTCATTGGTTCCCCCTCTTGCAGTTCATCCTGCGGACAAATTGCAGACGGTACGAAAGAGGCATGGAAAGGCGCCGAGTCTCCAAGTGGGGAGATTGTTAGTAAGGGGGCCTGAATGGAGAACACGAGCACCAGGAGATGAAAACTGAGGTGAGTTTCAGAAAGCTTTCCCGATCCCACGGTGTAGCATCCGCTGGGTTTCCAATGAGTGCTTTCGCTGTCGGAAGATTGCGTTGAACCTGGAGAGTTGGGACCCATGGAATGGGGAGCACGCAGGATTCCTTTCAAGGGTCTGCATTTGCTTTCCCAACCTCACCAATCGTCTCAGCCCCAAGAGTGTCCAGCCTTATGTCTTCTGCCGCTGGGGCTGTAGATGTGGTCAATCCTGGTTGCATGCCAGTCCCTGAACGCATTTTGGAAGAATTTCTCTCTGTTTTGCCCTGCTTGTTTCTTCTTTATGTTGGAAATGTATCCTCAGAATGGGTCTGAGCTGATTTTCCCTGCTGGTTTTAGGCCGCTTTACACACACTTGATGCACTTACACAGAGATATCAAGACTTAGCTTTGAAGATGCTTACTAGTCGGATAGATACTTGTGCGATGAACAGGGTCTGGTGAGTCCAGTTGATTGAGCAAGGAGTAGGTCGTGTCCATTCCATATTCGGTTTTCGGAAGGGTATCTGTGCTCATTTCAAACTCGAGTTTTATGCGTCACCCCACCTCACCTTTCCCCTGAAGCAGGCATAAGTGTGTTTTCTAAAAGCGTGACTCTGTTCTGTTTGGGGATTCAGTGCAAGGGGAGCGATTTTTACATTCCCTCGATAAGTGATATCATAAGTTTCTTTTTTTGTGGGACTTATTTCACTGAGGATGATCGTACCTAAATCCACTCAGGATGCTGCTACCAGCCTCATGACGTGCATTTCATGGCTGAGTGACACTCCATTGGACCTACGTAGCACCACTTGTCAACTTGTCCACTTGTCTTTGTCCACTTGTCCACTTGGCTCTTTCCTGGGATATGAAACGTGTACCGGAGTGGAGGTTCTTGTCAAGACAGCAGCCCTCAACTTTGGGTCCCTGTGTCTGGTTGATTTTTTCATTTTCCCAAGGTCAACGCCCATGTGTGGAAGTGCCCTATGCTCTGTGGTTCTGTGTTTTACATGGTTTGGGAAAGAGGATACACTTGTGAAGATTGGCTGTTGGCCATTGACATCCCGCCCATCAGCTTAACAAGGCTCCCTTGACTCCGTGGGCTGTCCTGCCTTTCTGGTTTTTAGACTTTTTTCGCCTGGCCCTTTTGCCCCGGGGGGGGGGCGAGAGATTTTTTTGTAGTGCTGATTTGCTCTCCCAGGTTGCTTGGTTGGCCAAAAAGGGCGTATGCGTTTTTTCCTGAATATATTCAGGAAAAAACGCATACGCCCTTTTTGGCCAACCGCATCATTGTCCACGTTCTGGCGCTTTTCATGTGCTATCGGGGCCATTCCGATGTACCCGTTGACATCCGTTTCCTGCAGTTCTGCCTTGCGTTCAGCGCCTCTTCGTAGCCTGACCTCAATATATTTTGGGGCGATAGTTATCGTTTAGAACTCTGCAGGTTTGGGAAGTGCAGTGCCCCTGAGCTCCATTTCCCAAGTCGCTTTTTTGTGAGTGGGACGCAACACGGCTGGATGGCTTCACGCCCTATTGTCGATCCGGGGTGGCAGGCTGAACCGCTGGTGAATTCTTCTTCGTGATGGGAAATGAGAGTGACATGTGCCCGACCAAACACCTCCAGCGAGTCTCTCATTGGTTCCCCCTCTTGCAGTTCATCCTGCGGACAAATTGCAGACGGTACGAAAGAGGCATGGAAAGGCGCCGAGTCTCCAAGTGGGGAGATTGTTAGTAAGGGGGCCTGAATGGAGAACACGAGCACCAGGAGATGAAAACTGAGGTGAGTTTCAGAAAGCTTTCCCGATCCCACGGTGTAGCATCCGCTGGGTTTCCAATGAGTGCTTTCGCTGTCGGAAGATTGCGTTGAACATGGAGAGTTGGGACCCATGGAATGGGGAGCACGCAGGATTCCTTTCAAGGGTCTGCATTTGCTTTCCCAACCTCACCAATCGTCTCAGCCCCAAGAGTGTCCAGCCTTATGTCTTCTGCCGCTGGGGCTGTAGATGTGGTCAATCCTGGTTGCATGCCAGTCCCTGAACGCATTTTGGAAGAATTTCTCTCTGTTTTGCCCTGCTTGTTTCTTCTTTATGTTGGAAATGTATCCTCAGAATGGGTCTGAGCTGATTTTCCCTGCTGGTTTTAGGCCGCTTTACACACACTTGATGCACTTACACAGAGATATCAAGACTTAGCTTTTAAGATGCTTACTAGTCGGATAGATACTTGTGCGATGAACAGGGTCTGGTGAGTCCAGTTGATTGAGCAAGGAGTAGGTCGTGTCCATTCCATATTCGGTTTTCGGAAGGGTATCTGTGCTCATTTCAAACTCGAGTTTTATGCGTCACCCCACCTCACCTTTCCCCTGAAGCAGGCATAAGTGTGTTTTCTAAAAGCGTGACTCTGTTCTGTTTGGGGATTCAGTGCATGGGGAGCGATTTTTACATTCCCTCGATAAGTGATATCATAAGTTTCTTTTTTTGTGGGACTTATTTCACTGAGGATGATCGTACCTAAATCCACTCAGGATGCTGCTACCAGCCTCATGACGTGGATTTCATGGCTGAGTGACACTCCATTGGACCTACGTAGCACCACTTGTCCACTTGTCCACTTGTCTTTGTCCACTTGTCCACTCGTCTTTGTCCACTTGGCTCTTTCCTGGGATATGAAACGTGTACCGGAGTGGAGGTTCTTGTCAAGACAGCAGCCCTCAACTTTGGGGTCCCTGTGTCTGGTTGATTTTTTCATTTTCCCAAGGTCAACGCCCATGTGTGGAAGTGCCCTATGCTCTGTGGTTCTGTGTTTTACATGGTTTGGGAAAGAGGATACACTTGTGAAGATTGGCTGTTGGCCATTGACATCCCGCCCATCAGCTTAACAAGGCTCCCTTGACTCCGTGGGCTGTCCTGCCTTTCTGGTTTTTAGACTTTTTTCGCCTGGCCCTTTTGCCCCGGGGGGGGCGAGAGATTTCTTTGTAGTGCTGATTTGCTCTCCCAGGTTGCTTGGTTGGCCAAAAAGGGCGTATGCGTTTTTTCCTGAATATATTCAGGAAAAAACGCATACGCCCTTTTTGGCCAACCGCATCATTGTCCACGTTCTGGCGCTTTTCATGTGCTATCGGGGCCATTCCGATGTACCCGTTGACATCCGTTTCCTGCAGTTCTGCCTTGCGTTCAGCGCCTCTTCGTAGCCTGACCTCAATATATTTTGGGGCGATAGTTATCGTTTAGAACTCTGCAGGTTTGGGAAGTGCAGTGCCCCTGAGCTCCATTTCCCAAGTCGCTTTTTTGTGAGTGGGACGCAACACGGCTGGATGGCTTCACGCCCTATTGTCGATCCGGGGTGGCAGGCTGAACCGCTGGTGAATTCTTCTTCGTGATGGGAAATGAGAGTGACATGTGCCCGACCAAACACCTCCAGCGAGTCTCTCATTGGTTCCCCCTCTTGCAGTTCATCCTGCGGACAAATTGCAGACGGTACGAAAGAGGCATGGAAAGGCGCCGAGTCTCCAAGTGGGGAGATTGTTAGTAAGGGGGCCTGAATGGAGAACACGAGCACCAGGAGATGAAAACTGAGGTGAGTTTCAGAAAGCTTTCCCGATCCCACGGTGTAGCATCCGCTGGGTTTCCAATGAGTGCTTTCGCTGTCGGAAGATTGCGTTGAACCTGGAGAGTTGGGACCCATGGAATGGGGAGCACGCAGGATTCCTTTCAAGGGTCTGCATTTGCTTTCCCAACCTCACCAATCGTCTCAGCCCCAAGAGTGTCCAGCCTTATGTCTTCTGCCGCTGGGGCTGTAGATGTGGTCAATCCTGGTTGCATGCCAGTCCCTGAACGCATTTTGGAAGAATTTCTCTCTGTTTTGCCCTGCTTGTTTCTTCTTTATGTTGGAAATGTATCCTCAGAATGGGTCTGAGCTGATTTTCCCTGCTGGTTTTAGGCCGCTTTACACACACTTGATGCACTTACACAGAGATATCAAGACTTAGCTTTGAAGATGCTTACTAGTCGGATAGATACTTGTGCGATGAACAGGGTCTGGTGAGTCCAGTTGATTGAGCAAGGAGTAGGTCGTGTCCATTCCATATTCGGTTTTCGGAAGGGTATCTGTGCTCATTTCAAACTCGAGTTTTATGCGTCACCCCACCTCACCTTTCCCCTGAAGCAGGCATAAGTGTGTTTTCTAAAAGCGTGACTCTGTTCTGTTTGGGGATTCAGTGCAAGGGGAGCGATTTTTACATTCCCTCGATAAGTGATATCATAAGTTTCTTTTTTTGTGGGACTTATTTCACTGAGGATGATCGTACCTAAATCCACTCAGGATGCTGCTACCAGCCTCATGACGTGCATTTCATGGCTGAGTGACACTCCATTGGACCTACGTAGCACCACTTGTCCACTTGTCCACTTGTCCACTTGGCTCTTTCCTGGGATATGAAACGTGTACCGGAGTGGAGGTTCTTGTCAAGACAGCAGCCCTCAACTTTGGGTCCCTGTGTCTGGTTGATTTTTTCATTTTCCCAAGGTCAACGCCCATGTGTGGAAGTGCCCTATGCTCTGTGGTTCTGTGTTTTACATGGTTTGGGAAAGAGGATACACTTGTGAAGATTGGCTGTTGGCCATTGACATCCCGCCCATCAGCTTAACAAGGCTCCCTTGACTCCGTGGGCTGTCCTGCCTTTCTGGTTTTTAGACTTTTTTCGCCTGGCCCTTTTGCCCCGGGGGGGGGCGAGAGATTTCTTTGTAGTGCTGATTTGCTCTCCCAGGTTGCTTGGTTGGCCAAAAAGGGCGTATGCGTTTTTTCCTGAATATATTCAGGAAAAAACGCATACGCCCTTTTTGGCCAACCGCATCATTGTCCACGTTCTGGCGCTTTTCATGTGCTATCGGGGCCATTCCGATGTACCCGTTGACATCCGTTTCCTGCAGTTCTGCCTTGCGTTCAGCGCCTCTTCGTAGCCTGACCTCAATATATTTGGGGGCGATAGTTATCGTTTAGAACTCTGCAGGTTTGGGAAGTGCAGTGCCCCTGAGCTCCATTTCCCAAGTCGCTTTTTTGTGAGTGGGACGCAACACGGCTGGATGGCTTCACGCCCTATTGTCGATCCGGGGTGGCAGGCTGAACCGCTGGTGAATTCTTCTTCGTGATGGGAAATGAGAGTGACATGTGCCCGACCAAACACCTCCAGCGAGTCTCTCATTGGTTCCCCCTCTTGCAGTTCATCCTGCGGACAAATTGCAGACGGTACGAAAGAGGCATGGAAAGGCGCCGAGTCTCCAAGTGGGGAGATTGTTAGTAAGGGGGCCTGAATGGAGAACACGAGCACCAGGAGATGAAAACTGAGGTGAGTTTCAGAAAGCTTTCCCGATCCCACGGTGTAGCATCCGCTGGGTTTCCAATGAGTGCTTTCGCTGTCGGAAGATTGCGTTGAACCTGGAGAGTTGGGACCCATGGAATGGGGAGCACGCAGGATTCCTTTCAAGGGTCTGCATTTGCTTTCCCAACCTCACCAATCGTCTCAGCCCCAAGAGTGTCCAGCCTTATGTCTTCTGCCGCTGGGGCTGTAGATGTGGTCAATCCTGGTTGCATGCCAGTCCCTGAACGCATTTTGGAAGAATTTCTCTCTGTTTTGCCCTGCTTGTTTCTTCTTTATGTTGGAAATGTATCCTCAGAATGGGTCTGAGCTGATTTTCCCTGCTGGTTTTAGGCCGCTTTACACACACTTGATGCACTTACACAGAGATATCAAGACTTAGCTTTTAAGATGCTTACTAGTCGGATAGATACTTGTGCGATGAACAGGGTCTGGTGAGTCCAGTTGATTGAGCAAGGAGTAGGTCGTGTCCATTCCATATTCGGTTTTCGGAAGGGTATCTGTGCTCATTTCAAACTCGAGTTTTATGCGTCACCCCACCTCACCTTTCCCCTGAAGCAGGCATAAGTGTGTTTTCTAAAAGCGTGACTCTGTTCTGTTTGGGGATTCAGTGCAAGGGGAGCGATTTTTACATTCCCTCGATAAGTGATATCATAAGTTTCTTTTTTTGTGGGACTTATTTCACTGAGGATGATCGTACCTAAATCCACTCAGGATGCTGCTACCAGCCTCATGACGTGCATTTCATGGCTGAGTGACACTCCATTGGACCTACGTAGCACCACTTGTCAACTTGTCCACTTGTCTTTGTCCACTTGTCCACTTGGCTCTTTCCTGGGATATGAAACGTGTACCGGAGTGGAGGTTCTTGTCAAGACAGCAGCCCTCAACTTTGGGGTCCCTGTGTCTGGTTGATTTTTTCATTTTCCCAAGGTCAACGCCCATGTGTGGAAGTGCCCTATGCTCTGTGGTTCTGTGTTTTACATGGTTTGGGAAAGAGGATACACTTGTGAAGATTGGCTGTTGGCCATTGACATCCCGCCCATCAGCTTAACAAGGCTCCCTTGACTCCGTGGGCTGTCCTGCCTTTCTGGTTTTTAGACTTTTTTCGCCTGGCCCTTTTGCCCCGGGGGGGGGCGAGAGATTTCTTTGTAGTGCTGATTTGCTCTCCCAGGTTGCTTGGTTGGCCAAAAAGGGCGTATGCGTTTTTTCCTGAATATATTCAGGAAAAAACGCATACGCCCTTTTTGGCCAACCGCATCATTGTCCACGTTCTGGCGCTTTTCATGTGCTATCGGGGCCATTCCGATGTACCCGTTGACATCCGTTTCCTGCAGTTCTGCCTTGCGTTCAGCGCCTCTTCGTAGCCTGACCTCAATATATTTTGGGGCGATAGTTATCGTTTAGAACTCTGCAGGTTTGGGAAGTGCAGTGCCCCTGAGCTCCATTTCCCAAGTCGCTTTTTTGTGAGTGGGACGCAACACGGCTGGATGGCTTCACGCCCTATTGTCGATCCGGGGTGGCAGGCTGAACCGCTGGTGAATTCTTCTTCGTGATGGGAAATGAGAGTGACATGTGCCCGACCAAACACCTCCAGCGAGTCTCTCATTGGTTCCCCCTCTTGCAGTTCATCCTGCGGACAAATTGCAGACGGTACGAAAGAGGCATGGAAAGGCGCCGAGTCTCCAAGTGGGGAGATTGTTAGTAAGGGGGCCTGAATGGAGAACACGAGCACCAGGAGATGAAAACTGAGGTGAGTTTCAGAAAGCTTTCCCGATCCCACGGTGTAGCATCCGCTGGGTTTCCAATGAGTGCTTTCGCTGTCGGAAGATTGCGTTGAACATGGAGAGTTGGGACCCATGGAATGGGGAGCACGCAGGATTCCTTTCAAGGGTCTGCATTTGCTTTCCCAACCTCACCAATCGTCTCAGCCCCAAGAGTGTCCAGCCTTATGTCTTCTGCCGCTGGGGCTGTAGATGTGGTCAATCCTGGTTGCATGCCAGTCCCTGAACGCATTTTGGAAGAATTTCTCTCTGTTTTGCCCTGCTTGTTTCTTCTTTATGTTGGAAATGTATCCTCAGAATGGGTCTGAGCTGATTTTCCCTGCTGGTTTTAGGCCGCTTTACACACACTTGATGCACTTACACAGAGATATCAAGACTTAGCTTTGAAGATGCTAACTAGTCGGATAGATACTTGTGCGATGAACAGGGTCTGGTGAGTCCAGTTGATTGAGCAAGGAGTAGGTCGTGTCCATTCCATATTCGGTTTTCGGAAGGGTATCTGTGCTCATTTCAAACTCGAGTTTTATGCGTCACCCCACCTCACCTTTCCCCTGAAGCAGGCATAAGTGTGTTTTCTAAAAGCGTGACTCTGTTCTGTTTGGGGATTCAGTGCAAGGGGAGCGATTTTTACATTCCCTCGATAAGTGATATCATAAGTTTCTTTTTTTGTGGGACTTATTTCACTGAGGATGATCGTACCTAAATCCACTCAGGATGCTGCTACCAGCCTCATGACGTGCATTTCATGGCTGAGTGACACTCCATTGGACCTACGTAGCACCACTTGTCCACTTGTCCACTTGTCCACTTGGCTCTTTCCTGGGATACGAAACGTGTACCGGAGTGGAGGTTCTTGTCAAGACAGCAGCCCTCAACTTTGGGTCCCTGTGTCTGGTTGATTTTTTCATTTTCCCAAGGTCAACGCCCATGTGTGGAAGTGCCCTATGCTCTGTGGTTCTGTGTTTTACATGGTTTGGGAAAGAGGATACACTTGTGAAGATTGGCTGTTGGCCATTGACATCCCGCCCATCAGCTTAACAAGGCTCCCTTGACTCCGTGGGCTGTCCTGCCTTTCTGGTTTTTAGACTTTTTTCGCCTGGCCCTTTTGCCCCGGGGGGGGCGAGAGATTTCTTTGTAGTGCTGATTTGCTCTCCCAGGTTGCTTGGTTGGCCAAAAAGGGCGTATGCGTTTTTTCCTGAATATATTCAGGAAAAAACGCATACGCCCTTTTTGGCCAACCGCATCATTGTCCACGTTCTGGCGCTTTTCATGTGCTATCGGGGCCATTCCGATGTACCCGTTGACATCCGTTTCCTGCAGTTCTGCCTTGCGTTCAGCGCCTCTTCGTAGCCTGACCTCAATATATTTGGGGGCGATAGTTATCGTTTAGAACTCTGCAGGTTTGGGAAGTGCAGTGCCCCTGAGCTCCATTTCCCAAGTCGCTTTTTTGTGAGTGGGACGCAACACGGCTGGATGGCTTCACGCCCTATTGTCGATCCGGGGTGGCAGGCTGAACCGCTGGTGAATTCTTCTTCGTGATGGGAAATGAGAGTGACATGTGCCCGACCAAACACCTCCAGCGAGTCTCTCATTGGTTCCCCCTCTTGCAGTTCATCCTGCGGACAAATTGCAGACGGTACGAAAGAGGCATGGAAAGGCGCCGAGTCTCCAAGTGGGGAGATTGTTAGTAAGGGGGCCTGAATGGAGAACACGAGCACCAGGAGATGAAAACTGAGGTGAGTTTCAGAAAGCTTTCCCGATCCCACGGTGTAGCATCCGCTGGGTTTCCAATGAGTGCTTTCGCTGTCGGAAGATTGCGTTGAACCTGGAGAGTTGGGACCCATGGAATGGGGAGCACGCAGGATTCCTTTCAAGGGTCTGCATTTGCTTTCCCAACCTCACCAATCGTCTCAGCCCCAAGAGTGTCCAGCCTTATGTCTTCTGCCGCTGGGGCTGTAGATGTGGTCAATCCTGGTTGCATGCCAGTCCCTGAACGCATTTTGGAAGAATTTCTCTCTGTTTTGCCCTGCTTGTTTCTTCTTTATGTTGGAAATGTATCCTCAGAATGGGTCTGAGCTGATTTTCCCTGCTGGTTTTAGGCCGCTTTACACACACTTGATGCACTTACACAGAGATATCAAGACTTAGCTTTGAAGATGCTTACTAGTCGGATAGATACTTGTGCGATGAACAGGGTCTGGTGAGTCCAGTTGATTGAGCAAGGAGTAGGTCGTGTCCATTCCATATTCGGTTTTCGGAAGGGTATCTGTGCTCATTTCAAACTCGAGTTTTATGAGTCACCCCACCTCACCTTTCCCCTGAAGCAGGCATAAGTGTGTTTTCTAAAAGCGTGACTCTGTTCTGTTTGGGGATTCAGTGCAAGGGGAGCGATTTTTACATTCCCTCGATAAGTGATATCATAAGTTTCTTTTTTTGTGGGACTTATTTCACTGAGGATGATCGTACCTAAATCCACTCAGGATGCTGCTACCAGCCTCATGACGTGCATTTCATGGCTGAGTGACACTCCATTGGACCTACGTAGCACCACTTGTCAACTTGTCCACTTGTCTTTGTCCACTTGTCCACTTGGCTCTTTCCTGGGATATGAAACGTGTACCGGAGTGGAGGTTCTTGTCAAGACAGCAGCCCTCAACTTTGGGGTCCCTGTGTCTGGTTGATTTTTTCATTTTCCCAAGGTCAACGCCCATGTGTGGAAGTGCCCTATGCTCTGTGGTTCTGTGTTTTACATGGTTTGGGAAAGAGGATACACTTGTGAAGATTGGCTGTTGGCCATTGACATCCCGCCCATCAGCTTAACAAGGCTCCCTTGACTCCGTGGGCTGTCCTGCCTTTCTGGTTTTTAGACTTTTTTCGCCTGGCCCTTTTGCCCCGGGGGGGGGGGCGAGAGATTTTTTTGTAGTGCTGATTTGCTCTCCCAGGTTGCTTGGTTGGCCAAAAAGGGCGTATGCGTTTTTTCCTGAATATATTCAGGAAAAAACGCATACGCCCTTTTTGGCCAACCGCATCATTGTCCACGTTCTGGCGCTTTTCATGTGCTATCGGGGCCATTCCGATGTACCCGTTGACATCCGTTTCCTGCAGTTCTGCCTTGCGTTCAGCGCCTCTTCGTAGCCTGACCTCAATATATTTTGGGGCGATAGTTATCGTTTAGAACTCTGCAGGTTTGGGAAGTGCAGTGCCCCTGAGCTCCATTTCCCAAGTCGCTTTTTTGTGAGTGGGACGCAACACGGCTGGATGGCTTCACGCCCTATTGTCGATCCGGGGTGGCAGGCTGAACCGCTGGTGAATTCTTCTTCGTGATGGGAAATGAGAGTGACATGTGCCCGACCAAACACCTCCAGCGAGTCTCTCATTGGTTCCCCCTCTTGCAGTTCATCCTGCGGACAAATTGCAGACGGTACGAAAGAGGCATGGAAAGGCGCCGAGTCTCCAAGTGGGGAGATTGTTAGTAAGGGGGCCTGAATGGAGAACACGAGCACCAGGAGATGAAAACTGAGGTGAGTTTCAGAAAGCTTTCCCGATCCCACGGTGTAGCATCCGCTGGGTTTCCAATGAGTGCTTTCGCTGTCGGAAGATTGCGTTGAACCTGGAGAGTTGGGACCCATGGAATGGGGAGCACGCAGGATTCCTTTCAAGGGTCTGCATTTGCTTTCCCAACCTCACCAATCGTCTCAGCCCCAAGAGTGTCCAGCCTTATGTCTTCTGCCGCTGGGGCTGTAGATGTGGTCAATCCTGGTTGCATGCCAGTCCCTGAACGCATTTTGGAAGAATTTCTCTCTGTTTTGCCCTGCTTGTTTCTTCTTTATGTTGGAAATGTATCCTCAGAATGGGTCTGAGCTGATTTTCCCTGCTGGTTTTAGGCCGCTTTACACACACTTGATGCACTTACACAGAGATATCAAGACTTAGCTTTGAAGATGCTTACTAGTCGGATAGATACTTGTGCGATGAACAGGGTCTGGTGAGTCCAGTTGATTGAGCAAGGAGTAGGTCGTGTCCATTCCATATTCGGTTTTCGGAAGGGTATCTGTGCTCATTTCAAACTCGAGTTTTATGCGTCACCCCACCTCACCTTTCCCCTGAAGCAGGCATAAGTGTGTTTTCTAAAAGCGTGACTCTGTTCTGTTTGGGGATTCAGTGCAAGGGGAGCGATTTTTACATTCCCTCGATAAGTGATATCATAAGTTTCTTTTTTTGTGGGACTTATTTCACTGAGGATGATCGTACCTAAATCCACTCAGGATGCTGCTACCAGCCTCATGACGTGCATTTCATGGCTGAGTGACACTCCATTGGACCTACGTAGCACCACTTGTCAACTTGTCCACTTGTCTTTGTCCACTTGTCCACTTGGCTCTTTCCTGGGATATGAAACGTGTACCGGAGTGGAGGTTCTTGTCAAGACAGCAGCCCTCAACTTTGGGGTCCCTGTGTCTGGTTGATTTTTTCATTTTCCCAAGGTCAACGCCCATGTGTGGAAGTGCCCTATGCTCTGTGGTTCTGTGTTTTACATGGTTTGGGAAAGAGGATACACTTGTGAAGATTGGCTGTTGGCCATTGACATCCCGCCCATCAGCTTAACAAGGCTCCCTTGACTCCGTGGGCTGTCCTGCCTTTCTGGTTTTTAGACTTTTTTCGCCTGGCCCTTTTGCCCCGGGGGGGGGCGAGAGATTTTTTTGTAGTGCTGATTTGCTCTCCCAGGTTGCTTGGTTGGCCAAAAAGGGCGTATGCGTTTTTTCCTGAATATATTCAGGAAAAAACGCATACGCCCTTTTTGGCCAACCGCATCATTGTCCACGTTCTGGCGCTTTTCATGTGCTATCGGGGCCATTCCGATGTACCCGTTGACATCCGTTTCCTGCAGTTCTGCCTTGCGTTCAGCGCCTCTTCGTAGCCTGACCTCAATATATTTTGGGGCGATAGTTATCGTTTAGAACTCTGCAGGTTTGGGAAGTGCAGTGCCCCTGAGCTCCATTTCCCAAGTCGCTTTTTTGTGAGTGGGACGCAACACGGCTGGATGGCTTCACGCCCTATTGTCGATCCGGGGTGGCAGCCTGAACCGCTGGTGAATTCTTCTTCGTGATGGGAAATGAGAGTGACATGTGCCCGACCAAACACCTCCAGCGAGTCTCTCATTGGTTCCCCCTCTTGCAGTTCATCCTGCGGACAAATTGCAGACGGTACGAAAGAGGCATGGAAAGGCGCCGAGTCTCCAAGTGGGGAGATTGTTAGTAAGGGGGCCTGAATGGAGAACACGAGCACCAGGAGATGAAAACTGAGGTGAGTTTCAGAAAGCTTTCCCGATCCCACGGTGTAGCATCCGCTGGGTTTCCAATGAGTGCTTTCGCTGTCGGAAGATTGCGTTGAACCTGGAGAGTTGGGACCCATGGAATGGGGAGCACGCAGGATTCCTTTCAAGGGTCTGCATTTGCTTTCCCAACCTCACCAATCGTCTCAGCCCCAAGAGTGTCCAGCCTTATGTCTTCTGCCGCTGGGGCTGTAGATGTGGTCAATCCTGGTTGCATGCCAGTCCCTGAACGCATTTTGGAAGAATTTCTCTCTGTTTTGCCCTGCTTGTTTCTTCTTTATGTTGGAAATGTATCCTCAGAATGGGTCTGAGCTGATTTTCCCTGCTGGTTTTAGGCCGCTTTACACACACTTGATGCACTTACACAGAGATATCAAGACTTAGCTTTGAAGATGCTTACTAGTCGGATAGATACTTGTGCGATGAACAGGGTCTGGTGAGTCCAGTTGATTGAGCAAGGAGTAGGTCGTGTCCATTCCATATTCGGTTTTCGGAAGGGTATCTGTGCTCATTTCAAACTCGAGTTTTATGCGTCACCCCACCTCACCTTTCCCCTGAAGCAGGCATAAGTGTGTTTTCTAAAAGCGTGACTCTGTTCTGTTTGGGGATTCAGTGCATGGGGAGCGATTTTTACATTCCCTCGATAAGTGATATCATAAGTTTCTTTTTTTGTGGGACTTATTTCACTGAGGATGATCGTACCTAAATCCACTCAGGATGCTGCTACCAGCCTCATGACGTGGATTTCATGGCTGAGTGACACTCCATTGGACCTACGTAGCACCACTTGTCCACTTGTCCACTTGTCTTTGTCCACTTGTCCACTCGTCTTTGTCCACTTGGCTCTTTCCTGGGATATGAAACGTGTACCGGAGTGGAGGTTCTTGTCAAGACAGCAGCCCTCAACTTTGGGGTCCCTGTGTCTGGTTGATTTTTTCATTTTCCCAAGGTCAACGCCCATGTGTGGAAGTGCCCTATGCTCTGTGGTTCTGTGTTTTACATGGTTTGGGAAAGAGGATACACTTGTGAAGATTGGCTGTTGGCCATTGACATCCCGCCCATCAGCTTAACAAGGCTCCCTTGACTCCGTGGGCTGTCCTGCCTTTCTGGTTTTTAGACTTTTTTCGCCTGGCCCTTTTGCCCCGGGGGGGGCGAGAGATTTCTTTGTAGTGCTGATTTGCTCTCCCAGGTTGCTTCGTTGGCCAAAAAGGGCGTATGCGTTTTTTCCTGAATATATTCAGGAAAAAACGCATACGCCCTTTTTGGCCAACCGCATCATTTTCCACGTTCTGGCGCTTTTCATGTGCTATCGGGGCCATTCCGATATACCCGTTGACATCCGTTTCCTGCAGTTCTGCCTTGCGTTCAGCGCCTCTTCGTAGCCTGACCTCAATATATTTTGGGGCGATAGTTATCGTTTAGAACTCTGCAGGTTTGGGAAGTGCAGTGCCCCTGAGCTCCATTTCCCAAGTCGCTTTTTTGTGAGTGGGACGCAACACGGCTGGATGGCTTCACGCCCTATTGTCGATCCGGGGTGGCAGGCTGAACCTCTGGTGAATTCTTCTTCGTGATGGGAAATGAGAGTGACATGTGCCCGACCAAACACCTCCAGCGAGTCTCTCATTGGTTCCCCCTCTTGCAGTTCATCCTGCGGACAAATTGCAGACGGTACGAAAGAGGCATGGAAAGGCGCCGAGTCTCCAAGTGGGGAGATTGTTAGTAAGGGGGCCTGAATGGAGAACACGAGCACCAGGAGATGAAAACTGAGGTGAGTTTCAGAAAGCTTTCCCGATCCCACGGTGTAGCATCCGCTGGGTTTCCAATGAGTGCTTTCGCTGTCGGAAGATTGCGTTGAACCTGGAGAGTTGGGACCCATGGAATGGGGAGCACGCAGGATTCCTTTCAAGGGTCTGCATTTGCTTTCCCAACCTCACCAATCGTCTCAGCCCCAAGAGTGTCCAGCCTTATGTCTTCTGCCGCTGGGGCTGTAGATGTGGTCAATCCTGGTTGCATGCCAGTCCCTGAACGCATTTTGGAAGAATTTCTCTCTGTTTTGCCCTGCTTGTTTCTTCTTTATGTTGGAAATGTATCCTCAGAATGGGTCTGAGCTGATTTTCCCTGCTGGTTTTAGGCCGCTTTACACACACTTGATGCACTTACACAGAGATATCAAGACTTAGCTTTGAAGATGCTTACTAGTCGGATAGATACTTGTGCGATGAACAGGGTCTGGTGAGTCCAGTTGATTGAGCAAGGAGTAGGTCGTGTCCATTCCATATTCGGTTTTCGGAAGGGTATCTGTGCTCATTTCAAACTCGAGTTTTATGCGTCACCCCACCTCACCTTTCCCCTGAAGCAGGCATAAGTGTGTTTTCTAAAAGCGTGACTCTGTTCTGTTTGGGGATTCAGTGCATGGGGAGCGATTTTTACATTCCCTCGATAAGTGATATCATAAGTTTCTTTTTTTGTGGGACTTATTTCACTGAGGATGATCGTACCTAAATCCACTCAGGATGCTGCTACCAGCCTCATGACGTGGATTTCATGGCTGAGTGACACTCCATTGGACCTACGTAGCACCACTTGTCCACTTGTCCACTTGTCTTTGTCCACTTTTCCACTCGTCTTTGTCCACTTGGCTCTTTCCTGGGATATGAAACGTGTACCGGAGTGGAGGTTCTTGTCAAGACAGCAGCCCTCAACTTTGGGGTCCCTGTGTCTGGTTGATTTTTTCATTTTCCCAAGGTCAACGCCCATGTGTGGAAGTGCCCTATGCTCTGTGGTTCTGTGTTTTACATGGTTTGGGAAAGAGGATACACTTGTGAAGATTGGCTGTTGGCCATTGACATCCCGCCCATCAGCTTAACAAGGCTCCCTTGACTCCGTGGGCTGTCCTGCCTTTCTGGTTTTTAGACTTTTTTCGCCTGGCCCTTTTGCCCCGGGGGGGGCGAGAGATTTCTTTGTAGTGCTGATTTGCTCTCCCAGGTTGCTTCGTTGGCCAAAAAGGGCGTATGCGTTTTTTCCTGAATATATTCAGGAAAAAACGCATACGCCCTTTTTGGCCAACCGCATCATTTTCCACGTTCTGGCGCTTTTCATGTGCTATCGGGGCCATTCCGATATACCCGTTGACATCCGTTTCCTGCAGTTCTGCCTTGCGTTCAGCGCCTCTTCGTAGCCTGACCTCAATATATTTTGGGGCGATAGTTATCGTTTAGAACTCTGCAGGTTTGGGAAGTGCAGTGCCCCTGAGCTCCATTTCCCAAGTCGCTTTTTTGTGAGTGGGACGCAACACGGCTGGATGGCTTCACGCCCTATTGTCGATCCGGGGTGGCAGGCTGAACCTCTGGTGAATTCTTCTTCGTGATGGGAAATGAGAGTGACATGTGCCCGACCAAACACCTCCAGCGAGTCTCTCATTGGTTCCCCCTCTTGCAGTTCATCCTGCGGACAAATTGCAGACGGTACGAAAGAGGCATGGAAAGGCGCCGAGTCTCCAAGTGGGGAGATTGTTAGTAAGGGGGCCTGAATGGAGAACACGAGCACCAGGAGATGAAAACTGAGGTGAGTTTCAGAAAGCTTTCCCGATCCCACGGTGTAGCATCCGCTGGGTTTCCAATGAGTGCTTTCGCTGTCGGAAGATTGCGTTGAACCTGGAGAGTTGGGACCCATGGAATGGGGAGCACGCAGGATTCCTTTCAAGGGTCTGCATTTGCTTTCCCAACCTCACCAATCGTCTCAGCCCCAAGAGTGTCCAGCCTTATGTCTTCTGCCGCTGGGGCTGTAGATGTGGTCAATCCTGGTTGCATGCCAGTCCCTGAACGCATTTTGGAAGAATTTCTCTCTGTTTTGCCCTGCTTGTTTCTTCTTTATGTTGGAAATGTATCCTCAGAATGGGTCTGAGCTGATTTTCCCTGCTGGTTTTAGGCCGCTTTACACACACTTGATGCACTTACACAGAGATATCAAGACTTAGCTTTGAAGATGCTTACTAGTCGGATAGATACTTGTGCGATGAACAGGGTCTGGTGAGTCCAGTTGATTGAGCAAGGAGTAGGTCGTGTCCATTCCATATTCGGTTTTCGGAAGGGTATCTGTGCTCATTTCAAACTCGAGTTTTATGCGTCACCCCACCTCACCTTTCCCCTGAAGCAGGCATAAGTGTGTTTTCTAAAAGCGTGACTCTGTTCTGTTTGGGGATTCAGTGCATGGGGAGCGATTTTTACATTCCCTCGATAAGTGATATCATAAGTTTCTTTTTTTGTGGGACTTATTTCACTGAGGATGATCGTACCTAAATCCACTCAGGATGCTGCTACCAGCCTCATGACGTGGATTTCATGGCTGAGTGACACTCCATTGGACCTACGTAGCACCACTTGTCCACTTGTCCACTTGTCTTTGTCCACTTGTCCACTCGTCTTTGTCCACTTGGCTCTTTCCTGGGATATGAAACGTGTACCGGAGTGGAGGTTCTTGTCAAAACAGCAGCCCTCAACTTTGGGGTCCCTGTGTCTGGTTGATTTTTTCATTTTCCCAAGGTCAACGCCCATGTGTGGAAGTGCCCTATGCTCTGTGGTTCTGTGTTTTACATGGTTTGGGAAAGAGGATACACTTGTGAAGATTGGCTGTTGGCCATTGACATCCCGCCCATCAGCTTAACAAGGCTCCCTTGACTCCGTGGGCTGTCCTGCCTTTCTGGTTTTTAGACTTTTTTCGCCTGGCCCTTTTGCCCCGGGGGGGGCGAGAGATTTCTTTGTAGTGCTGATTTGCTCTCCCAGGTTGCTTGGTTGGCCAAAAAGGGCGTATGCGTTTTTTCCTGAATATATTCAGGAAAAAACGCATACGCCCTTTTTGGCCAACCGCATCATTTTCCACGTTCTGGCGCTTTTCATGTGCTATCGGGGCCATTCCGATATACCCGTTGACATCCGTTTCCTGCAGTTCTGCCTTGCGTTCAGCGCCTCTTCGTAGCCTGACCTCAATATATTTTGGGGCGATAGTTATCGTTTAGAACTCTGCAGGTTTGGGAAGTGCAGTGCCCCTGAGCTCCATTTCCCAAGTCGCTTTTTTGTGAGTGGGACGCAACACGGCTCGATGGCTTCACGCCCTATTGTCGATCCGGCGTGGCAGGCTGAACCGCTGGTGAATTCTTCTTCGTGATGGGAAATGAGAGTGACATGTGCCCGACCAAACACCTCCAGCGAGTCTCTCATTGGTTCCCCCTCTTGCAGTTCATCCTGCGGACAAATTGCAGACGGTACGAAAGAGGCATGGAAAGGCGCCGAGTCTCCAAGTGGGGAGATTGTTAGTAAGGGGGCCTGAATGGAGAACACGAGCACCAGGAGATGAAAACTGAGGTGAGTTTCAGAAAGCTTTCCCGATCCCACGGTGTAGCATCCGCTGGGTTTCCAATGAGTGCTTTCGCTGTCGGAAGATTGCGTTGAACCTGGAGAGTTGGGACCCATGGAATGGGGAGCACGCAGGATTCCTTTCAAGGGTCTGCATTTGCTTTCCCAACCTCACCAATCGTCTCAGCCCCAAGAGTGTCCAGCCTTATGTCTTCTGCCGCTGGGGCTGTAGATGTGGTCAATCCTGGTTGCATGCCAGTCCCTGAACGCATTTTGGAAGAATTTCTCTCTGTTTTGCCCTGCTTGTTTCTTCTTTATGTTGGAAATGTATCCTCAGAATGGGTCTGAGCTGATTTTCCCTGCTGGTTTTAGGCCGCTTTACACACACTTGATGCACTTACACAGAGATATCAAGACTTAGCTTTGAAGATGCTTACTAGTCGGATAGATACTTGTGCGATGAACAGGGTCTGGTGAGTCCAGTTGATTGAGCAAGGAGTAGGTCGTGTCCATTCCATATTCGGTTTTCGGAAGGGTATCTGTGCTCATTTCAAACTCGAGTTTTATGCGTCACCCCACCTCACCTTTCCCCTGAAGCAGGCATAAGTGTGTTTTCTAAAAGCGTGACTCTGTTCTGTTTGGGGATTCAGTGCAAGGGGAGCGATTTTTACATTCCCTCGATAAGTGATATCATAAGTTTCTTTTTTTGTGGGACTTATTTCACTGAGGATGATCGTACCCAAATCCACTCAGGATGCTGCTACCAGCCTCATGACGTGCATTTCATGGCTGAGTGACACTCCATTGGACCTACGTAGCACCACTTGTCAACTTGTCCACTTGTCTTTGTCCACTTGTCCACTTGGCTCTTTCCTGGGATATGAAACGTGTACCGGAGTGGAGGTTCTTGTCAAGACAGCAGCCCTCAACTTTGGGGTCCCTGTGTCTGGTTGATTTTTTCATTTTCCCAAGGTCAACGCCCATGTGTGGAAGTGCCCTATGCTCTGTGGTTCTGTGTTTTACATGGTTTGGGAAAGAGGATACACTTGTGAAGATTGGCTGTTGGCCATTGACATCCCGCCCATCAGCTTAACAAGGCTCCCTTGACTCCGTGGGCTGTCCTGCCTTTCTGGTTTTTAGACTTTTTTCGCCTGGCCCTTTTGCCCCGGGGGGGGGACGAGAGATTTTTTTGTAGTGCTGATTTGCTCTCCCAGGTTGCTTGGTTGGCCAAAAAGGGCGTATGCGTTTTTTCCTGAATATATTCAGGAAAAAACGCATACGCCCTTTTTGGCCAACCGCATCATTGTCCACGTTCTGGCGCTTTTCATGTGCTATCGGGGCCATTCCGATGTACCCGTTGACATCCGTTTCCTGCAGTTCTGCCTTGCGTTCAGCGCCTCTTCGTAGCCTGACCTCAATATATTTTGGGGCGATAGTTATCGTTTAGAACTCTGCAGGTTTGGGAAGTGCAGTGCCCCTGAGCTCCATTTCCCAAGTCGCTTTTTTGTGAGTGGGACGCAACACGGCTGGATGACTTCACGCCCTATTGTCGATCCGGGGTGGCAGGCTGAACCGCTGGTGAATTCTTCTTCGTGATGGGAAATGAGAGTGACATGTGCCCGACCAAACACCTCCAGCGAGTCTCTCATTGGTTCCCCCTCTTGCAGTTCATCCTGCGGACAAATTGCAGACGGTACGAAAGAGGCATGGAAAGGCGCCGAGTCTCCAAGTGGGGAGATTGTTAGTAAGGGGGCCTGAATGGAGAACACGAGCACCAGGAGATGAAAACTGAGGTGAGTTTCAGAAAGCTTTCCCGATCCCACGGTGTAGCATCCGCTGGGTTTCCAATGAGTGCTTTCGCTGTCGGAAGATTGCGTTGAACCTGGAGAGTTGGGACCCATGGAATGGGGAGCACGCAGGATTCCTTTCAAGGGTCTGCATTTGCTTTCCCAACCTCACCAATCGTCTCAGCCCCAAGAGTGTCCAGCCTTATGTCTTCTGCCGCTGGGGCTGTAGATGTGGTCAATCCTGGTTGCATGCCAGTCCCTGAACGCATTTTGGAAGAATTTCTCTCTGTTTTGCCCTGCTTGTTTCTTCTTTATGTTGGAAATGTATCCTCAGAATGGGTCTGAGCTGATTTTCCCTGCTGGTTTTAGGCCGCTTTACACACACTTGATGCACTTACACAGAGATATCAAGACTTAGCTTTGAAGATGCTTACTAGTCGGATAGATACTTGTGCGATGAACAGGGTCTGGTGAGTCCAGTTGATTGAGCAAGGAGTAGGTCGTGTCCATTCCATATTCGGTTTTCGGAAGGGTATCTGTGCTCATTTCAAACTCGAGTTTTATGCGTCACCCCACCTCACCTTTCCCCTGAAGCAGGCATAAGTGTGTTTTCTAAAAGCGTGACTCTGTTCTGTTTGGGGATTCAGTGCAAGGGGAGCGATTTTTACATTCCCTCGATAAGTGATATCATAAGTTTCTTTTTTTGTGGGACTTATTTCACTGAGGATGATCGTACCCAAATCCACTCAGGATGCTGCTACCAGCCTCATGACGTGCATTTCATGGCTGAGTGACACTCCATTGGACCTACGTAGCACCACTTGTCAACTTGTCCACTTGTCTTTGTCCACTTGTCCACTTGGCTCTTTCCTGGGATATGAAACGTGTACCGGAGTGGAGGTTCTTGTCAAGACAGCAGCCCTCAACTTTGGGGTCCCTGTGTCTGGTTGATTTTTTCATTTTCCCAAGGTCAACGCCCATGTGTGGAAGTGCCCTATGCTCTGTGGTTCTGTGTTTTACATGGTTTGGGAAAGAGGATACACTTGTGAAGATTGGCTGTTGGCCATTGACATCCCGCCCATCAGCTTAACAAGGCTCCCTTGACTCCGTGGGCTGTCCTGCCTTTCTGGTTTTTAGACTTTTTTCGCCTGGCCCTTTTCCCCCGGGGGGGGGCGAGAGATTTCTTTGTAGTGCTGATTTGCTCTCCCAGGTTGCTTGGTTGGCCAAAAAGGGCGTATGCGTTTTTTCCTGAATATATTCAGGAAAAAACGCATACGCCCTTTTTGGCCAACCGCATCATTGTCCACGTTCTGGCGCTTTTCATGTGCTATCGGGGCCATTCCGATGTACCCGTTGACATCCGTTTCCTGCAGTTCTGCCTTGCGTTCAGCGCCTCTTCGTAGCCTGACCTCAATATATTTTGGGGCGATAGTTATCGTTTAGAACTCTGCAGGTTTGGGAAGTGCAGTGCCCCTGAGCTCCATTTCCCAAGTCGCTTTTTTGTGAGTGGGACGCAACACGGCTGGATGGCTTCACGCCCTATTGTCGATCCGGGGTGGCAGGCTGAACCGCTGGTGAATTCTTCTTCGTGATGGGAAATGAGAGTGACATGTGCCCGACCAAACACCTCCAGCGAGTCTCTCATTGGTTCCCCCTCTTGCAGTTCATCCTGCGGACAAATTGCAGACGGTACGAAAGAGGCATGGAAAGGCGCCGAGTCTCCAAGTGGGGAGATTGTTAGTAAGGGGGCCTGAATGGAGAACACGAGCACCAGGAGATGAAAACTGAGGTGAGTTTCAGAAAGCTTTCCCGATCCCACGGTGTAGCATCCGCTGGGTTTCCAATGAGTGCTTTCGCTGTCGGAAGATTGCGTTGAACCTGGAGAGTTGGGACCCATGGAATGGGGAGCACGCAGGATTCCTTTCAAGGGTCTGCATTTGCTTTCCCAACCTCACCAATCGTCTCAGCCCCAAGAGTGTCCAGCCTTATGTCTTCTGCCGCTGGGGCTGTAGATGTGGTCAATCCTGGTTGCATGCCAGTCCCTGAACGCATTTTGGAAGAATTTCTCTCTGTTTTGCCCTGCTTGTTTCTTCTTTATGTTGGAAATGTATCCTCAGAATGGGTCTGAGCTGATTTTCCCTGCTGGTTTTAGGCCGCTTTACACACACTTGATGCACTTACACAGAGATATCAAGACTTAGCTTTGAAGATGCTTACTAGTCGGATAGATACTTGTGCGATGAACAGGGTCTGGTGAGTCCAGTTGATTGAGCAAGGAGTAGGTCGTGTCCATTCCATATTCGGTTTTCGGAAGGGTATCTGTGCTCATTTCAAACTCGAGTTTTATGAGTCACCCCACCTCACCTTTCCCCTGAAGCAGGCATAAGTGTGTTTTCTAAAAGCGTGACTCTGTTCTGTTTGGGGATTCAGTGCAAGGGGAGCGATTTTTACATTCCCTCGATAAGTGATATCATAAGTTTCTTTTTTTGTGGGACTTATTTCACTGAGGATGATCGTACCTAAATCCACTCAGGATGCTGCTACCAGCCTCATGACGTGCATTTCATGGCTGAGTGACACTCCATTGGACCTACGTAGCACCACTTGTCAACTTGTCCACTTGTCTTTGTCCACTTGTCCACTTGGCTCTTTCCTGGGATATGAAACGTGTACCGGAGTGGAGGTTCTTGTCAAGACAGCAACCCTCAACTTTGGGTCCCTGTGTCTGGTTGATTTTTTCATTTTCCCAAAGTCAACGCCCATGTGTGGAAGTGCCCTATGCTCTGTGGTTCTGTGTTTTACATGGTTTGGGAAAGAGGATACACTTGTGAAGATTGGCTGTTGGCCATTGACATCCCGCCCATCAGCTTAACAAGGCTCCCTTGACTCCGTGGGCTGTCCTGCCTTTCTGGTTTTTAGACTTTTTTCGCCTGGCCCTTTTGCCCCGGGGGGGGGCGAGAGATTTTTTTGTAGTGCTGATTTGCTCTCCCAGGTTGCTTGGTTGGCCAAAAAGGGCGTATGCGTTTTTTCCTGAATATATTCAGGAAAAAACGCATACGCCCTTTTTGGCCAACCGCATCATTGTCCACGTTCTGGCGCTTTTCATGTGCTATCGGGGCCATTCCGATGTACCCGTTGACATCCGTTTCCTGCAGTTCTGCCTTGCGTTCAGCGCCTCTTCGTAGCCTGACCTCAATATATTTTGGGGCGATAGTTATCGTTTAGAACTCTGCAGGTTTGGGAAGTGCAGTGCCCCTGAGCTCCATTTCCCAAGTCGCTTTTTTGTGAGTGGGACGCAACACGGCTGGATGGCTTCACGCCCTATTGTCGATCCGGGGTGGCAGGCTGAACCGCTGGTGAATTCTTCTTCGTGATGGGAAATGAGAGTGACATGTGCCCGACCAAACACCTCCAGCGAGTCTCTCATTGGTTCCCCCTCTTGCAGTTCATCCTGCGGACAAATTGCAGACGGTACGAAAGAGGCATGGAAAGGCGCCGAGTCTCCAAGTGGGGAGATTGTTAGTAAGGGGGCCTGAATGGAGAACACGAGCACGAGGAGATGAAAACTGAGGTGAGTTTCAGAAAGCTTTCCCGATCCCACGGTGTAGCATCCGCTGGGTTTCCAATGAGTGCTTTCGCTGTCGGAAGATTGCGTTGAACCTGGAGAGTTGGGACCCATGGAATGGGGAGCACGCAGGATTCCTTTCAAGGGTCTGCATTTGCTTTCCCAACCTCACCAATCGTCTCAGCCCCAAGAGTGTCCAGCCTTATGTCTTCTGCCGCTGGGGCTGTAGATGTGGTCAATCCTGGTTGCATGCCAGTCCCTGAACGCATTTTGGAAGAATTTCTCTCTGTTTTGCCCTGCTTGTTTCTTCTTTATGTTGGAAATGTATCCTCAGAATGGGTCTGAGCTGATTTTCCCTGCTGGTTTTAGGCCGCTTTACACACACTTGTTGCACTTACACAGAGATATCAAGACTTAGCTTTTAAGATGCTTACTAGTCGGATAGATACTTGTGCGATGAACAGGGTCTGGTGAGTCCAGTTGATTGAGCAAGGAGTAGGTCGTGTCCATTCCATATTCGGTTTTCGGAAGGGTATCTGTGCTCATTTCAAACTCGAGTTTTATGCGTCACCCCACCTCACCTTTCCCCTGAAGCAGGCATAAGTGTGTTTTCTAAAAGCGTGACTCTGTTCTGTTTGGGGATTCAGTGCATGGGGAGCGATTTTTACATTCCCTCGATAAGTGATATCATAAGTTTCTTTTTTTGTGGGACTTATTTCACTGAGGATGATCGTACCTAAATCCACTCAGGATGCTGCTACCAGCCTCATGACGTGGATTTCATGGCTGAGTGACACTCCATTGGACCTACGTAGCACCACTTGTCCACTTGTCCACTTGTCTTTGTCCACTTGTCCACTCGTCTTTGTCCACTTGGCTCTTTCCTGGGATATGAAACGTGTACCGGAGTGGAGGTTCTTGTCAAGACAGCAGCCCTCAACTTTGGGGTCCCTGTGTCTGGTTGATTTTTTCATTTTCCCAAGGTCAACGCCCATGTGTGGAAGTGCCCTATGCTCTGTGGTTCTGTGTTTTACATGGTTTGGGAAAGAGGATACACTTGTGAAGATTGGCTGTTGGCCATTGACATCCCGCCCATCAGCTTAACAAGGCTCCCTTGACTCCGTGGGCTGTCCTGCCTTTCTGGTTTTTTGACTTTTTTCGCCTGGCCCTTTTGCCCCGGGGGGGGCGAGAGATTTCTTTGTAGTGCTGATTTGCTCTCCCAGGTTGCTTGGTTGGCCAAAAAGGGCGTATGCGTTTTTTCCTGAATATATTCAGGAAAAAACGCATACGCCCTTTTTGGCCAACCGCATCATTGTCCACGTTCTGGCGCTTTTCATGTGCTATCGGGGCCATTCCGATGTACCCGTTGACATCCGTTTCCTGCAGTTCTGCCTTGCGTTCAGCGCCTCTTCGTAGCCTGACCTCAATATATTTTGGGGCGATAGTTATCGTTTAGAACTCTGCAGGTTTGGGAAGTGCAGTGCCCCTGAGCTCCATTTCCCAAGTCGCTTTTTTGTGAGTGGGACGCAACACGGCTGGATGGCTTCACGCCCTATTGTCGATCCGGGGTGGCAGGCTGAACCGCTGGTGAATTCTTCTTCGTGATGGGAAATGAGAGTGACATGTGCCCGACCAAACACCTCCAGCGAGTCTCTCATTGGTTCCCCCTCTTGCAGTTCATCCTGCGGACAAATTGCAGACGGTACGAAAGAGGCATGGAAAGGCGCCGAGTCTCCAAGTGGGGAGATTGTTAGTAAGGGGGCCTGAATGGAGAACACGAGCACCAGGAGATGAAAACTGAGGTGAGTTTCAGAAAGCTTTCCCGATCCCACGGTGTAGCATCCGCTGGGTTTCCAATGAGTGCTTTCGCTGTCGGAAGATTGCGTTGAACCTGGAGAGTTGGGACCCATGGAATGGGGAGCACGCAGGATTCCTTTCAAGGGTCTGCATTTGCTTTCCCAACCTCACCAATCGTCTCAGCCCCAAGAGTGTCCAGCCTTATGTCTTCTGCCGCTGGGGCTGTAGATGTGGTCAATCCTGGTTGCATGCCAGTCCCTGAACGCATTTTGGAAGAATTTCTCTCTGTTTTGCCCTGCTTGTTTCTTCTTTATGTTGGAAATGTATCCTCAGAATGGGTCTGAGCTGATTTTCCCTGCTGGTTTTAGGCCGCTTTACACACACTTGATGCACTTACACAGAGATATCAAGACTTAGCTTTTAAGATGCTTACTAGTCGGATAGATACTTGTGCGATGAACAGGGTCTGGTGAGTCCAGTTGATTGAGCAAGGAGTAGGTCGTGTCCATTCCATATTCGGTTTTCGGAAGGGTATCTGTGCTCATTTCAAACTCGAGTTTTATGCGTCACCCCACCTCACCTTTCCCCTGAAGCAGGCATAAGTGTGTTTTCTAAAAGCGTGACTCTGTTCTGTTTGGGGATTCAGTGCAAGGGGAGCGATTTTTACATTCCCTCGATAAGTGATATCATAAGTTTCTTTTTTTGTGGGACTTATTTCACTGAGGATGATCGTACCTAAATCCACTCAGGATGCTACTACCAGCCTCATGACGTGCATTTCATGGCTGAGTGACACTCCATTGGACCTACGTAGCACCACTTGTCAACTTGTCCACTTGTCTTTGTCCACTTGTCCACTTGGCTCTTTCCTGGGATATGAAACGTGTACCGGAGTGGAGGTTCTTGTCAAGACAGCAGCCCTCAACTTTGGGGTCCCTGTGTCTGGTTGATTTTTTCATTTTCCCAAGGTCAACGCCCATGTGTGGAAGTGCCCTATGCTCTGTGGTTCTGTGTTTTACATGGTTTGGGAAAGAGGATACACTTGTGAAGATTGGCTGTTGGCCATTGACATCCCGCCCATCAGCTTAACAAGGCTCCCTTGACTCCGTGGGCTGTCCTGCCTTTCTGGTTTTTAGACTTTTTTCGCCTGGCCCTTTTGCCCCGAGGGGGGGGCGAGAGATTTTTTTGTAGTGCTGATTTGCTCTCCCAGGTTGCTTGGTTGGCCAAAAAGGGCGTATGCGTTTTTTCCTGAATATATTCAGGAAAAAACGCATACGCCCTTTTTGGCCAACCGCATCATTGTCCACGTTCTGGCGCTTTTCATGTGCTATCGGGGCCATTCCGATGTACCCGTTGACATCCGTTTCCTGCAGTTCTGCCTTGCGTTCAGCGCCTCTTCGTAGCCTGACCTCAATATATTTTGGGGCGATAGTTATCGTTTAGAACTCTGCAGGTTTGGGAAGTGCAGTGCCCCTGAGCTCCATTTCCCAAGTCGCTTTTTTGTGAGTGGGACGCAACACGGCTGGATGGCTTCACGCCCTATTGTCGATCCGGGGTGGCAGGCTGAACCGCTGGTGAATTCTTCTTCGTGATGGGAAATGAGAGTGACATGTGCCCGACCAAACACCTCCAGCGAGTCTCTCATTGGTTCCCCCTCTTGCAGTTCATCCTGCGGACAAATTGCAGACGGTACGAAAGAGGCATGGAAAGGCGCCGAGTCTCCAAGTGGGGAGATTGTTAGTAAGGGGGCCTGAATGGAGAACACGAGCACCAGGAGATGAAAACTGAGGTGAGTTTCAGAAAGCTTTCCCGATCCCACGGTGTAGCATCCGCTGGGTTTCCAATGAGTGCTTTCGCTGTCGGAAGATTGCGTTGAACCTGGAGAGTTGGGACCCATGGAATGGGGAGCACGCAGGATTCCTTTCAAGGGTCTGCATTTGCTTTCCCAACCTCACCAATCGTCTCAGCCCCAAGAGTGTCCAGCCTTATGTCTTCTGCCGCTGGGGCTGTAGATGTGGTCAATCCTGGTTGCATGCCAGTCCCTGAACGCATTTTGGAAGAATTTCTCTCTGTTTTGCCCTGCTTGTTTCTTCTTTATGTTGGAAATGTATCCTCAGAATGGGTCTGAGCTGATTTTCCCTGCTGGTTTTAGGCCGCTTTACACACACTTGATGCACTTACACAGAGATATCAAGACTTAGCTTTGAAGATGCTTACTAGTCGGATAGATACTTGTGCGATGAACAGGGTCTGGTGAGTCCAGTTGATTGAGCAAGGAGTAGGTCGTGTCCATTCCATATTCGGTTTTCGGAAGGGTATCTGTGCTCATTTCAAACTCGAGTTTTATGAGTCACCCCACCTCACCTTTCCCCTGAAGCAGGCATAAGTGTGTTTTCTAAAAGCGTGACTCTGTTCTGTTTGGGGATTCAGTGCAAGGGGAGCGATTTTTACATTCCCTCGATAAGTGATATCATAAGTTTCTTTTTTTGTGGGACTTATTTCACTGAGGATGATCGTACCTAAATCCACTCAGGATGCTGCTACCAGCCTCATGACGTGCATTTCATGGCTGAGTGACACTCCATTGGACCTACGTAGCACCACTTGTCAACTTGTCCACTTGTCTTTGTCCACTTGTCCACTTGGCTCTTTCCTGGGATATGAAACGTGTACCGGAGTGGAGGTTCTTGTCAAGACAGCAGCCCTCAACTTTGGGTCCCTGTGTCTGGTTGATTTTTTCATTTTCCCAAAGTCAACGCCCATGTGTGGAAGTGCCCTATGCTCTGTGGTTCTGTGTTTTACATGGTTTGGGAAAGAGGATACACTTGTGAAGATTGGCTGTTGGCCATTGACATCCCGCCCATCAGCTTAACAAGGCTCCCTTGACTCCGTGGGCTGTCCTGCCTTTCTGGTTTTTAGACTTTTTTCGCCTGGCCCTTTTGCCCCGGGGGGGGGGCGAGAGATTTCTTTGTAGTGCTGATTTGCTCTCCCAGGTTGCTTGGTTGGCCAAAAAGGGCGTATGCGTTTTTTCCTGAATATATTCAGGAAAAAACGCATACGCCCTTTTTGGCCAACCGCATCATTGTCCACGTTCTGGCGCTTTTCATGTGCTATCGGGGCCATTCCGATGTACCCGTTGACATCCGTTTCCTGCAGTTCTGCCTTGCGTTCAGCGCCTCTTCGTAGCCTGACCTCAATATATTTTGGGGCGATAGTTATCGTTTAGAACTCTGCAGGTTTGGGAAGTGCAGTGCCCCTGAGCTCCATTTCCCAAGTCGCTTTTTTGTGAGTGGGACGCAACACGGCTGGATGGCTTCACGCCCTATTGTCGATCCGGGGTGGCAGGCTGAACCGCTGGTGAATTCTTCTTCGTGATGGGAAATGAGAGTGACATGTGCCCGACCAAACACCTCCAGCGAGTCTCTCATTGGTTCCCCCTCTTGCAGTTCATCCTGCGGACAAATTGCAGACGGTACGAAAGAGGCATGGAAAGGCGCCGAGTCTCCAAGTGGGGAGATTGTTAGTAAGGGGGCCTGAATGGAGAACACGAGCACGAGGAGATGAAAACTGAGGTGAGTTTCAGAAAGCTTTCCCGATCCCACGGTGTAGCATCCGCTGGGTTTCCAATGAGTGCTTTCGCTGTCGGAAGATTGCGTTGAACCTGGAGAGTTGGGACCCATGGAATGGGGAGCACGCAGGATTCCTTTCAAGGGTCTGCATTTGCTTTCCCAACCTCACCAATCGTCTCAGCCCCAAGAGTGTCCAGCCTTATGTCTTCTGCCGCTGGGGCTGTAGATGTGGTCAATCCTGGTTGCATGCCAGTCCCTGAACGCATTTTGGAAGAATTTCTCTCTGTTTTGCCCTGCTTGTTTCTTCTTTATGTTGGAAATGTATCCTCAGAATGGGTCTGAGCTGATTTTCCCTGCTGGTTTTAGGCCGCTTTACACACACTTGTTGCACTTACACAGAGATATCAAGACTTAGCTTTTAAGATGCTTACTAGTCGGATAGATACTTGTGCGATGAACAGGGTCTGGTGAGTCCAGTTGATTGAGCAAGGAGTAGGTCGTGTCCATTCCATATTCGGTTTTCGGAAGGGTATCTGTGCTCATTTCAAACTCGAGTTTTATGCGTCACCCCACCTCACCTTTCCCCTGAAGCAGGCATAAGTGTGTTTTCTAAAAGCGTGACTCTGTTCTGTTTGGGGATTCAGTGCATGGGGAGCGATTTTTACATTCCCTCGATAAGTGATATCATAAGTTTCTTTTTTTGTGGGACTTATTTCACTGAGGATGATCGTACCTAAATCCACTCAGGATGCTGCTACCAGCCTCATGACGTGGATTTCATGGCTGAGTGACACTCCATTGGACCTACGTAGCACCACTTGTCCACTTGTCCACTTGTCTTTGTCCACTTGTCCATTCGTCTTTGTCCACTTGGCTCTTTCCTGGGATATGAAACGTGTACCGGAGTGGAGGTTCTTGTCAAGACAGCAGCCCTCAACTTTGGGGTCCCTGTGTCTGGTTGATTTTTTCATTTTCCCAAGGTCAACGCCCATGTGTGGAAGTGCCCTATGCTCTGTGGTTCTGTGTTTTACATGGTTTGGGAAAGAGGATACACTTGTGAAGATTGGCTGTTGGCCATTGACATCCCGCCCATCAGCTTAACAAGGCTCCCTTGACTCCGTGGCCTGTCCTGCCTTTCTGGTTTTTAGACTTTTTTCGCCTGGCCCTTTTGCCCCGGGGGGGGCGAGAGATTTCTTTGTAGTGCTGATTTGCTCTCCCAGGTTGCTTGGTTGGCCAAAAAGGGCGTATGCGTTTTTTCCTGAATATATTCAGGAAAAAACGCATACGCCCTTTTTGGCCAACCGCATCATTGTCCACGTTCTGGCGCTTTTCATGTGCTATCGGGGCCATTCCGATGTACCCGTTGACATCCGTTTCCTGCAGTTCTGCCTTGCGTTCAGCGCCTCTTCGTAGCCTGACCTCAATATATTTTGGGGCGATAGTTATCGTTTAGAACTCTGCAGGTTTGGGAAGTGCAGTGCCCCTGAGCTCCATTTCCCAAGTCGCTTTTTTGTGAGTGGGACGCAACACGGCTGGATGGCTTCACGCCCTATTGTCGATCCGGGGTGGCAGGCTGAACCGCTGGTGAATTCTTCTTCGTGATGGGAAATGAGAGTGACATGTGCCCGACCAAACACCTCCAGCGAGTCTCTCATTGGTTCCCCCTCTTGCAGTTCATCCTGCGGACAAATTGCAGACGGTACGAAAGAGGCATGGAAAGGCGCCGAGTCTCCAAGTGGGGAGATTGTTAGTAAGGGGGCCTGAATGGAGAACACGAGCACCAGGAGATGAAAACTGAGGTGAGTTTCAGAAAGCTTTCCCGATCCCACGGTGTAGCATCCGCTGGGTTTCCAATGAGTGCTTTCGCTGTCGGAAGATTGCGTTGAACCTGGAGAGTTGGGACCCATGGAATGGGGAGCACGCAGGATTCCTTTCAAGGGTCTGCATTTGCTTTCCCAACCTCACCAATCATCTCAGCCCCAAGAGTGTCCAGCCTTATGTCTTCTGCCGCTGGGGCTGTAGATGTGGTCAATCCTGGTTGCATGCCAGTCCCTGAACGCATTTTGGAAGAATTTCTCTCTGTTTTGCCCTGCTTGTTTCTTCTTTATGTTGGAAATGTATCCTCAGAATGGGTCTGAGCTGATTTTCCCTGCTGGTTTTAGGCCGCTTTACACACACTTGATGCACTTACACAGAGATATCAAGACTTAGCTTTTAAGATGCTTACTAGTCGGATAGATACTTGTGCGATGAACAGGGTCTGGTGAGTCCAGTTGATTGAGCAAGGAGTAGGTCGTGTCCATTCCATATTCGGTTTTCGGAAGGGTATCTGTGCTCATTTCAAACTCGAGTTTTATGCGTCACCCCACCTCACCTTTCCCCTGAAGCAGGCATAAGTGTGTTTTCTAAAAGCGTGACTCTGTTCTGTTTGGGGATTCAGTGCAAGGGGAGCGATTTTTACATTCCCTCGATAAGTGATATCATAAGTTTCTTTTTTTGTGGGACTTATTTCACTGAGGATGATCGTACCTAAATCCACTCAGGATGCTACTACCAGCCTCATGACGTGCATTTCATGGCTGAGTGACACTCCATTGGACCTACGTAGCACCACTTGTCAACTTGTCCACTTGTCTTTGTCCACTTGTCCACTTGGCTCTTTCCTGGGATATGAAACGTGTACCGGAGTGGAGGTTCTTGTCAAGACAGCAGCCCTCAACTTTGGGGTCCCTGTGTCTGGTTGATTTTTTCATTTTCCCAAGGTCAACGCCCATGTGTGGAAGTGCCCTATGCTCTGTGGTTCTGTGTTTTACATGGTTTGGGAAAGAGGATACACTTGTGAAGATTGGCTGTTGGCCATTGACATCCCGCCCATCAGCTTAACAAGGCTCCCTTGACTCCGTGGGCTGTCCTGCCTTTCTGGTTTTTAGACTTTTTTCGCCTGGCCCTTTTGCCCCGGGGGGGGGGCGAGAGATTTTTTTGTAGTGCTGATTTGCTCTCCCAGGTTGCTTGGTTGGCCAAAAAGGGCGTATGCGTTTTTTCCTGAATATATTCAGGAAGAAACGCATACGCCCTTTTTGGCCAACCGCATCATTGTCCACGTTCTGGCGCTTTTCATGTGCTATCGGGGCCATTCCGATGTACCCGTTGACATCCGTTTCCTGCAGTTCTGCCTTGCGTTCAGCGCCTCTTCGTAGCCTGACCTCAATATATTTTGGGGCGATAGTTATCGTTTAGAACTCTGCAGGTTTGGGAAGTGCAGTGCCCCTGAGCTCCATTTCCCAAGTCGCTTTTTTGTGAGTGGGACGCAACACGGCTGGATGGCTTCACGCCCTATTGTCGATCCGGGGTGGCAGGCTGAACCGCTGGTGAATTCTTCTTCGTGATGGGAAATGAGAGTGACATGTGCCCGACCAAACACCTCCAGCGAGTCTCTCATTGGTTCCCCCTCTTGCAGTTCATCCTGCGGACAAATTGCAGACGGTACGAAAGAGGCATGGAAAGGCGCCGAGTCTCCAAGTGGGGAGATTGTTAGTAAGGGGGCCTGAATGGAGAACACGAGCACCAGGAGATGAAAACTGAGGTGAGTTTCAGAAAGCTTTCCCGATCCCACGGTGTAGCATCCGCTGGGTTTCCAATGAGTGCTTTCGCTGTCGGAAGATTGCGTTGAACCTGGAGAGTTGGGACCCATGGAATGGGGAGCACGCAGGATTCCTTTCAAGGGTCTGCATTTGCTTTCCCAACCTCACCAATCGTCTCAGCCCCAAGAGTGTCCAGCCTTATGTCTTCTGCCGCTGGGGCTGTAGATGTGGTCAATCCTGGTTGCATGCCAGTCCCTGAACGCATTTTGGAAGAATTTCTCTCTGTTTTGCCCTGCTTGTTTCTTCTTTATGTTGGAAATGTATCCTCAGAATGGGTCTGAGCTGATTTTCCCTGCTGGTTTTAGGCCGCTTTACACACACTTGATGCACTTACACAGAGATATCAAGACTTAGCTTTTAAGATGCTTACTAGTCGGATAGATACTTGTGCGATGAACAGGGTCTGGTGAGTCCAGTTGATTGAGCAAGGAGTAGGTCGTGTCCATTCCATATTCGGTTTTCGGAAGGGTATCTGTGCTCATTTCAAACTCGAGTTTTATGCGTCACCCCACCTCACCTTTCCCCTGAAGCAGGCATAAGTGTGTTTTCTAAAAGCGTGACTCTGTTCTGTTTGGGGATTCAGTGCAAGGGGAGCGATTTTTACATTCCCTCGATAAGTGATATCATAAGTTTCTTTTTTTGTGGGACTTATTTCACTGAGGATGATCGTACCTAAATCCACTCAGGATGCTGCTACCAGCCTCATGACGTGCATTTCATGGCTGAGTGACACTCCATTGGACCTACGTAGCACCACTTGTCCACTTGTCCACTTGTCTTTGTCCACTTGTCCACTTGGCTCTTTCCTGGGATATGAAACGTGTACCGGAGTGGAGGTTCTTGTCAAGACAGCAGCCCTCAACTTTGGGGTCCCTGTGTCTGGTTGATTTTTTCATTTTCCCAAGGTCAACGCCCATGTGTGGAAGTGCCCTATGCTCTGTGGTTCTGTGTTTTACATGGTTTGGGAAAGAGGATACACTTGTGAAGATTGGCTGTTGGCCATTGACATCCCGCCCATCAGCTTAACAAGGCTCCCTTGACTCCGTGGGCTGTCCTGCCTTTCTGGTTTTTAGACTTTTTTCGCCTGGCCCTTTTGCCCCGGGGGGGGGCGAGAGATTTCTTTGTAGTGCTGATTTGCTCTCCCAGGTTGCTTGGTTGGCCAAAAAGGGCGTATGCGTTTTTTCCTGAATATATTCAGGAAAAAACGCATACGCCCTTTTTGGCCAACCGCATCATTGTCCACGTTCTGGCGCTTTTCATGTGCTATCGGGGCCATTCCGATGTACCCGTTGACATCCGTTTCCTGCAGTTCTGCCTTGCGTTCAGCGCCTCTTCGTAGCCTGACCTCAATATATTTTGGGGCGATAGTTATCGTTTAGAACTCTGCAGGTTTGGGAAGTGCAGTGCCCCTGAGCTCCATTTCCCAAGTCGCTTTTTTGTGAGTGGGACGCAACACGGCTGGATGGCTTCACGCCCTATTGTCGATCCGGGGTGGCAGGCTGAACCGCTGGTGAATTCTTCTTCGTGATGGGAAATGAGAGTGACATGTGCCCGACCAAACACCTCCAGCGAGTCTCTCATTGGTTCCCCCTCTTGCAGTTCATCCTGCGGACAAATTGCAGACGGTACGAAAGAGGCATGGAAAGGCGCCGAGTCTCCAAGTGGGGAGATTGTTAGTAAGGGGGCCTGAATGGAGAACACGAGCACCAGGAGATGAAAACTGAGGTGAGTTTCAGAAAGCTTTCCCGATCCCACGGTGTAGCATCCGCTGGGTTTCCAATGAGTGCTTTCGCTGTCGGAAGATTGCGTTGAACCTGGAGAGTTGGGACCCATGGAATGGGGAGCACGCAGGATTCCTTTCAAGGGTCTGCATTTGCTTTCCCAACCTCACCAATCGTCTCAGCCCCAAGAGTGTCCAGCCTTATGTCTTCTGCCGCTGGGGCTGTAGATGTGGTCAATCCTGGTTGCATGCCAGTCCCTGAACGCATTTTGGAAGAATTTCTCTCTGTTTTGCCCTGCTTGTTTCTTCTTTATGTTGGAAATGTATCCTCAGAATGGGTCTGAGCTGATTTTCCCTGCTGGTTTTAGGCCGCTTTACACACACTTGATGCACTTACACAGAGATATCAAGACTTAGCTTTTAAGATGCTTACTAGTCGGATAGATACTTGTGCGATGAACAGGGTCTGGTGAGTCCAGTTGATTGAGCAAGGAGTAGGTCGTGTCCATTCCATATTCGGTTTTCGGAAGGGTATCTGTGCTCATTTCAAACTCGAGTTTTATGCGTCACCCCACCTCACCTTTCCCCTGAAGCAGGCATAAGTGTGTTTTCTAAAAGCGTGACTCTGTTCTGTTTGGGGATTCAGTGCAAGGGGAGCGATTTTTACATTCCCTCGATAAGTGATATCATAAGTTTCTTTTTTTGTGGGACTTATTTCACTGAGGATGATCGTACCTAAATCCACTCAGGATGCTGCTACCAGCCTCATGACGTGCATTTCATGGCTGAGTGACACTCCATTGGACCTACGTAGCACCACTTGTCAACTTGTCCACTTGTCTTTGTCCACTTGTCCACTTGGCTCTTTCCTGGGATATGAAACGTGTACCGGAGTGGAGGTTCTTGTCAAGACAGCAGCCCTCAACTTTGGGGTCCCTGTGTCTGGTTGATTTTTTCATTTTCCCAAGGTCAACGCCCATGTGTGGAAGTGCCCTATGCTCTGTGGTTCTGTGTTTTACATGGTTTGGGAAAGAGGATACACTTGTGAAGATTGGCTGTTGGCCATTGACATCCCGCCCATCAGCTTAACAAGGCTCCCTTGACTCCGTGGGCTGTCCTGCCTTTCTGGTTTTTAGACTTTTTTCGCCTGGCCCTTTTGCCCCGGGGGGGGCGAGAGATTTCTTTGTAGTGCTGATTTGCTCTCCCAGGTTGCTTGGTTGGCCAAAAAGGGCGTATGCGTTTTTTCCTGAATATATTCAGGAAAAAACGCATACGCCCTTTTTGGCCAACCGCATCATTGTCCACGTTCTGGCGCTTTTCATGTGCTATCGGGGCCATTCCGATGTACCCGTTGACATCCGTTTCCTGCAGTTCTGCCTTGCGTTCAGCGCCTCTTCGTAGCCTGACCTCAATATATTTTGGGGCGATAGTTATCGTTTAGAACTCTGCAGGTTTGGGAAGTGCAGTGCCCCTGAGCTCCATTTCCCAAGTCGCTTTTTTGGGAGTGGGACGCAACACGGCTGGATGGCTTCACGCCCTATTGTCGATCCGGGGTGGCAGGCTGAACCGCTGGTGAATTCTTCTTCGTGATGGGAAATGAGAGTGACATGTGCCCGACCAAACACCTCCAGCGAGTCTCTCATTGGTTCCCCCTCTTGCAGTTCATCCTGCGGACAAATTGCAGACGGTACGAAAGAGGCATGGAAAGGCGCCGAGTCTCCAAGTGGGGAGATTGTTAGTAAGGGGGCCTGAATGGAGAACACGAGCACCAGGAGATGAAAACTGAGGTGAGTTTCAGAAAGCTTTCCCGATCCCACGGTGTAGCATCCGCTGGGTTTCCAATGAGTGCTTTCGCTGTCGGAAGATTGCGTTGAACCTGGAGAGTTGGGACCCATGGAATGGGGAGCACGCAGGATTCCTTTCAAGGGTCTGCATTTGCTTTCCCAACCTCACCAATCGTCTCAGCCCCAAGAGTGTCCAGCCTTATGTCTTCTGCCGCTGGGGCTGTAGATGTGGTCAATCCTGGTTGCATGCCAGTCCCTGAACGCATTTTGGAAGAATTTCTCTCTGTTTTGCCCTGCTTGTTTCTTCTTTATGTTGGAAATGTATCCTCAGAATGGGTCTGAGCTGATTTTCCCTGCTGGTTTTAGGCCGCTTTACACACACTTGATGCACTTACACAGAGATATCAAGACTTAGCTTTGAAGATGCTTACTAGTCGGATAGATACTTGTGCGATGAACAGGGTCTGGTGAGTCCAGTTGATTGAGCAAGGAGTAGGTCGTGTCCATTCCATATTCGGTTTTCGGAAGGGTATCTGTGCTCATTTCAAACTCGAGTTTTATGCGTCACCCCACCTCACCTTTCCCCTGAAGCAGGCATAAGTGTGTTTTCTAAAAGCGTGACTCTGTTCTGTTTGGGGATTCAGTGCATGGGGAGCGATTTTTACATTCCCTCGATAAGTGATATCATAAGTTTCTTTTTTTGTGGGACTTATTTCACTGAGGATGATCGTACCTAAATCCACTCAGGATGCTGCTACCAGCCTCATGACGTGGATTTCATGGCTGAGTGACACTCCATTGGACCTACGTAGCACCACTTGTCCACTTGTCCACTTGTCTTTGTCCACTTGTCCACTCGTCTTTGTCCACTTGGCTCTTTCCTGGGATATGAAACGTGTACCGGAGTGGAGGTTCTTGTCAAGACAGCAGCCCTCAACTTTGGGTCCCTGTGTCTGGTTGATTTTTTCATTTTCCCAAGGTCAACGCCCATGTGTGGAAGTGCCCTATGCTCTGTGGTTCTGTGTTTTACATGGTTTGGGAAAGAGGATACACTTGTGAAGATTGGCTGTTGGCCATTGACATCCCGCCCATCAGCTTAACAAGGCTCCCTTGACTCCGTGGGCTGTCCTGCCTTTCTGGTTTTTAGACTTTTTTCGCCTGGCCCTTTTGCCCCGGGGGGGGGGCGAGAGATTTTTTTGTAGTGCTGATTTGCTCTCCCAGGTTGCTTGGTTGGCCAAAAAGGGAGTATGCGTTTTTTCCTGAATATATTCAGGAAAAAACGCATACGCCCTTTTTGGCCAACCGCATCATTGTCCACGTTCTGGCGCTTTTCATGTGCTATCGGGGCCATTCCGATGTACCCGTTGACATCCGTTTCCTGCAGTTCTGCCTTGCGTTCAGCGCCTCTTCGTAGCCTGACCTCAATATATTTTGGGGCGATAGTTATCGTTTAGAACTCTGCAGGTTTGGGAAGTGCAGTGCCCCTGAGCTCCATTTCCCAAGTCGCTTTTTTGTGAGTGGGACGCAACACGGCTGGATGGCTTCACGCCCTATTGTCGATCCGGGGTGGCAGGCTGAACCGCTGGTGAATTCTTCTTCGTGATGGGAAATGAGAGTGACATGTGCCCGACCAAACACCTCCAGCGAGTCTCTCATTGGTTCCCCCTCTTGCAGTTCATCCTGCGGACAAATTGCAGACGGTACGAAAGAGGCATGGAAAGGCGCCGAGTCTCCAAGTGGGGAGATTGTTAGTAAGGGGGCCTGAATGGAGAACACGAGCACCAGGAGATGAAAACTGAGGTGAGTTTCAGAAAGCTTTCCCGATCCCACGGTGTAGCATCCGCTGGGTTTCCAATGAGTGCTTTCGCTGTCGGAAGATTGCGTTGAACCTGGAGAGTTGGGACCCATGGAATGGGGAGCACGCAGGATTCCTTTCAAGGGTCTGCATTTGCTTTCCCAACCTCACCAATCGTCTCAGCCCCAAGAGTGTCCAGCCTTATGTCTTCTGCCGCTGGGGCTGTAGATGTGGTCAATCCTGGTTGCATGCCAGTCCCTGAACGCATTTTGGAAGAATTTCTCTCTGTTTTGCCCTGCTTGTTTCTTCTTTATGTTGGAAATGTATCCTCAGAATGGGTCTGAGCTGATTTTCCCTGCTGGTTTTAGGCCGCTTTACACACACTTGATGCACTTACACAGAGATATCAAGACTTAGCTTTGAAGATGCTTACTAGTCGGATAGATACTTGTGCGATGAACAGGGTCTGGTGAGTCCAGTTGATTGAGCAAGGAGTAGGTCGTGTCCATTCCATATTCGGTTTTCGGAAGGGTATCTGTGCTCATTTCAAACTCGAGTTTTATGCGTCACCCCACCTCACCTTTCCCCTGAAGCAGGCATAAGTGTGTTTTCTAAAAGCGTGACTCTGTTCTGTTTGGGGATTCAGTGCAAGGGGAGCGATTTTTACATTCCCTCGATAAGTGATATCATAAGTTTCTTTTTTTGTGGGACTTATTTCACTGAGGATGATCGTACCTAAATCCACTCAGGATGCTGCTACCAGCCTCATGACGTGCATTTCATGGCTGAGTGACACTCCATTGGACCTACGTAGCACCACTTGTCAACTTGTCCACTTGTCTTTGTCCACTTGTCCACTTGGCTCTTTCCTGGGATATGAAACGTGTACCGGAGTGGAGGTTCTTGTCAAGACAGCAGCCCTCAACTTTGGGGTCCCTGTGTCTGGTTGATTTTTTCATTTTCCCAAGGTCAACGCCCATGTGTGGAAGTGCCCTATGCTCTGTGGTTCTGTGTTTTACATGGTTTGGGAAAGAGGATACACTTGTGAAGATTGGCTGTTGGCCATTGACATCCCGCCCATCAGCTTAACAAGGCTCCCTTGACTCCGTGGGCTGTCCTGCCTTTCTGGTTTTTAGACTTTTTTCGCCTGGCCCTTTTGCCCCGGGGGGGGGCGAGAGATTTCTTTGTAGTGCTGATTTGCTCTCCCAGGTTGCTTGGTTGGCCAAAAAGGGCGTATGCGTTTTTTCCCGAATATATTCAGGAAAAAACGCATACGCCCTTTTTGGCCAACCGCATCATTGTCCACGTTCTGGCGCTTTTCATGTGCTATCGGGGCCATTCCGATGTACCCGTTGACATCCGTTTCCTGCAGTTCTGCCTTGCGTTCAGCGCCTCTTCGTAGCCTGACCTCAATATATTTTGGGGCGATAGTTATCGTTTAGAACTCTGCAGGTTTGGGAAGTGCAGTGCCCCTGAGCTCCATTTCCCAAGTCGCTTTTTTGTGAGTGGGACGCAACACGGCTGGATGGCTTCACGCCCTATTGTCGATCCGGGGTGGCAGGCTGAACCGCTGGTGAATTCTTCTTCGTGATGGGAAATGAGAGTGACATGTGCCCGACCAAACACCTCCAGCGAGTCTCTCATTGGTTCCCCCTCTTGCAGTTCATCCTGCGGACAAATTGCAGACGGTACGAAAGAGGCATGGAAAGGCGCCGAGTCTCCAAGTGGGGAGATTGTTAGTAAGGGGGCCTGAATGGAGAACACGAGCACCAGGAGATGAAAACTGAGGTGAGTTTCAGAAAGCTTTCCCGATCCCACGGTGTAGCATCCGCTGGGTTTCCAATGAGTGCTTTCGCTGTCGGAAGATTGCGTTGAACCTGGAGAGTTGGGACCCATGGAATGGGGAGCACGCAGGATTCCTTTCAAGGGTCTGCATTTGCTTTCCCAACCTCACCAATCGTCTCAGCCCCAAGAGTGTCCAGCCTTATGTCTTCTGCCGCTGGGGCTGTAGATGTGGTCAATCCTGGTTGCATGCCAGTCCCTGAACGCATTTTGGAAGAATTTCTCTCTGTTTTGCCCTGCTTGTTTCTTCTTTATGTTGGAAATGTATCCTCAGAATGGGTCTGAGCTGATTTTCCCTGCTGGTTTTAGGCCGCTTTACACACACTTGATGCACTTACACAGAGATATCAAGACTTAGCTTTGAAGATGCTTACTAGTCGGATAGATACTTGTGCGATGAACAGGGTCTGGTGAGTCCAGTTGATTGAGCAAGGAGTAGGTCGTGTCCATTCCATATTCGGTTTTCGGAAGGGTATCTGTGCTCATTTCAAACTCGAGTTTTATGCGTCACCCCACCTCACCTTTCCCCTGAAGCAGGCATAAGTGTGTTTTCTAAAAGCGTGACTCTGTTCTGTTTGGGGATTCAGTGCATGGGGAGCGATTTTTACATTCCCTCGATAAGTGATATCATAAGTTTCTTTTTTTGTGGGACTTATTTCACTGAGGATGATCGTACCTAAATCCACTCAGGATGCTGCTACCAGCCTCATGACGTGGATTTCATGGCTGAGTGACACTCCATTGGACCTACGTAGCACCACTTGTCCACTTATCCACTTGTCTTTGTCCACTTGTCCACTCGTCTTTGTCCACTTGGCTCTTTCCTGGGATATGAAACGTGTACCGGAGTGGAGGTTCTTGTCAAGACAGCAGCCCTCAACTTTGGGGTCCCTGTGTCTGGTTGATTTTTTCATTTTCCCAAGGTCAACGCCCATGTGTGGAAGTGCCCTATGCTCTGTGGTTCTGTGTTTTACATGGTTTGGGAAAGAGGATACACTTGTGAAGATTGGCTGTTGGCCATTGACATCCCGCCCATCAGCTTAACAAGGCTCCCTTGACTCCGTGGGCTGTCCTGCCTTTCTGGTTTTTAGACTTTTTTCGCCTGGCCCTTTTGCCCCGGGGGGGGCGAGAGATTTCTTTGTAGTGCTGATTTGCTCTCCCAGGTTGCTTGGTTGGCCAAAAAGGGCGTATGCGTTTTTTCCTGAATATATTCAGGAAAAAACGCATACGCCCTTTTTGGCCAACCGCATCATTGTCCACGTTCTGGCGCTTTTCATGTGCTATCGGGGCCATTCCGATGTACCCGTTGACATCCGTTTCCTGCAGTTCTGCCTTGCGTTCAGCGCCTCTTCGTAGCCTGACCTCAATATATTTTGGGGCGATAGTTATCGTTTAGAACTCTGCAGGTTTGGGAAGTGCAGTGCCCCTGAGCTCCATTTCCCAAGTCGCTTTTTTGTGAGTGGGACGCAACACGGCTGGATGGCTTCACGCCCTATTGTCGATCCGGGGTGGCAGGCTGAACCGCTGGTGAATTCTTCTTCGTGATGGGAAATGAGAGTGACATGTGCCCGACCAAACACCTCCAGCGAGTCTCTCATTGGTTCCCCCTCTTGCAGTTCATCCTGCGGACAAATTGCAGACGGTACGAAAGAGGCATGGAAAGGCGCCGAGTCTCCAAGTGGGGAGATTGTTAGTAAGGGGGCCTGAATGGAGAACACGAGCACCAGGAGATGAAAACTGAGGTGAGTTTCAGAAAGCTTTCCCGATCCCACGGTGTAGCATCCGCTGGGTTTCCAATGAGTGCTTTCGCTGTCGGAAGATTGCGTTGAACCTGGAGAGTTGGGACCCATGGAATGGGGAGCACGCAGGATTCCTTTCAAGGGTCTGCATTTGCTTTCCCAACCTCACCAATCGTCTCAGCCCCAAGAGTGTCCAGCCTTATGTCTTCTGCCGCTGGGGCTGTAGATGTGGTCAATCCTGGTTGCATGCCAGTCCCTGAACGCATTTTGGAAGAATTTCTCTCTGTTTTGCCCTGCTTGTTTCTTCTTTATGTTGGAAATGTATCCTCAGAATGGGTCTGAGCTGATTTTCCCTGCTGGTTTTAGGCCGCTTTACACACACTTGTTGCACTTACACAGAGATATCAAGACTTAGCTTTTAAGATGCTTACTAGTCGGATAGATACTTGTGCGATGAACAGGGTCTGGTGAGTCCAGTTGATTGAGCAAGGAGTAGGTCGTGTCCATTCCATATTCGGTTTTCGGAAGGGTATCTGTGCTCATTTCAAACTCGAGTTTTATGCGTCACCCCACCTCACCTTTCCCCTGAAGCAGGCATAAGTGTGTTTTCTAAAAGCGTGACTCTGTTCTGTTTGGGGATTCAGTGCATGGGGAGCGATTTTTACATTCCCTCGATAAGTGATATCATAAGTTTCTTTTTTTGTGGGACTTATTTCACTGAGGATGATCGTACCTAAATCCACTCAGGATGCTGCTACCAGCCTCATGACGTGGATTTCATGGCTGAGTGACACTCCATTGGACCTACGTAGCACCACTTGTCCACTTGTCCACTTGTCTTTGTCCACTTGTCCACTCGTCTTTGTCCACTTGGCTCTTTCCTGGGATATGAAACGTGTACCGGAGTGGAGGTTCTTGTCAAGACAGCAGCCCTCAACTTTGGGGTCCCTGTGTCTGGTTGATTTTTTCATTTTCCCAAGGTCAACGCCCATGTGTGGAAGTGCCCTATGCTCTGTGGTTCTGTGTTTTACATGGTTTGGGAAAGAGGATACACTTGTGAAGATTGGCTGTTGGCCATTGACATCCCGCCCATCAGCTTAACAAGGCTCCCTTGACTCCGTGGGCTGTCCTGCCTTTCTGGTTTTTAGACTTTTTTCGCCTGGCCCTTTTGCCCCGGGGGGGGGGCGAGAGATTTCTTTGTAGTGCTGATTTGCTCTCCCAGGTTGCTTGGTTGGCCAAAAAGGGCGTATGCGTTTTTTCCTGAATATATTCAGGAAAAAACGCATACGCCCTTTTTGGCCAACCGCATCATTGTCCACGTTCTGGCGCTTTTCATGTGCTATCGGGGCCATTCCGATGTACCCGTTGACATCCGTTTCCTGCAGTTCTGCCTTGCGTTCAGCGCCTCTTCGTAGCCTGACCTCAATATATTTTGGGGCGATAGTTATCGTTTAGAACTCTGCAGGTTTGGGAAGTGCAGTGCCCCTGAGCTCCATTTCCCAAGTCGCTTTTTTGTGAGTGGGACGCAACACGGCTGGATGGCTTCACGCCCTATTGTCGATCCGGGGTGGCAGGCTGAACCGCTGGTGAATTCTTCTTCGTGATGGGAAATGAGAGTGACATGTGCCCGACCAAACACCTCCAGCGAGTCTCTCATTGGTTCCCCCTCTTGCAGTTCATCCTGCGGACAAATTGCAGACGGTACGAAAGAGGCATGGAAAGGCGCCGAGTCTCCAAGTGGGGAGATTGTTAGTAAGGGGGCCTGAATGGAGAACACGAGCACCAGGAGATGAAAACTGAGGTGAGTTTCAGAAAGCTTTCCCGATCCCACGGTGTAGCATCCGCTGGGTTTCCAATGAGTGCTTTCGCTGTCGGAAGATTGCGTTGAACCTGGAGAGTTGGGACCCATGGAATGGGGAGCACGCAGGATTCCTTTCAAGGGTCTGCATTTGCTTTCCCAACCTCACCAATCGTCTCAGCCCCAAGAGTGTCCAGCCTTATGTCTTCTGCCGCTGGGGCTGTAGATGTGGTCAATCCTGGTTGCATGCCAGTCCCTGAACGCATTTTGGAAGAATTTCTCTCTGTTTTGCCCTGCTTGTTTCTTCTTTATGTTGGAAATGTATCCTCAGAATGGGTCTGAGCTGATTTTCCCTGCTGGTTTTAGGCCGCTTTACACACACTTGTTGCACTTACACAGAGATATCAAGACTTAGCTTTGAAGATGCTTACTAGTCGGATAGATACTTGTGCGATGAACAGGGTCTGGTGAGTCCAGTTGATTGAGCAAGGAGTAGGTCGTGTCCATTCCATATTCGGTTTTCGGAAGGGTATCTGTGCTCATTTCAAACTCGAGTTTTATGCGTCACCCCACCTCACCTTTCCCCTGAAGCAGGCATAAGTGTGTTTTCTAAAAGCGTGACTCTGTTCTGTTTGGGGATTCAGTGCATGGGGAGCGATTTTTACATTCCCTCGATAAGTGATATCATAAGTTTCTTTTTTTGTGGGACTTATTTCACTGAGGATGATCGTACCTAAATCCACTCAGGATGCTGCTACCAGCCTCATGACGTGGATTTCATGGCTGAGTGACACTCCATTGGACCTACGTAGCACCACTTGTCCACTTGTCCACTTGTCTTTGTCCACTTGTCCACTCGTCTTTGTCCACTTGGCTCTTTCCTGGGATATGAAACGTGTACCGGAGTGGAGGTTCTTGTCAAGACAGCAGCCCTCAACTTTGGGGTCCCTGTGTCTGGTTGATTTTTTCATTTTCCCAAGGTCAACGCCCATGTGTGGAAGTGCCCTATGCTCTGTGGTTCTGTGTTTTACATGGTTTGGGAAAGAGGATACACTTGTGAAGATTGGCTGTTGGCCATTGACATCCCGCCCATCAGCTTAACAAGGCTCCCTTGACTCCGTGGGCTGTCCTGCCTTTCTGGTTTTTAGACTTTTTTCGCCTGGCCCTTTTGCCCCGGGGGGGGGGCGAGAGATTTCTTTGTAGTGCTGATTTGCTCTCCCAGGTTGCTTGGTTGGCCAAAAAGGGCGTATGCGTTTTTTCCTGAATATATTCAGGAAAAAACGCATACGCCCTTTTTGGCCAACCGCATCATTGTCCACGTTCTGGCGCTTTTCATGTGCTATCGGGGCCATTCCGATGTACCCGTTGACATCCGTTTCCTGCAGTTCTGCCTTGCGTTCAGCGCCTCTTCGTAGCCTGACCTCAATATATTTTGGGGCGATAGTTATCGTTTAGAACTCTGCAGGTTTGGGAAGTGCAGTGCCCCTGAGCTCCATTTCCCAAGTCGCTTTTTTGTGAGTGGGACGCAACACGGCTGGATGGCTTCACGCCCTATTGTCGATCCGGGGTGGCAGGCTGAACCGCTGGTGAATTCTTCTTCGTGATGGGAAATGAGAGTGACATGTGCCCGACCAAACACCTCCAGCGAGTCTCTCATTGGTTCCCCCTCTTGCAGTTCATCCTGCGGACAAATTGCAGACGGTACGAAAGAGGCATGGAAAGGCGCCGAGTCTCCAAGTGGGGAGATTGTTAGTAAGGGGGCCTGAATGGAGAACACGAGCACCAGGAGATGAAAACTGAGGTGAGTTTCAGAAAGCTTTCCCGATCCCACGGTGTAGCATCCGCTGGGTTTCCAATGAGTGCTTTCGCTGTCGGAAGATTGCGTTGAACCTGGAGAGTTGGGACCCATGGAATGGGGAGCACGCAGGATTCCTTTCAAGGGTCTGCATTTGCTTTCCCAACCTCACCAATCGTCTCAGCCCCAAGAGTGTCCAGCCTTATGTCTTCTGCCGCTGGGGCTGTAGATGTGGTCAATCCTGGTTGCATGCCAGTCCCTGAACGCATTTTGGAAGAATTTCTCTCTGTTTTGCCCTGCTTGTTTCTTCTTTATGTTGGAAATGTATCCTCAGAATGGGTCTGAGCTGATTTTCCCTGCTGGTTTTAGGCCGCTTTACACACACTTGTTGCACTTACACAGAGATATCAAGACTTAGCTTTGAAGATGCTTACTAGTCGGATAGATACTTGTGCGATGAACAGGGTCTGGTGAGTCCAGTTGATTGAGCAAGGAGTAGGTCGTGTCCATTCCATATTCGGTTTTCGGAAGGGTATCTGTGCTCATTTCAAACTCGAGTTTTATGCGTCACCCCACCTCACCTTTCCCCTGAAGCAGGCATAAGTGTGTTTTCTAAAAGCGTGACTCTGTTCTGTTTGGGGATTCAGTGCATGGGGAGCGATTTTTACATTCCCTCGATAAGTGATATCATAAGTTTCTTTTTTTGTGGGACTTATTTCACTGAGGATGATCGTACCTAAATCCACTCAGGATGCTGCTACCAGCCTCATGACGTGGATTTCATGGCTGAGTGACACTCCATTGGACCTACGTAGCACCACTTGTCCACTTGTCCACTTGTCTTTGTCCACTTGTCCACTCGTCTTTGTCCACTTGGCTCTTTCCTGGGATATGAAACGTGTACCGGAGTGGAGGTTCTTGTCAAGACAGCAGCCCTCAACTTTGGGGTCCCTGTGTCTGGTTGATTTTTTCATTTTCCCAAGGTCAACGCCCATGTGTGGAAGTGCCCTATGCTCTGTGGTTCTGTGTTTTACATGGTTTGGGAAAGAGGATACACTTGTGAAGATTGGCTGTTGGCCATTGACATCCCGCCCATCAGCTTAACAAGGCTCCCTTGACTCCGTGGGCTGTCCTGCCTTTCTGGTTTTTAGACTTTTTTCGCCTGGCCCTTTTGCCCCGGGGGGGGGGCGAGAGATTTCTTTGTAGTGCTGATTTGCTCTCCCAGGTTGCTTGGTTGGCCAAAAAGGGCGTATGCGTTTTTTCCTGAATATATTCAGGAAAAAACGCATACGCCCTTTTTGGCCAACCGCATCATTGTCCACGTTCTGGCGCTTTTCATGTGCTATCGGGGCCATTCCGATGTACCCGTTGACATCCGTTTCCTGCAGTTCTGCCTTGCGTTCAGCGCCTCTTCGTAGCCTGACCTCAATATATTTTGGGGCGATAGTTATCGTTTAGAACTCTGCAGGTTTGGGAAGTGCAGTGCCCCTGAGCTCCATTTCCCAAGTCGCTTTTTTGTGAGTGGGACGCAACACGGCTGGATGGCTTCACGCCCTATTGTCGATCCGGGGTGGCAGGCTGAACCGCTGGTGAATTCTTCTTCGTGATGGGAAATGAGAGTGACATGTGCCCGACCAAACACCTCCAGCGAGTCTCTCATTGGTTCCCCCTCTTGCAGTTCATCCTGCGGACAAATTGCAGACGGTACGAAAGAGGCATGGAAAGGCGCCGAGTCTCCAAGTGGGGAGATTGTTAGTAAGGGGGCCTGAATGGAGAACACGAGCACCAGGAGATGAAAACTGAGGTGAGTTTCAGAAAGCTTTCCCGATCCCACGGTGTAGCATCCGCTGGGTTTCCAATGAGTGCTTTCGCTGTCGGAAGATTGCGTTGAACCTGGAGAGTTGGGACCCATGGAATGGGGAGCACGCAGGATTCCTTTCAAGGGTCTGCATTTGCTTTCCCAACCTCACCAATCGTCTCAGCCCCAAGAGTGTCCAGCCTTATGTCTTCTGCCGCTGGGGCTGTAGATGTGGTCAATCCTGGTTGCATGCCAGTCCCTGAACGCATTTTGGAAGAATTTCTCTCTGTTTTGCCCTGCTTGTTTCTTCTTTATGTTGGAAATGTATCCTCAGAATGGGTCTGAGCTGATTTTCCCTGCTGGTTTTAGGCCGCTTTACACACACTTGTTGCACTTACACAGAGATATCAAGACTTAGCTTTTAAGATGCTTACTAGTCGGATAGATACTTGTGCGATGAACAGGGTCTGGTGAGTCCAGTTGATTGAGCAAGGAGTAGGTCGTGTCCATTCCATATTCGGTTTTCGGAAGGGTATCTGTGCTCATTTCAAACTCGAGTTTTATGCGTCACCCCACCTCACCTTTCCCCTGAAGCAGGCATAAGTGTGTTTTCTAAAAGCGTGACTCTGTTCTGTTTGGGGATTCAGTGCATGGGGAGCGATTTTTACATTCCCTCGATAAGTGATATCATAAGTTTCTTTTTTTGTGGGACTTATTTCACTGAGGATGATCGTACCTAAGTCCACTCAGGATGCTGCTACCAGCCTCATGACGTGGATTTCATGGCTGAGTGACACTCCATTGGACCTACGTAGCACCACTTGTCCACTTGTCCACTTGTCTTTGTCCACTTGTCCACTCGTCTTTGTCCACTTGGCTCTTTCCTGGGATATGAAACGTGTACCGGAGTGGAGGTTCTTGTCAAGACAGCAGCCCTCAACTTTGGGGTCCCTGTGTCTGGTTGATTTTTTCATTTTCCCAAGGTCAACGCCCATGTGTGGAAGTGCCCTATGCTCTGTGGTTCTGTGTTTTACATGGTTTGGGAAAGAGGATACACTTGTGAAGATTGGCTGTTGGCCATTGACATCCCGCCCATCAGCTTAACAAGGCTCCCTTGACTCCGTGGGCTGTCCTGCCTTTCTGGTTTTTAGACTTTTTTCGCCTGGCCCTTTTGCCCCGGGGGGGGGCGAGAGATTTCTTTGTAGTGCTGATTTGCTCTCCCAGGTTGCTTGGTTGGCCAAAAAGGGCGTATGCGTTTTTTCCTGAATATATTCAGGAAAAAACGCATACGCCCTTTTTGGCCAACCGCATCATTGTCCACGTTCTGGCGCTTTTCATGTGCTATCGGGGCCATTCCGATGTACCCGTTGACATCCGTTTCCTGCAGTTCTGCCTTGCGTTCAGCGCCTCTTCGTAGCCTGACCTCAATATATTTTGGGGCGATAGTTATCGTTTAGAACTCTGCAGGTTTGGGAAGTGCAGTGCCCCTGAGCTCCATTTCCCAAGTCGCTTTTTTGTGAGTGGGACGCAACACGGCTGGATGGCTTCACGCCCTATTGTCGATCCGGGGTGGCAGGCTGAACCGCTGGTGAATTCTTCTTCGTGATGGGAAATGAGAGTGACATGTGCCCGACCAAACACCTCCAGCGAGTCTCTCATTGGTTCCCCCTCTTGCAGTTCATCCTGCGGACAAATTGCAGACGGTACGAAAGAGGCATGGAAAGGCGCCGAGTCTCCAAGTGGGGAGATTGTTAGTAAGGGGGCCTGAATGGAGAACACGAGCACCAGGAGATGAAAACTGAGGTGAGTTTCAGAAAGCTTTCCCGATCCCACGGTGTAGCATCCGCTGGGTTTCCAATGAGTGCTTTCGCTGTCGGAAGATTGCGTTGAACCTGGAGAGTTGGGACCCATGGAATGGGGAGCACGCAGGATTCCTTTCAAGGGTCTGCATTTGCTTTCCCAACCTCACCAATCGTCTCAGCCCCAAGAGTGTCCAGCCTTATGTCTTCTGCCGCTGGGGCTGTAGATGTGGTCAATCCTGGTTGCATGCCAGTCCCTGAACGCATTTTGGAAGAATTTCTCTCTGTTTTGCCCTGCTTGTTTCTTCTTTATGTTGGAAATGTATCCTCAGAATGGGTCTGAGCTGATTTTCCCTGCTGGTTTTAGGCCGCTTTACACACACTTGATGCACTTACACAGAGATATCAAGACTTAGCTTTGAAGATGCTTACTAGTCGGATAGATACTTGTGCGATGAACAGGGTCTGGTGAGTCCAGTTGATTGAGCAAGGAGTAGGTCGTGTCCATTCCATATTCGGTTTTCGGAAGGGTATCTGTGCTCATTTCAAACTCGAGTTTTATGCGTCACCCCACCTCACCTTTCCCCTGAAGCAGGCATAAGTGTGTTTTCTAAAAGCGTGACTCTGTTCTGTTTGGGGATTCAGTGCAAGGGGAGCGATTTTTACATTCCCTCGATAAGTGATATCATAAGTTTCTTTTTTTGTGGGACTTATTTCACTGAGGATGATCGTACCTAAATCCACTCAGGATGCTGCTACCAGCCTCATGACGTGCATTTCATGGCTGAGTGACACTCCATTGGACTTACGTAGCACCACTTGTCAACTTGTCCACCTTTCTTTGTCCACTTGTCCACTTGGCTCTTTCCTGGGATATGAAACGTGTACCGGAGTGGAGGTTCTTGTCAAGACAGCAGCCCTCAACTTTGGGTCCCTGTGTCTGGTTGATTTTTTCATTTTCCCAAGGTCAACGCCCATGTGTGGAAGTGCCCTATGCTCTGTGGTTCTGTGTTTTACATGGTTTGGGAAAGAGGATACACTTGTGAAGATTGGCTGTTGGCCATTGACATCCCGACCATCAGCTTAACAAGGCTCCCTTGACTCCGTGGGCTGTCCTGCCTTTCTGGTTTTTAGACTTTTTTCGCCTGGCCCTTTTGCCCCGGGGGGGGGCGAGAGATTTTTTTGTAGTGCTGATTTGCTCTCCCAGGTTGCTTGGTTGGCCAAAAAGGGCGTATGCGTTTTTTCCTGAATATATTCAGGAAAAAACGCATACGCCCTTTTTGACCAACCGCATCATTGTCCACGTTCTGGCGCTTTTCATGTGCTATCGGGGCCATTCCGATGTACCCGTTGACATCCGTTTCCTGCAGTTCTGCCTTGCGTTCAGCGCCTCTTCGTAGCCTGACCTCAATATATTTTGGGGCGATAGTTATCGTTTAGAACTCTGCAGGTTTGGGAAGTGCAGTGCCCCTGAGCTCCATTTCCCAAGTCGCTTTTTTGTGAGTGGGACGCAACACGGCTGGATGGCTTCACGCCCTATTGTCGATCCGGGGTGGCAGGCTGAACCGCTGGTGAATTCTTCTTCGTGATGGGAAATGAGAGTGACATGTGCCCGACCAAACACCTCCAGCGAGTCTCTCATTGGTTCCCCCTCTTGCAGTTCATCCTGCGGACAAATTGCAGACGGTACGAAAGAGGCATGGAAAGGCGCCGAGTCTCCAAGTGGGGAGATTGTTAGTAAGGGGGCCTGAATGGAGAACACGAGCACCAGGAGATGAAAACTGAGGTGAGTTTCAGAAAGCTTTCCCGATCCCACGGTGTAGCATCCGCTGGGTTTCCAATGAGTGCTTTCGCTGTCGGAAGATTGCGTTGAACCTGGAGAGTTGGGACCCATGGAATGGGGAGCACGCAGGATTCCTTTCAAGGGTCTGCATTTGCTTTCCCAACCTCACCAATCGTCTCAGCCCCAAGAGTGTCCAGCCTTATGTCTTCTGCCGCTGGGGCTGTAGATGTGGTCAATCCTGGTTGCATGCCAGTCCCTGAACGCATTTTGGAAGAATTTCTCTCTGTTTTGCCCTGCTTGTTTCTTCTTTATGTTGGAAATGTATCCTCAGAATGGGTCTGAGCTGATTTTCCCTGCTGGTTTTAGGCCGCTTTACACACACTTGATGCACTTACACAGAGATATCAAGACTTAGCTTTGAAGATGCTTACTAGTCGGATAGATACTTGTGCGATGAACAGGGTCTGGTGAGTCCAGTTGATTGAGCAAGGAGTAGGTCGTGTCCATTCCATATTCGGTTTTCGGAAGGGTATCTGTGCTCATTTCAAACTCGAGTTTTATGCGTCACCCCACCTCACCTTTCCCCTGAAGCAGGCATAAGTGTGTTTTCTAAAAGCGTGACTCTGTTCTGTTTGGGGATTCAGTGCAAGGGGAGCGATTTTTACATTCCCTCGATAAGTGATATCATAAGTTTCTTTTTTTGTGGGACTTATTTCACTGAGGATGATCGTACCTAAATCCACTCAGGATGCTGCTACCAGCCTCATGACGTGCATTTCATGGCTGAGTGACACTCCATTGGACTTACGTAGCACCACTTGTCCACTTGTCCACTTGTCTTTGTCCACTTGTCCACTTGGCTCTTTCCTGGGATATGAAACGTGTACCGGAGTGGAGGTTCTTGTCAAGACAGCAGCCCTCAACTTTGGGTCCCTGTGTCTGGTTGATTTTTTCATTTTCCCAAGGTCAACGCCCATGTGTGGAAGTGCCCTATGCTCTGTGGTTCTGTGTTTTACATGGTTTGGGAAAGAGGATACACTTGTGAAGATTGGCTGTTGGCCATTGACATCCCGACCATCAGCTTAACAAGGCTCCCTTGACTCCGTGGGCTGTCCTGCCTTTCTGGTTTTTAGACTTTTTTCGCCTGGCCCTTTTGCCCCGGGGGGGGGCGAGAGATTTTTTTGTAGTGCTGATTTGCTCTCCCAGGTTGCTTGGTTGGCCAAAAAGGGCGTATGCGTTTTTTCCTGAATATATTCAGGAAAAAACGCATACGCCCTTTTTGACCAACCGCATCATTGTCCACGTTCTGGCGCTTTTCATGTGCTATCGGGGCCATTCCGATGTACCCGTTGACATCCGTTTCCTGCAGTTCTGCCTTGCGTTCAGCGCCTCTTCGTAGCCTGATCTCAATATATTTTGGGGCGATAGTTATCGTTTAGAACTCTGCAGGTTTGGGAAGTGCAGTGCCCCTGAGCTCCATTTCCCAAGTCGCTTTTTTGTGAGTGGGACGCAACACGGCTGGATGGCTTCACGCCCTATTGTCGATCCGGGGTGGCAGGCTGAACCGCTGGTGAATTCTTCTTCGTGATGGGAAATGAGAGTGACATGTGCCCGACCAAACACCTCCAGCGAGTCTCTCATTGGTTCCCCCTCTTGCAGTTCATCCTGCGGACAAATTGCAGACGGTACGAAAGAGGCATGGAAAGGCGCCGAGTCTCCAAGTGGGGAGATTGTTAGTAAGGGGGCCTGAATGGAGAACACGAGCACCAGGAGATGAAAACTGAGGTGAGTTTCAGAAAGCTTTCCCGATCCCACGGTGTAGCAACCGCTGGGTTTCCAATGAGTGCTTTCGCTGTCAGAAGATTGCGTTGAACCTGGAGAGTTGGGACCCATGGAATGGGGAGCACGCAGGATTCCTTTCAAGGGTCTGCATTTGCTTTCCCAACCTCACCAATCGTCTCAGCCCCAAGAGTGTCCAGCCTTATGTCTTCTGCCGCTGGGGCTGTAGATGTGGTCAATCCTGGTTGCATGCCAGTCCCTGAACGCATTTTGGAAGAATTTCTCTCTGTTTTGCCCTGCTTGTTTCTTCTTTATGTTGGAAATGTATCCTCAGAATGGGTCTGAGCTGATTTTCCCTGCTGGTTTTAGGCCGCTTTACACACACTTGATGCACTTACACAGAGATATCAAGACTTAGCTTTTAAGATGCTTACTAGTCGGATAGATACTTGTGCGATGAAGAGGGTCTGGTGAGTCCAGTTGATTGAGCAAGGAGTAGGTCGTGTCCATTCCATATTCGGTTTTCGGAAGGGTATCTGTGCTCATTTCAAACTCGAGTTTTATGCGTCACCCCACCTCACCTTTCCCCTGAAGCAGGCATAAGTGTGTTTTCTAAAAGCGTGACTCTGTTCTGTTTGGGGATTCAGTGCATGGGGAGCGATTTTTACATTCCCTCGATAAGTGATATCATAAGTTTGTTTTTTTGTGGGACTTATTTCACTGAGGATGATCGTACCTAAATCCACTCAGGATGCTGCTACCAGCCTCATGACGTGGATTTCATGGCTGAGTGACACTCCATTGGACCTACGTAGCACCACTTGTCCACTTGTCCACTTGTCTTTGTCCACTTGTCCACTCGTCTTTGTCCACTTGGCTCTTTCCTGGGATATGAAACGTGTACCGGAGTGGAGGTTCTTGTCAAGACAGCAGCCCTCAACTTTGGGGTCCCTGTGTCTGGTTGATTTTTTCATTTTCCCAAGGTCAACGCCCATGTGTGGAAGTGCCCTATGCTCTGTGGTTCTGTGTTTTACATGGTTTGGGAAAGAGGATACACTTGTGAAGATTGGCTGTTGGCCATTGACATCCCGCCCATCAGCTTAACAAGGCTCCCTTGACTCCGTGGGCTGTCCTGCCTTTCTGGTTTTTAGACTTTTTTCGCCTGGCCCTTTTGCCCCGGGGGGGCCGAGAGATTTCTTTGTAGTGCTGATTTGCTCTCCCAGGTTGCTTGGTTGGCCAAAAAGGGCGTATGCGTTTTTTCCTGAATATATTCAGGAAAAAACGCATACGCCCTTTTTGGCCAACCGCATCATTGTCCACGTTCTGGCGCTTTTCATGTGCTATCGGGGCCATTCCGATGTACCCGTTGACATCCGTTTCCTGCAGTTCTGCCTTGCGTTCAGCGCCTCTTCGTAGCCTGACCTCAATATATTTTGGGGCGATAGTTATCGTTTAGAACTCTGCAGGTTTGGGAAGTGCAGTGCCCCTGAGCTCCATTTCCCAAGTCGCTTTTTTGTGAGTGGGACGCAACACGGCTGGATGGCTTCACGCCCTATTGTCGATCCGGGGTGGCAGGCTGAACCTCTGGTGAATTCTTCTTCGTGATGGGAAATGAGAGTGACATGTGCCCGACCAAACACCTCCAGCGAGTCTCTCATTGGTTCCCCCTCTTGCAGTTCATCCTGCGGACAAATTGCAGACGGTACGAAAGAGGCATGGAAAGGCGCCGAGTCTCCAAGTGGGGAGATTGTTAGTAAGGGGGCCTGAATGGAGAACACGAGCACCAGGAGATGAAAACTGAGGTGAGTTTCAGAAAGCTTTCCCGATCCCACGGTGTAGCAACCGCTGGGTTTCCAATGAGTGCTTTCGCTGTCAGAAGATTGCGTTGAACCTGGAGAGTTGGGACCCATGGAATGGGGAGCACGCAGGATTCCTTTCAAGGGTCTGCATTTGCTTTCCCAACCTCACCAATCGTCTCAGCCCCAAGAGTGTCCAGCCTTATGTCTTCTGCCGCTGGGGCTGTAGATGTGGTCAATCCTGGTTGCATGCCAGTCCCTGAACGCATTTTGGAAGAATTTCTCTCTGTTTTGCCCTGCTTGTTTCTTCTTTATGTTGGAAATGTATCCTCAGAATGGGTCTGAGCTGATTTTCCCTGCTGGTTTTAGGCCGCTTTACACACACTTGTTGCACTTACACAGAGATATCAAGACTTAGCTTTTAAGATGCTTACTAGTCGGATAGATACTTGTGCGATGAACAGGGTCTGGTGAGTCCAGTTGATTGAGCAAGGAGTAGGTCGTGTCCATTCCATATTCGGTTTTCGGAAGGGTATCTGTGCTCATTTCAAACTCGAGTTTTATGCGTCACCCCACCTCACCTTTCCCCTGAAGCAGGCATAAGTGTGTTTTCTAAAAGCGTGACTCTGTTCTGTTTGGGGATTCAGTGCATGGGGAGCGATTTTTACATTCCCTCGATAAGTGATATCATAAGTTTCTTTTTTTGTGGGACTTATTTCACTGAGGATGATCGTACCTAAATCCACTCAGGATGCTGCTACCAGCCTCATGACGTGGATTTCATGGCTGAGTGACACTCCATTGGACCTACGTAGCACCACTTGTCCACTTGTCCACTTGTCTTTGTCCACTTGTCCACTCGTCTTTGTCCACTTGGCTCTTTCCTGGGATATGAAACGTGTACCGGAGTGGAGGTTCTTGTCAAGACAGCAGCCCTCAACTTTGGGGTCCCTGTGTCTGGTTGATTTTTTCATTTTCCCAAGGTCAACGCCCATGTGTGGAAGTGCCCTATGCTCTGTGGTTCTGTGTTTTACATGGTTTGGGAAAGAGGATACACTTGTGAAGATTGGCTGTTGGCCATTGACATCCCGCCCATCAGCTTAACAAGGCTCCCTTGACTCCGTGGGCTGTCCTGCCTTTCTGGTTTTTAGACTTTTTTCGCCTGGCCCTTTTGCCCCGGTGGGGGCGAGAGATTTCTTTGTAGTGCTGATTTGCTCTCCCAGGTTGCTTGGTTGGCCAAAAAGGGCGTTTGCGTTTTTTCCTGAATATATTCAGGAAAAAACGCAAACGCCCTTTTTGGCCAACCGCATCATTGTCCACGTTCTGGCGCTTTTCATGTGCTATCGGGGCCATTCCGATGTACCCGTTGACATCCGTTTCCTGCAGTTCTGCCTTGCGTTCAGCGCCTCTTCGTAGCCTGACCTCAATATATTTTGGGGCGATAGTTATCGTTTAGAACTCTGCAGGTTTGGGAAGTGCAGTGCCCCTGAGCTCCATTTCCCAAGTCGCTTTTTTGTGAGTGGGACGCAACACGGCTGGATGGCTTCACGCCCTATTGTCGATCCGGGGTGGCAGGCTGAACCGCTGGTGAATTCTTCTTCGTGATGGGAAATGAGAGTGACATGTGCCCGACCAAACACCTCCAGCGAGTCTCTCATTGGTTCCCCCTCTTGCAGTTCATCCTGCGGACAAATTGCAGACGGTACGAAAGAGGCATGGAAAGGCGCCGAGTCTCCAAGTGGGGAGATTGTTAGTAAGGGGGCCTGAATGGAGAACACGAGCACCAGGAGATGAAAACTGAGGTGAGTTTCAGAAAGCTTTCCCGATCCCACGGTGTAGCATCCGCTGGGTTTCCAATGAGTGCTTTCGCTGTCGGAAGATTGCGTTGAACCTGGAGAGTTGGGACCCATGGAATGGGGAGCACGCAGGATTCCTTTCAAGGGTCTGCATTTGCTTTCCCAACCTCACCAATCGTCTCAGCCCCAAGAGTGTCCAGCCTTATGTCTTCTGCCGCTGGGGCTGTAGATGTGGTCAATCCTGGTTTCATGCCAGTCCCTGAACGCATTTTGGAAGAATTTCTCTCTGTTTTGCCCTGCTTGTTTCTTCTTTATGTTGGAAATGTATCCTCAGAATGGGTCTGAGCTGATTTTCCCTGCTGGTTTTAGGCCGCTTTACACACACTTGATGCACTTACACAGAGATATCAAGACTTAGCTTTGAAGATGCTTACTAGTCGGATAGATACTTGTGCGATGAACAGGGTCTGGTGAGTCCAGTTGATTGAGCAAGGAGTAGGTCGTGTCCATTCCATATTCGGTTTTCGGAAGGGTATCTGTGCTCATTTCAAACTCGAGTTTTATGCGTCACCCCACCTCACCTTTCCCCTGAAGCAGGCATAAGTGTGTTTTCTAAAAGCGTGACTCTGTTCTGTTTGGGGATTCAGTGCATGGGGAGCGATTTTTACATTCCCTCGATAAGTGATATCATAAGTTTCTTTTTTTGTGGGACTTATTTCACTGAGGATGATCGTACCTAAATCCACTCAGGATGCTGCTACCAGCCTCATGACGTGGATTTCATGGCTGAGTGACACTCCATTGGACCTACGTAGCACCACTTGTCCACTTGTCCACTTGTCTTTGTCCACTTGTCCACTCGTCTTTGTCCACTTGGCTCTTTCCTGGGATATGAAACGTGTACCGGAGTGGAGGTTCTTGTCAAGACAGCAGCCCTCAACTTTGGGGTCCCTGTGTCTGGTTGATTTTTTCATTTTCCCAAGGTCAACGCCCATGTGTGGAAGTGCCCTATGCTCTGTGGTTCTGTGTTTTACATGGTTTGGGAAAGAGGATACACTTGTGAAGATTGGCTGTTGGCCATTGACATCCCGCCCATCAGCTTAACAAGGCTCCCTTGACTCCGTGGGCTGTCCTGCCTTTCTGGTTTTTAGACTTTTTTCGCCTGGCCCTTTTGCCCCGGGGGGGGCGAGAGATTTCTTTGTAGTGCTGATTTGCTCTCCCAGGTTGCTTGGTTGGCCAAAAAGGGCGTATGCGTTTTTTCCTGAATATATTCAGGAAAAAACGCATACGCCCTTTTTGGCCAACCGCATCATTGTCCACGTTCTGGCGCTTTTCATGTGCTATCGGGGCCATTCCGATGTACCCGTTGACATCCGTTTCCTGCAGTTCTGCCTTGCGTTCAGCGCCTCTTCGTAGCCTGACCTCAATATATTTTGGGGCGATAGTTATCGTTTAGAACTCTGCAGGTTTGGGAAGTGCAGTGCCCCTGAGCTCCATTTCCCAAGTCGCTTTTTTGTGAGTGGGACGCAACACGGCTGGATGGCTTCACGCCCTATTGTCGATCCGGGGTGGCAGGCTGAACCTCTGGTGAATTCTTCTTCGTGATGGGAAATGAGAGTGACATGTGCCCGACCAAACACCTCCAGCGAGTCTCTCATTGGTTCCCCCTCTTGCAGTTCATCCTGCGGACAAATTGCAGACGGTACGAAAGAGGCATGGAAAGGCGCCGAGTCTCCAAGTGGGGAGATTGTTAGTAAGGGGGCCTGAATGGAGAACACGAGCACCAGGAGATGAAAACTGAGGTGAGTTTCAGAAAGCTTTCCCGATCCCACGGTGTAGCATCCGCTGGGTTTCCAATGAGTGCTTTCGCTGTCGGAAGATTGCGTTGAACCTGGAGAGTTGGGACCCATGGAATGGGGAGCACGCAGGATTCCTTTCAAGGGTCTGCATTTGCTTTCCCAACCTCACCAATCGTCTCAGCCCCAAGAGTGTCCAGCCTTATGTCTTCTGCCGCTGGGGCTGTAGATGTGGTCAATCCTGGTTGCATGCCAGTCCCTGAACGCATTTTGGAAGAATTTCTCTCTGTTTTGCCCTGCTTGTTTCTTCTTTATGTTGGAAATGTATCCTCAGAATGGGTCTGAGCTGATTTTCCCTGCTGGTTTTAGGCCGCTTTACACACACTTGATGCACTTACACAGAGATATCAAGACTTAGCTTTTAAGATGCTTACTAGTCGGATAGATACTTGTGCGATGAACAGGGTCTGGTGAGTCCAGTTGATTGAGCAAGGAGTAGGTCATGTCCATTCCATATTCGGTTTTCGGAAGGGTATCTGTGCTCATTTCAAACTCGAGTTTTATGCGTCACCCCACCTCACCTTTCCCCTGAAGCAGGCATAAGTGTGTTTTCTAAAAGCGTGACTCTGTTCTGTTTGGGGATTCAGTGCATGGGGAGCGATTTTTACATTCCCTCGATAAGTGATATCATAAGTTTCTTTTTTTGTGGGACTTATTTCACTGAGGATGATCGTACCTAAATCCACTCAGGATGCTGCTACCAGCCTCATGACGTGGATTTCATGGCTGAGTGACACTCCATTGGACCTACGTAGCACCACTTGTCCACTTGTCCACTTGTCTTTGTCCACTTGTCCACTTGGCTCTTTCCTGGGATATGAAACGTGTACCGGAGTGGAGGTTCTTGTCAAGACAGCAGCCCTCAACTTTGGGGTCCCTGTGTCTGGTTGATTTTTTCATTTTCCCAAGGTCAACGCCCATGTGTGGAAGTGCCCTATGCTCTGTGGTTCTGTGTTTTACATGGTTTGGGAAAGAGGATACACTTGTGAAGATTGGCTGTTGGCCATTGACATCCCGCCCATCAGCTTAACAAGGCTCCCTTGACTCCGTGGCCTGTCCTGCCTTTCTGGTTTTTAGACTTTTTTCGCCTGGCCCTTTTGCCCCGGGGGGGGGGGGCGAGAGATTTCTTTGTAGTGCTGATTTGCTCTCCCAGGTTGCTTGGTTGGCCAAAAAGGGCGTATGCGTTTTTTCCTGAATATATTCAGGAAAAAACGCATACGCCCTTTTTGGCCAACCGCATCATTGTCCACGTTCTGGCGCTTTTCATGTGCTATCGGGGCCATTCCGATGTACCCGTTGACATCCGTTTCCTGCAGTTCTGCCTTGCGTTCAGCGCCTCTTCGTAGCCTGACCTCAATATATTTTGGGGCGATAGTTATCGTTTAGAACTCTGCAGGTTTGGGAAGTGCAGTGCCCCTGAGCTCCATTTCTCAAGTCGCTTTTTTGTGAGTGGGACGCAACACGGCTGGATGGCTTCACGCCCTATTGTCGATCCGGGGTGGCAGGCTGAACCGCTGGTGAATTCTTCTTCGTGATGGGAAATGAGAGTGACATGTGCCCGACCAAACACCTCCAGCGAGTCTCTCATTGGTTCCCCCTCTTGCAGTTCATCCTGCGGACAAATTGCAGACGGTACGAAAGAGGCATGGAAAGGCGCCGAGTCTCCAAGTGGGGAGATTGTTAGTAAGGGGGCCTGAATGGAGAACACGAGCACCATGAGATGAAAACTGAGGTGAGTTTCAGAAAGCTTTCCCGATCCCACGGTGTAGCATCCGCTGGGTTTCCAATGAGTGCTTTCGCTGTCGGAAGATTGCGTTGAACCTGGAGAGTTGGGACCCATGGAATGGGGAGCACGCAGGATTCCTTTCAAGGGTCTGCATTTGCTTTCCCAACCTCACCAATCGTCTCAGCCCCAAGAGTGTCCAGCCTTATGTCTTCTGCCGCTGGGGCTGTAGATGTGGTCAATCCTGGTTGCATGCCAGTCCCTGAACGCATTTTGGAAGAATTTCTCTCTGTTTTGCCCTGCTTGTTTCTTCTTTATGTTGGAAATGTATCCTCAGAATGGGTCTGAGCTGATTTTCCCTGCTGGTTTTAGGCCGCTTTACACACACTTGATGCACTTACACAGAGATATCAAGACTTAGCTTTTAAGATGCTTACTAGTCGGATAGATACTTGTGCGATGAACAGGGTCTGGTGAGTCCAGTTGATTGAGCAAGGAGTAGGTCATGTCCATTCCATATTCGGTTTTCGGAAGGGTATCTGTGCTCATTTCAAACTCGAGTTTTATGCGTCACCCCACCTCACCTTTCCCCTGAAGCAGGCATAAGTGTGTTTTCTAAAAGCGTGACTCTGTTCTGTTTGGGGATTCAGTGCATGGGGAGCGATTTTTACATTCCCTCGATAAGTGATATCATAAGTTTCTTTTTTTGTGGGACTTATTTCACTGAGGATGATCGTACCTAAATCCACTCAGGATGCTGCTACCAGCCTCATGACGTGGATTTCATGGCTGAGTGACACTCCATTGGACCTACGTAGCACCACTTGTCCACTTGTCCACTTGTCTTTGTCCACTTGTCCACTTGGCTCTTTCCTGGGATATGAAACGTGTACCGGAGTGGAGGTTCTTGTCAAGACAGCAGCCCTCAACTTTGGGGTCCCTGTGTCTGGTTGATTTTTTCATTTTCCCAAGGTCAACGCCCATGTGTGGAAGTGCCCTATGCTCTGTGGTTCTGTGTTTTACATGGTTTGGGAAAGAGGATACACTTGTGAAGATTGGCTGTTGGCCATTGACATCCCGCCCATCAGCTTAACAAGGCTCCCTTGACTCCGTGGCCTGTCCTGCCTTTCTGGTTTTTAGACTTTTTTCGCCTGGCCCTTTTGCCCCGGGGGGGGGGGCGAGAGATTTCTTTGTAGTGCTGATTTGCTCTCCCAGGTTGCTTGGTTGGCCAAAAAGGGCGTATGTGTTTTTTCCTGAATATATTCAGGAAAAAACGCATACGCCCTTTTTGGCCAACCGCATCATTGTCCACGTTCTGGCGCTTTTCATGTGCTATCGGGGCCATTCCGATGTACCCGTTGACATCCGTTTCCTGCAGTTCTGCCTTGCGTTCAGCGCCTCTTCGTAGCCTGACCTCAATATATTTTGGGGCGATAGTTATCGTTTAGAACTCTGCAGGTTTGGGAAGTGCAGTGCCCCTGAGCTCCATTTCCCAAGTCGCTTTTTTGTGAGTGGGACGCAACACGGCTGGATGGCTTCACGCCCTATTGTCGATCCGGGGTGGCAGGCTGAACCTCTGGTGAATTCTTCTTCGTGATGGGAAATGAGAGTGACATGTGCCCGACCAAACACCTCCAGCGAGTCTCTCATTGGTTCCCCCTCTTGCAGTTCATCCTGCGGACAAATTGCAGACGGTACGAAAGAGGCATGGAAAGGCGCCGAGTCTCCAAGTGGGGAGATTGTTAGTAAGGGGGCCTGAATGGAGAACACGAGCACCAGGAGATGAAAACTGAGGTGAGTTTCAGAAAGCTTTCCCGATCCCACGGTGTAGCAACCGCTGGGTTTCCAATGAGTGCTTTCGCTGTCGGAAGATTGCGTTGAACCTGGAGAGTTGGGACCCATGGAATGGGGAGCACGCAGGATTCCTTTCAAGGGTCTGCATTTGCTTTCCCAACCTCACCAATCGTCTCAGCCCCAAGAGTGTCCAGCCTTATGTCTTCTGCCGCTGGGGCTGTAGATGTGGTCAATCCTGGTTGCATGCCAGTCCCTGAACGCATTTTGGAAGAATTTCTCTCTGTTTTGCCCTGCTTGTTTCTTCTTTATGTTGGAAATGTATCCTCAGAATGGGTCTGAGCTGATTTTCCCTGCTGGTTTTAGGCCGCTTTACACACACTTGATGCACTTACACAGAGATATCAAGACTTAGCTTTTAAGACGCTTACTAGTCGGATAGATACTTGTGCGATGAACAGGGTCTGGTGAGTCCAGTTGATTGAGCAAGGAGTAGGTCGTGTCCATTCCATATTCGGTTTTCGGAAGGGTATCTGTGCTCATTTCAAACTCGAGTTTTATGCGTCACCCCACCTCACCTTTCCCCTGAAGCAGGCATAAGTGTGTTTTCTAAAAGCGTGACTCTGTTCTGTTTGGGGATTCAGTGCATGGGGAGCGATTTTTACATTCCCTCGATAAGTGATATCATAAGTTTCTTTTTTTGTGGGACTTATTTCACTGAGGATGATCGTACCTAAATCCACTCAGGATGCTGCTACCAGCCTCATGACGTGGATTTCATGGCTGAGTGACACTCCATTGGACCTACGTAGCACCACTTGTCCACTTGTCCACTTGTCTTTGTCCACTTGTCCACTCGTCTTGGTCCACTTGGCTCTTTCCTGGGATATGAAACGTGTACCGGAGTGGAGGTTCTTGTCAAGACAGCAGCCCTCAACTTTGGGGTCCCTGTGTCTGGTTGATTTTTTCATTTTCCCAAGGTCAACGCCCATGTGTGGAAGTGCCCTATGCTCTGTGGTTCTGTGTTTTACATGGTTTGGGAAAGAGGATACACTTGTGAAGATTGGCTGTTGGCCATTGACATCCCGCCCATCAGCTTAACAAGGCTCCCTTGACTCCGTGGGCTGTCCTGCCTTTCTGGTTTTTAGACTTTTTTCGCCTGGCCCTTTTGCCCCGGGGGGGGGCGAGAGATTTCTTTGTAGTGCTGATTTGCTCTCCCAGGTTGCTTGGTTGGCCAAAAAGGGCGTATGCGTTTTTTCCTGAATATATTCAGGAAAAAACGCATACGCCCTTTTTGGCCAACCGCATCATTGTCCACGTTCTGGCGCTTTTCATGTGCTATCGGGGCCATTCCGATGTACCCGTTGACATCCGTTTCCTGCAGTTCTGCCTTGCGTTCAGCGCCTCTTCGTAGCCTGACCTCAATATATTTTGGGGCGATAGTTATCGTTTAGAACTCTGCAGGTTTGGGAAGTGCAGTGCCCCTGAGCTCCATTTCCCAAGTCGCTTTTTTGTGAGTGGGACGCAACACGGCTGGATGGCTTCACGCCCTATTGTCGATCCGGGGTGGCAGGCTGAACCGCTGGTGAATTCTTCTTCGTGATGGGAAATGAGAGTGACATGTGCCCGACCAAACACCTCCAGCGAGTCTCTCATTGGTTCCCCCTCTTGCAGTTCATCCTGCGGACAAATTGCAGACGGTACGAAAGAGGCATGGAAAGGCGCCGAGTCTCCAAGTGGGGAGATTGTTAGTAAGGGGGCCTGAATGGAGAACACGAGCACCAGGAGATGAAAACTGAGGTGAGTTTCAGAAAGCTTTCCCGATCCCACGGTGTAGCAACCGCTGGGTTTCCAATGAGTGCTTTCGCTGTCGGAAGATTGCGTTGAACCTGGAGAGTTGGGACCCATGGAATGGGGAGCACGCAGGATTCCTTTCAAGGGTCTGCATTTGCTTTCCCAACCTCACCAATCGTCTCAGCCCCAAGAGTGTCCAGCCTTATGTCTTCTGCCGCTGGGGCTGTAGATGTGGTCAATCCTGGTTGCATGCCAGTCCCTGAACGCATTTTGGAAGAATTTCTCTCTGTTTTGCCCTGCTTGTTTCTTCTTTATGTTGGAAATGTATCCTCAGAATGGGTCTGAGCTGATTTTCCCTGCTGGTTTTAGGCCGCTTTACACACACTTGATGCACTTACACAGAGATATCAAGACTTAGCTTTTAAGACGCTTACTAGTCGGATAGATACTTGTGCGATGAACAGGGTCTGGTGAGTCCAGTTGATTGAGCAAGGAGTAGGTCGTGTCCATTCCATATTCGGTTTTCGGAAGGGTATCTGTGCTCATTTCAAACTCGAGTTTTATGCGTCACCCCACCTCACCTTTCCCCTGAAGCAGGCATAAGTGTGTTTTCTAAAAGCGTGACTCTGTTCTGTTTGGGGATTCAGTGCATGGGGAGCGATTTTTACATTCCCTCGATAAGTGATATCATAAGTTTCTTTTTTTGTGGGACTTATTTCACTGAGGATGATCGTACCTAAATCCACTCAGGATGCTGCTACCAGCCTCATGACGTGGATTTCATGGCTGAGTGACACTCCATTGGACCTACGTAGCACCACTTGTCCACTTGTCCACTTGTCTTTGTCCACTTGTCCACTTGGCTCTTTCCTGGGATATGAAACGTGTACCGGAGTGGAGGTTCTTGTCAAGACAGCAGCCCTCAACTTTGGGGTCCCTGTGTCTGGTTGATTTTTTCATTTTCCCAAGGTCAACGCCCATGTGTGGAAGTGCCCTATGCTCTGTGGTTCTGTGTTTTACATGGTTTGGGAAAGAGGATACACTTGTGAAGATTGGCTGTTGGCCATTGACTTCCCGCCCATCAGCTTAACAAGGCTCCCTTGACTCCGTGGCCTGTCCTGCCTTTCTGGTTTTTAGACTTTTTTCGCCTGGCCCTTTTGCCCCGGGGGGGGGGCGAGAGATTTCTTTGTAGTGCTGATTTGCTCTCCCAGGTTGCTTGGTTGGCCAAAAAGGGCGTATGCGTTTTTTCCTGAATATATTCAGGAAAAAACGCATACGCCCTTTTTGGCCAACCGCATCATTGTCCACGTTCTGGCGCTTTTCATGTGCTATCGGGGCCATTCCGATGTACCCGTTGACATCCGTTTCCTGCAGTTCTGCCTTGCGTTCAGCGCCTCTTCGTAGCCTGACCTCAATATATTTTGGGGCGATAGTTATCGTTTAGAACTCTGCAGGTTTGGGAAGTGCAGTGCCCCTGAGCTCCATTTCCCAAGTCGCTTTTTTGTGAGTGGGACGCAACACGGCTGGATGGCTTCACGCCCTATTGTCGATCCGGGGTGGCAGGCTGAACCGCTGGTGAATTCTTCTTCGTGATGGGAAATGAGAGTGACATGTGCCCGACCAAACACCTCCAGCGAGTCTCTCATTGGTTCCCCCTCTTGCAGTTCATCCTGCGGACAAATTGCAGACGGTACGAAAGAGGCATGGAAAGGCGCCGAGTCTCCAAGTGGGGAGATTGTTAGTAAGGGGGCCTGAATGGAGAACACGAGCACCAGGAGATGAAAACTGAGGTGAGTTTCAGAAAGCTTTCCCGATCCCACGGTGTAGCATCCGCTGGGTTTCCAATGAGTGCTTTCGCTGTCGGAAGATTGCGTTGAACCTGGAGAGTTGGGACCCATGGAATGGGGAGCACGCAGGATTCCTTTCAAGGGTCTGCATTTGCTTTCCCAACCTCACCAATCGTCTCAGCCCCAAGAGTGTCCAGCCTTATGTCTTCTGCCGCTGGGGCTGTAGATGTGGTCAATCCTGGTTGCATGCCAGTCCCTGAACGCATTTTGGAAGAATTTCTCTCTGTTTTGCCCTGCTTGTTTCTTCTTTATGTTGGAAATGTATCCTCAGAATGGGTCTGAGCTGATTTTCCCTGCTGGTTTTAGGCCACTTTACACACACTTGATGCACTTACACAGAGATATCAAGACTTAGCTTTTAAGACGCTTACTAGTCGGATAGATACTTGTGCGATGAACAGGGTCTGGTGAGTCCAGTTGATTGAGCAAGGAGTAGGTCGTGTCCATTCCATATTCGGTTTTCGGAAGGGTATCTGTGCTCATTTCAAACTCGAGTTTTATGCGTCACCCCACCTCACCTTTCCCCTGAAGCAGGCATAAGTGTGTTTTCTAAAAGCGTGACTCTGTTCTGTTTGGGGATTCAGTGCATGGGGAGCGATTTTTACATTCCCTCGATAAGTGATATCATAAGTTTCTTTTTTTGTGGGACTTATTTCACTGAGGATGATCGTACCTAAATCCACTCAGGATGCTGCTACCAGCCTCATGACTTGGATTTCATGGCTGAGTGACACTCCATTGGACCTACGTAGCACCACTTCTGCACTTGTCCACTTGTCCACTCGTCTTTGTCCACTTGGCTCTTTCCTGGGATATGAAACGTGTACCGGAGTGGAGGTTCTTGTCAAGACAGCAGCCCTCAACTTTGGGGTCCCTGTGTCTGGTTGATTTTTTCATTTTCCCAAGGTCAACGCCCATGTGTGGAAGTGCCCTATGCTCTGTGGTTCTGTGTTTTACATGGTTTGGGAAAGAGGATACACTTGTGAAGATTGGCTGTTGGCCATTGACATCCCGCCCATCAGCTTAACAAGGCTCCCTTGACTCCGTGGCCTGTCCTGCCTTTCTGGTTTTTAGACTTTTTTCGCCTGGCCCTTTTGCCCCGGGGGGGTGGGCGAGAGATTTCTTTGTAGTGCTGATTTGCTCTCCCAGGTTGCTTGGTTGGCCAAAAAGGGCGTATGTGTTTTTTCCTGAATATATTCAGGAAAAAACGCATACGCCCTTTTTGGCCAACCGCATCATTGTCCACGTTCTGGCGCTTTTCATGTGCTATCGGGGCCATTCCGATGTACCCGTTGACATCCGTTTCCTGCAGTTCTGCCTTGCGTTCAGCGCCTCTTCGTAGCCTGACCTCAATATATTTTGGGGCGATAGTTATCGTTTAGAACTCTGCAGGTTTGGGAAGTGCAGTGCCCCTGAGCTCCATTTCCCAAGTCGCTTTTTTGTGAGTGGGACGCAACACGGCTGGATGGCTTCACGCCCTATTGTCGATCCGGGGTGGCAGGCTGAACCGCTGGTGAATTCTTCTTCGTGATGGGAAATGAGAGTGACATGTGCCCGACCAAACACCTCCAGCGAGTCTCTCATTGGTTCCCCCTCTTGCAGTTCATCCTGCGGACAAATTGCAGACGGTACGAAAGAGGCATGGAAAGGCGCCGAGTCTCCAAGTGGGGAGATTGTTAGTAAGGGGGCCTGAATGGAGAACACGAGCACCAGGAGATGAAAACTGAGGTGAGTTTCAGAAAGCTTTCCCGATCCCACGGTGTAGCATCCGCTGGGTTTCCAATGAGTGCTTTCGCTGTCGGAAGATTGCGTTGAACCTGGAGAGTTGGGACCCATGGAATGGGGAGCACGCAGGATTCCTTTCAAGGGTCTGCATTTGCTTTCCCAACCTCACCAATCGTCTCAGCCCCAAGAGTGTCCAGCCTTATGTCTTCTGCCGCTGGGGCTGTAGATGTGGTCAATCCTGGTTGCATGCCAGTCCCTGAACGCATTTTGGAAGAATTTCTCTCTGTTTTGCCCTGCTTGTTTCTTCTTTATGTTGGAAATGTATCCTCAGAATGGGTCTGAGCTGATTTTCCCTGCTGGTTTTAGGCCGCTTTACACACACTTGATGCACTTACACAGAGATATCAAGACTTAGCTTTTAAGACGCTTACTAGTCGGATAGATACTTGTGCGATGAACAGGGTCTGGTGAGTCCAGTTGATTGAGCAAGGAGTAGGTCGTGTCCATTCCATATTCGGTTTTCGGAAGGGTATCTGTGCTCATTTCAAACTCGAGTTTTATGCGTCACCCCACCTCACCTTTCCCCTGAAGCAGGCATAAGTGTGTTTTCTAAAAGCGTGACTCTGTTCTGTTTGGGGATTCAGTGCATGGGGAGCGATTTTTACATTCCCTCGATAAGTGATATCATAAGTTTCTTTTTTTGTGGGACTTATTTCACTGAGGATGATCGTACCTAAATCCACTCAGGATGCTGCTACCAGCCTCATGACTTGGATTTCATGGCTGAGTGACACTCCATTGGACCTACGTAGCACCACTTCTGCACTTGTCCACTTGTCCACTCGTCTTTGTCCACTTGGCTCTTTCCTGGGATATGAAACGTGTACCGGAGTGGAGGTTCTTGTCAAGACAGCAGCCCTCAACTTTGGGGTCCCTGTGTCTGGTTGATTTTTTCATTTTCCCAAGGTCAACGCCCATGTGTGGAAGTGCCCTATGCTCTGTGGTTCTGTGTTTTACATGGTTTGGGAAAGAGGATACACTTGTGAAGATTGGCTGTTGGCCATTGACATCCCGCCCATCAGCTTAACAAGGCTCCCTTGACTCCGTGGGCTGTCCTGCCTTTCTGGTTTTTAGACTTTTTTCGCCTGGCCCTTTTGCCCCGGGGGGGGCGAGAGATTTCTTTGTAGTGCTGATTTGCTCTCCCAGGTTGCTTGGTTGGCCAAAAAGGGCGTATGCGTTTTTTCCTGAATATATTCAGGAAAAAACGCATACGCCCTTTTTGGCCAACCGCATCATTGTCCACGTTCTGGCGCTTTTCATGTGCTATCGGGGCCATTCCGATGTACCCGTTGACATCCGTTTCCTGCAGTTCTGCCTTGCGTTCAGCGCCTCTTCGTAGCCTGACCTCAATATATTTTGGGGCGATAGTTATCGTTTAGAACTCTGCAGGTTTGGGAAGTGCAGTGCCCCTGAGCTCCATTTCCCAAGTCGCTTTTTTGTGAGTGGGACGCAACACGGCTGGATGGCTTCACGCCCTATTGTCGATCCGGGGTGGCAGGCTGAACCTCTGGTGAATTCTTCTTCGTGATGGGAAATGAGAGTGACATGTGCCCGACCAAACACCTCCAGCGAGTCTCTCATTGGTTCCCCCTCTTGCAGTTCATCCTGCGGACAAATTGCAGACGGTACGAAAGAGGCATGGAAAGGCGCCGAGTCTCCAAGTGGGGAGATTGTTAGTAAGGGGGCCTGAATGGAGAACACGAGCACCAGGAGATGAAAACTGAGGTGAGTTTCAGAAAGCTTTCCCGATCCCACGGTGTAGCATCCGCTGGGTTTCCAATGAGTGCTTTCGCTGTCGGAAGATTGCGTTGAACCTGGAGAGTTGGGACCCATGGAATGGGGAGCACGCAGGATTCCTTTCAAGGGTCTGCATTTGCTTTCCCAACCTCACCAATCGTCTCAGCCCCAAGAGTGTCCAGCCTTATGTCTTCTGCCGCTGGGGCTGTAGATGTGGTCAATCCTGGTTGCATGCCAGTCCCTGAACGCATTTTGGAAGAATTTCTCTCTGTTTTGCCCTGCTTGTTTCTTCTTTATGTTGGAAATGTATCCTCAGAATGGGTCTGAGCTGATTTTCCCTGCTGGTTTTAGGCCGCTTTACACACACTTGATGCACTTACACAGAGATATCAAGACTTAGCTTTTAAGATGCTTACTAGTCGGATAGATACTTGTGCGATGAACAGGGTCTGGTGAGTCCAGTTGATTGAGCAAGGAGTAGGTCATGTCCATTCCATATTCGGTTTTCGGAAGGGTATCTGTGCTCATTTCAAACTCGAGTTTTATGCGTCACCCCACCTCACCTTTCCCCTGAAGCAGGCATAAGTGTGTTTTCTAAAAGCGTGACTCTGTTCTGTTTGGGGATTCAGTGCATGGGGAGCGATTTTTACATTCCCTCGATAAGTGATATCATAAGTTTCTTTTTTTGTGGGACTTATTTCACTGAGGATGATCGTACCTAAATCCACTCAGGATGCTGCTACCAGCCTCATGACGTGGATTTCATGGCTGAGTGACACTCCATTGGACCTACGTAGCACCACTTGTCCACTTGTCCACTTGTCTTTGTCCACTTGTCCACTTGGCTCTTTCCTGGGATATGAAACGTGTACCGGAGTGGAGGTTCTTGTCAAGACAGCAGCCCTCAACTTTGGGGTCCCTGTGTCTGGTTGATTTTTTCATTTTCCCAAGGTCAACGCCCATGTGTGGAAGTGCCCTATGCTCTGTGGTTCTGTGTTTTACATGGTTTGGGAAAGAGGATACACTTGTGAAGATTGGCTGTTGGCCATTGACATCCCGCCCATCAGCTTAACAAGGCTCCCTTGACTCCGTGGCCTGTCCTGCCTTTCTGGTTTTTAGACTTTTTTCGCCTGGCCCTTTTGCCCCGGGGGGGGGGGCGAGAGATTTCTTTGTAGTGCTGATTTGCTCTCCCAGGTTGCTTGGTTGGCCAAAAAGGGCGTATGCGTTTTTTCCTGAATATATTCAGGAAAAAACGCATACGCCCTTTTTGGCCAACCGCATCATTGTCCACGTTCTGGCGCTTTTCATGTGCTATCGGGGCCATTCCGATGTACCCGTTGACATCCGTTTCCTGCAGTTCTGCCTTGCGTTCAGCGCCTCTTCGTAGCCTGACCTCAATATATTTTGGGGCGATAGTTATCGTTTAGAACTCTGCAGGTTTGGGAAGTGCAGTGCCCCTGAGCTCCATTTCCCAAGTCGCTTTTTTGTGAGTGGGACGCAACACGGCTGGATGGCTTCACGCCCTATTGTCGATCCGGGGTGGCAGGCTGAACCGCTGGTGAATTCTTCTTCGTGATGGGAAATGAGAGTGACATGTGCCCGACCAAACACCTCCAGCGAGTCTCTCATTGGTTCCCCCTCTTGCAGTTCATCCTGCGGACAAATTGCAGACGGTACGAAAGAGGCATGGAAAGGCGCCGAGTCTCCAAGTGGGGAGATTGTTAGTAAGGGGGCCTGAATGGAGAACACGAGCACCATGAGATGAAAACTGAGGTGAGTTTCAGAAAGCTTTCCCGATCCCACGGTGTAGCATCCGCTGGGTTTCCAATGAGTGCTTTCGCTGTCGGAAGATTGCGTTGAACCTGGAGAGTTGGGACCCATGGAATGGGGAGCACGCAGGATTCCTTTCAAGGGTCTGCATTTGCTTTCCCAACCTCACCAATCGTCTCAGCCCCAAGAGTGTCCAGCCTTATGTCTTCTGCCGCTGGGGCTGTAGATGTGGTCAATCCTGGTTGCATGCCAGTCCCTGAACGCATTTTGGAAGAATTTCTCTCTGTTTTGCCCTGCTTGTTTCTTCTTTATGTTGGAAATGTATCCTCAGAATGGGTCTGAGCTGATTTTCCCTGCTGGTTTTAGGCCGCTTTACACACACTTGATGCACTTACACAGAGATATCAAGACTTAGCTTTTAAGATGCTTACTAGTCGGATAGATACTTGTGCGATGAACAGGGTCTGGTGAGTCCAGTTGATTGAGCAAGGAGTAGGTCGTGTCCATTCCATATTCGGTTTTCGGAAGGGTATCTGTGCTCATTTCAAACTCGAGTTTTATGCGTCACCCCACCTCACCTTTCCCCTGAAGCAGGCATAAGTGTGTTTTCTAAAAGCGTGACTCTGTTCTGTTTGGGGATTCAGTGCATGGGGAGCGATTTTTACATTCCCTCGATAAGTGATATCATAAGTTTCTTTTTTTGTGGGACTTATTTCACTGAGGATGATCGTACCTAAATCCACTCAGGATGCTGCTACCAGCCTCATGACGTGGATTTCATGGCTGAGTGACACTCCATTGGACCTACGTAGCACCACTTGTCCACTTGTCCACTTGTCTTTGTCCACTTGTCCACTTGGCTCTTTCCTGGGATATGAAACGTGTACCGGAGTGGAGGTTCTTGTCAAGACAGCAGCCCTCAACTTTGGGGTCCCTGTGTCTGGTTGATTTTTTCATTTTCCCAAGGTCAACGCCCATGTGTGGAAGTGCCCTATGCTCTGTGGTTCTGTGTTTTACATGGTTTGGGAAAGAGGATACACTTGTGAAGATTGGCTGTTGGCCATTGACATCCCGCCCATCAGCTTAACAAGGCTCCCTTGACTCCGTGGCCTGTCCTGCCTTTCTGGTTTTTAGACTTTTTTCGCCTGGCCCTTTTGCCCCGGGGGGGGGGGGCGAGAGATTTCTTTGTAGTGCTGATTTGCTCTCCCAGGTTGCTTGGTTGGCCAAAAAGGGCGTATGTGTTTTTTCCTGAATATATTCAGGAAAAAACGCATACGCCCTTTTTGGCCAACCGCATCATTGTCCACGTTCTGGCGCTTTTCATGTGCTATCGGGGCCATTCCGATGTACCCGTTGACATCCGTTTCCTGCAGTTCTGCCTTGCGTTCAGCGCCTCTTCGTAGCCTGACCTCAATATATTTTGGGGCGATAGTTATCGTTTAGAACTCTGCAGGTTTGGGAAGTGCAGTGCCCCTGAGCTCCATTTCCCAAGTCGCTTTTTTGTGAGTGGGACGCAACACGGCTGGATGGCTTCACGCCCTATTGTCGATCCGGGGTGGCAGGCTGAACCTCTGGTGAATTCTTCTTCGTGATGGGAAATGAGAGTGACATGTGCCCGACCAAACACCTCCAGCGAGTCTCTCATTGGTTCCCCCTCTTGCAGTTCATCCTGCGGACAAATTGCAGACGGTACGAAAGAGGCATGGAAAGGCGCCGAGTCTCCAAGTGGGGAGATTGTTAGTAAGGGGGCCTGAATGGAGAACACGAGCACCAGGAGATGAAAACTGAGGTGAGTTTCAGAAAGCTTTCCCGATCCCACGGTGTAGCAACCGCTGGGTTTCCAATGAGTGCTTTCGCTGTCGGAAGATTGCGTTGAACCTGGAGAGTTGGGACCCATGGAATGGGGAGCACGCAGGATTCCTTTCAAGGGTCTGCATTTGCTTTCCCAACCTCACCAATCGTCTCAGCCCCAAGAGTGTCCAGCCTTATGTCTTCTGCCGCTGGGGCTGTAGATGTGGTCAATCCTGGTTGCATGCCAGTCCCTGAACGCATTTTGGAAGAATTTCTCTCTGTTTTGCCCTGCTTGTTTCTTCTTTATGTTGGAAATGTATCCTCAGAATGGGTCTGAGCTGATTTTCCCTGCTGGTTTTAGGCCGCTTTACACACACTTGATGCACTTACACAGAGATATCAAGACTTAGCTTTTAAGACGCTTACTAGTCGGATAGATACTTGTGCGATGAACAGGGTCTGGTGAGTCCAGTTGATTGAGCAAGGAGTAGGTCGTGTCCATTCCATATTCGGTTTTCGGAAGGGTATCTGTGCTCATTTCAAACTCGAGTTTTATGCGTCACCCCACCTCACCTTTCCCCTGAAGCAGGCATAAGTGTGTTTTCTAAAAGCGTGACTCTGTTCTGTTTGGGGATTCAGTGCATGGGGAGCGATTTTTACATTCCCTCGATAAGTGATATCATAAGTTTCTTTTTTTGTGGGACTTATTTCACTGAGGATGATCGTACCTAAATCCACTCAGGATGCTGCTACCAGCCTCATGACGTGGATTTCATGGCTGAGTGACACTCCATTGGACCTACGTAGCACCACTTGTCCACTTGTCCACTTGTCTTTGTCCACTTGTCCACTCGTCTTGGTCCACTTGGCTCTTTCCTGGGATATGAAACGTGTACCGGAGTGGAGGTTCTTGTCAAGACAGCAGCCCTCAACTTTGGGGTCCCTGTGTCTGGTTGATTTTTTCATTTTCCCAAGGTCAACGCCCATGTGTGGAAGTGCCCTATGCTCTGTGGTTCTGTGTTTTACATGGTTTGGGAAAGAGGATACACTTGTGAAGATTGGCTGTTGGCCATTGACATCCCGCCCATCAGCTTAACAAGGCTCCCTTGACTCCGTGGGCTGTCCTGCCTTTCTGGTTTTTAGACTTTTTTCGCCTGGCCCTTTTGCCCCGGGGGGGGGCGAGAGATTTCTTTGTAGTGCTGATTTGCTCTCCCAGGTTGCTTGGTTGGCCAAAAAGGGCGTATGCGTTTTTTCCTGAATATATTCAGGAAAAAACGCATACGCCCTTTTTGGCCAACCGCATCATTGTCCACGTTCTGGCGCTTTTCATGTGCTATCGGGGCCATTCCGATGTACCCGTTGACATCCGTTTCCTGCAGTTCTGCCTTGCGTTCAGCGCCTCTTCGTAGCCTGACCTCAATATATTTTGGGGCGATAGTTATCGTTTAGAACTCTGCAGGTTTGGGAAGTGCAGTGCCCCTGAGCTCCATTTCCCAAGTCGCTTTTTTGTGAGTGGGACGCAACACGGCTGGATGGCTTCACGCCCTATTGTCGATCCGGGGTGGCAGGCTGAACCGCTGGTGAATTCTTCTTCGTGATGGGAAATGAGAGTGACATGTGCCCGACCAAACACCTCCAGCGAGTCTCTCATTGGTTCCCCCTCTTGCAGTTCATCCTGCGGACAAATTGCAGACGGTACGAAAGAGGCATGGAAAGGCGCCGAGTCTCCAAGTGGGGAGATTGTTAGTAAGGGGGCCTGAATGGAGAACACGAGCACCAGGAGATGAAAACTGAGGTGAGTTTCAGAAAGCTTTCCCGATCCCACGGTGTAGCAACCGCTGGGTTTCCAATGAGTGCTTTCGCTGTCGGAAGATTGCGTTGAACCTGGAGAGTTGGGACCCATGGAATGGGGAGCACGCAGGATTCCTTTCAAGGGTCTGCATTTGCTTTCCCAACCTCACCAATCGTCTCAGCCCCAAGAGTGTCCAGCCTTATGTCTTCTGCCGCTGGGGCTGTAGATGTGGTCAATCCTGGTTGCATGCCAGTCCCTGAACGCATTTTGGAAGAATTTCTCTCTGTTTTGCCCTGCTTGTTTCTTCTTTATGTTGGAAATGTATCCTCAGAATGGGTCTGAGCTGATTTTCCCTGCTGGTTTTAGGCCGCTTTACACACACTTGATGCACTTACACAGAGATATCAAGACTTAGCTTTTAAGACGCTTACTAGTCGGATAGATACTTGTGCGATGAACAGGGTCTGGTGAGTCCAGTTGATTGAGCAAGGAGTAGGTCGTGTCCATTCCATATTCGGTTTTCGGAAGGGTATCTGTGCTCATTTCAAACTCGAGTTTTATGCGTCACCCCACCTCACCTTTCCCCTGAAGCAGGCATAAGTGTGTTTTCTAAAAGCGTGACTCTGTTCTGTTTGGGGATTCAGTGCATGGGGAGCGATTTTTACATTCCCTCGATAAGTGATATCATAAGTTTCTTTTTTTGTGGGACTTATTTCACTGAGGATGATCGTACCTAAATCCACTCAGGATGCTGCTACCAGCCTCATGACGTGGATTTCATGGCTGAGTGACACTCCATTGGACCTACGTAGCACCACTTGTCCACTTGTCCACTTGTCTTTGTCCACTTGTCCACTCGTCTTGGTCCACTTGGCTCTTTCCTGGGATATGAAACGTGTACCGGAGTGGAGGTTCTTGTCAAGACAGCAGCCCTCAACTTTGGGGTCCCTGTGTCTGGTTGATTTTTTCATTTTCCCAAGGTCAACGCCCATGTGTGGAAGTGCCCTATGCTCTGTGGTTCTGTGTTTTACATGGTTTGGGAAAGAGGATACACTTGTGAAGATTGGCTGTTGGCCATTGACATCCCGCCCATCAGCTTAACAAGGCTCCCTTGACTCCGTGGGCTGTCCTGCCTTTCTGGTTTTTAGACTTTTTTCGCCTGGCCCTTTTGCCCCGGGGGGGGGCGAGAGATTTCTTTGTAGTGCTGATTTGCTCTCCCAGGTTGCTTGGTTGGCCAAAAAGGGCGTATGCGTTTTTTCCTGAATATATTCAGGAAAAAACGCATACGCCCTTTTTGGCCAACCGCATCATTGTCCACGTTCTGGCGCTTTTCATGTGCTATCGGGGCCATTCCGATGTACCCGTTGACATCCGTTTCCTGCAGTTCTGCCTTGCGTTCAGCGCCTCTTCGTAGCCTGACCTCAATATATTTTGGGGCGATAGTTATCGTTTAGAACTCTGCAGGTTTGGGAAGTGCAGTGCCCCTGAGCTCCATTTCCCAAGTCGCTTTTTTGTGAGTGGGACGCAACACGGCTGGATGGCTTCACGCCCTATTGTCGATCCGGGGTGGCAGGCTGAACCGCTGGTGAATTCTTCTTCGTGATGGGAAATGAGAGTGACATGTGCCCGACCAAACACCTCCAGCGAGTCTCTCATTGGTTCCCCCTCTTGCAGTTCATCCTGCGGACAAATTGCAGACGGTACGAAAGAGGCATGGAAAGGCGCCGAGTCTCCAAGTGGGGAGATTGTTAGTAAGGGGGCCTGAATGGAGAACACGAGCACCAGGAGATGAAAACTGAGGTGAGTTTCAGAAAGCTTTCCCGATCCCACGGTGTAGCATCCGCTGGGTTTCCAATGAGTGCTTTCGCTGTCGGAAGATTGCGTTGAACCTGGAGAGTTGGGACCCATGGAATGGGGAGCACGCAGGATTCCTTTCAAGGGTCTGCATTTGCTTTCCCAACCTCACCAATCGTCTCAGCCCCAAGAGTGTCCAGCCTTATGTCTTCTGCCGCTGGGGCTGTAGATGTGGTCAATCCTGGTTGCATGCCAGTCCCTGAACGCATTTTGGAAGAATTTCTCTCTGTTTTGCCCTGCTTGTTTCTTCTTTCTGTTGGAAATGTATCCTCAGAATGGGTCTGAGCTGATTTTCCCTGCTGGTTTTAGGCCGCTTTACACACACTTGATGCACTTACACAGAGATATCAAGACTTAGCTTTGAAGATGCTTACTAGTCGGATAGATACTTGTGCGATGAACAGGGTCTGGTGAGTCCAGTTGATTGAGCAAGGAGTAGGTCGTGTCCATTCCATATTCGGTTTTCGGAAGGGTATCTGTGCTCATTTCAAACTCGAGTTTTATGCGTCACCCCACCTCACCTTTCCCCTGAAGCAGGCATAAGTGTGTTTTCTAAAAGCGTGACTCTGTTCTGTTTGGGGATTCAGTGCATGGGGAGCGATTTTTACATTCCCTCGATAAGTGATATCATAAGTTTCTTTTTTTGTGGGACTTATTTCACTGAGGATGATCGTACCTAAATCCACTCAGGATGCTGCTACCAGCCTCATGACGTGGATTTCATGGCTGAGTGACACTCCATTGGACCTACGTAGCACCACTTGTCCACTTGTCCACTTGTCTTTGTCCACTTGTCCACTCGTCTTTGTCCACTTGGCTCTTTCCTGGGATATGAAACGTGTACCGGAGTGGAGGTTCTTGTCAAGACAGCAGCCCTCAACTTTGGGGTCCCTGTGTCTGGTTGATTTTTTCATTTTCCCAAGGTCAACGCCCATGTGTGGAAGTGCCCTATGCTCTGTGGTTCTGTGTTTTACATGGTTTGGGAAAGAGGATACACTTGTGAAGATTGGCTGTTGGCCATTGACATCCCGCCCATCAGCTTAACAAGGCTCCCTTGACTCCGTGGGCTGTCCTGCCTTTCTGGTTTTTAGACTTTTTTCGCCTGGCCCTTTCGCCCCGGTGGGGGCGAGAGATTTCTTTGTAGTGCTGATTTGCTCTCCCAGGTTGCTTGGTTGGCCAAAAAGGGCGTTTGCGTTTTTTCCTGAATATATTCAGGAAAAAACGCAAACGCCCTTTTTGGCCAACCGCATCATTGTCCACGTTCTGGCGCTTTTCATGTGCTATCGGGGCCATTCCGATGTACCCGTTGACATCCGTTTCCTGCAGTTCTGCCTTGCGTTCAGCGCCTCTTCGTAGCCTGACCTCAATATATTTTGGGGCGATAGTTATCGTTTAGAACTCTGCAGGTTTGGGAAGTGCAGTGCCCCTGAGCTCCATTTCCCAAGTCGCTTTTTTGTGAGTGGGACGCAACACGGCTGGATGGCTTCACGCCCTATTGTCGATCCGGGGTGGCAGGCTGAACCGCTGGTGAATTCTTCTTCGTGATGGGAAATGAGAGTGACATGTGCCCGACCAAACACCTCCAGCGAGTCTCTCATTGGTTCCCCCTCTTGCAGTTCATCCTGCGGACAAATTGCAGACGGTACGAAAGAGGCATGGAAAGGCGCCGAGTCTCCAAGTGGGGAGATTGTTAGTAAGGGGGCCTGAATGGAGAACACGAGCACCAGGAGATGAAAACTGAGGTGAGTTTCAGAAAGCTTTCCCGATCCCACGGTGTAGCATCCACTGGGTTTCCAATGAGTGCTTTCGCTGTCGGAAGATTGCGTTGAACCTGGAGAGTTGGGACCCATGGAATGGGGAGCACGCAGGATTCCTTTCAAGGGTCTGCATTTGCTTTCCCAACCTCACCAATCGTCTCAGCCCCAAGAGTGTCCAGCCTTATGTCTTCTGCCGCTGGGGCTGTAGATGTGGTCAATCCTGGTTGCATGCCAGTCCCTGAACGCATTTTGGAAGAATTTCTCTCTGTTTTGCCCTGCTTGTTTCTTCTTTATGTTGGAAATGTATCCTCAGAATGGGTCTGAGCTGATTTTCCCTGCTGGTTTTAGGCCGCTTTACACACACTTGATGCACTTACACAGAGATATCAAGACTTAGCTTTGAAGATGCTTACTAGTCGGATAGATACTTGTGCGATGAACAGGGTCTGGTGAGTCCAGTTGATTGAGCAAGGAGTAGGTCGTGTCCATTCCATATTCGGTTTTCGGAAGGGTATCTGTGCTCATTTCAAACTCGAGTTTTATGCGTCACCCCACCTCACCTTTCCCCTGAAGCAGGCATAAGTGTGTTTTCTAAAAGCGTGACTCTGTTCTGTTTGGGGATTCAGTGCATGGGGAGCGATTTTTACATTCCCTCGATAAGTGATATCATAAGTTTCTTTTTTTGTGGGACTTATTTCACTGAGGATGATCGTACCTAAATCCACTCAGGATGCTGCTACCAGCCTCATGACGTGGATTTCATGGCTGAGTGACACTCCATTGGACCTACGTAGCACCACTTGTCCACTTGTCCACTTGTCTTTGTCCACTTGTCCACTCGTCTTTGTCCACTTGGCTCTTTCCTGGGATATGAAACGTGTACCGGAGTGGAGGTTCTTGTCAAGACAGCAGCCCTCAACTTTGGGGTCCCTGTGTCTGGTTGATTTTTTCATTTTCCCAAGGTCAACGCCCATGTGTGGAAGTGCCCTATGCTCTGTGGTTCTGTGTTTTACATGGTTTGGGAAAGAGGATACACTTGTGAAGATTGGCTGTTGGCCATTGACATCCCGCCCATCAGCTTAACAAGGCTCCCTTGACTCCGTGGGCTGTCCTGCCTTTCTGGTTTTTAGACTTTTTTCGCCTGGCCCTTTTGCCCCGGGGGGGGCGAGAGATTTCTTTGTAGTGCTGATTTGCTCTCCCAGGTTGCTTGGTTGGCCAAAAAGGGCGTATGCGTTTTTTCCTGAATATATTCAGGAAAAAACGCATACGCCCTTTTTGGCCAACCGCATCATTGTCCACGTTCTGGCGCTTTTCATGTGCTATCGGGGCCATTCCGATGTACCCGTTGACATCCGTTTCCTGCAGTTCTGCCTTGCGTTCAGCGCCTCTTCGTAGCCTGACCTCAATATATTTTGGGGCGATAGTTATCGTTTAGAACTCTGCAGGTTTGGGAAGTGCAGTGCCCCTGAGCTCCATTTCCCAAGTCGCTTTTTTGTGAGTGGGACGCAACACGGCTGGATGGCTTCACGCCCTATTGTCGATCCGGGGTGGCAGGCTGAACCTCTGGTGAATTCTTCTTCGTGATGGGAAATGAGAGTGACATGTGCCCGACCAAACACCTCCAGCGAGTCTCTCATTGGTTCCCCCTCTTGCAGTTCATCCTGCGGACAAATTGCAGACGGTACGAAAGAGGCATGGAAAGGCGCCGAGTCTCCAAGTGGGGAGATTGTTAGTAAGGGGGCCTGAATGGAGAACACGAGCACCAGGAGATGAAAACTGAGGTGAGTTTCAGAAAGCTTTCCCGATCCCACGGTGTAGCATCCGCTGGGTTTCCAATGAGTGCTTTCGCTGTCGGAAGATTGCGTTGAACCTGGAGAGTTGGGACCCATGGAATGGGGAGCACGCAGGATTCCTTTCAAGGGTCTGCATTTGCTTTCCCAACCTCACCAATCGTCTCAGCCCCAAGAGTGTCCAGCCTTATGTCTTCTGCCGCTGGGGCTGTAGATGTGGTCAATCCTGGTTGCATGCCAGTCCCTGAACGCATTTTGGAAGAATTTCTCTCTGTTTTGCCCTGCTTGTTTCTTCTTTATGTTGGAAATGTATCCTCAGAATGGGTCTGAGCTGATTTTCCCTGCTGGTTTTAGGCCGCTTTACACACACTTGATGCACTTACACAGAGATATCAAGACTTAGCTTTTAAGATGCTTACTAGTCGGATAGATACTTGTGCGATGAACAGGGTCTGGTGAGTCCAGTTGATTGAGCAAGGAGTAGGTCATGTCCATTCCATATTCGGTTTTCGGAAGGGTATCTGTGCTCATTTCAAACTCGAGTTTTATGCGTCACCCCACCTCACCTTTCCCCTGAAGCAGGCATAAGTGTGTTTTCTAAAAGCGTGACTCTGTTCTGTTTGGGGATTCAGTGCAAGGGGAGCGATTTTTACATTCCCTCGATAAGTGATATCATAAGTTTCTTTTTTTGTGGGACTTATTTCACTGAGGATGATCGTACCTAAATCCACTCAGGATGCTGCTACCAGCCTCATGACGTGGATTTCATGGCTGAGTGACACTCCATTGGACCTACGTAGCACCACTTGTCCACTTGTCCACTTGTCTTTGTCCACTTGTCCACTTGGCTCTTTCCTGGGATATGAAACGTGTACCGGAGTGGAGGTTCTTGTCAAGACAGCAGCCCTCAACTTTGGGGTCCCTGTGTCTGGTTGATTTTTTCATTTTCCCAAGGTCAACGCCCATGTGTGGAAGTGCCCTATGCTCTGTGGTTCTGTGTTTTACATGGTTTGGGAAAGAGGATACACTTGTGAAGATTGGCTGTTGGCCATTGACTTCCCGCCCATCAGCTTAACAAGGCTCCCTTGACTCCGTGGCCTGTCCTGCCTTTCTGGTTTTTAGACTTTTTTCGCCTGGCCCTTTTGCCCCGGGGGGGGGGCGAGAGATTTCTTTGTAGTGCTGATTTGCTCTCCCAGGTTGCTTGGTTGGCCAAAAAGGGCGTATGCGTTTTTTCCTGAATATATTCAGGAAAAAACGCATACGCCCTTTTTGGCCAACCGCATCATTGTCCACGTTCTGGCGCTTTTCATGTGCTATCGGGGCCATTCCGATGTACCCGTTGACATCCGTTTCCTGCAGTTCTGCCTTGCGTTCAGCGCCTCTTCGTAGCCTGACCTCAATATATTTTGGGGCGATAGTTATCGTTTAGAACTCTGCAGGTTTGGGAAGTGCAGTGCCCCTGAGCTCCATTTCCCAAGTCGCTTTTTTGTGAGTGGGACGCAACACGGCTGGATGGCTTCACGCCCTATTGTCGATCCGGGGTGGCAGGCTGAACCGCTGGTGAATTCTTCTTCGTGATGGGAAATGAGAGTGACATGTGCCCGACCAAACACCTCCAGCGAGTCTCTCATTGGTTCCCCCTCTTGCAGTTCATCCTGCGGACAAATTGCAGACGGTACGAAAGAGGCATGGAAAGGCGCCGAGTCTCCAAGTGGGGAGATTGTTAGTAAGGGGGCCTGAATGGAGAACACGAGCACCAGGAGATGAAAACTGAGGTGAGTTTCAGAAAGCTTTCCCGATCCCACGGTGTAGCATCCGCTGGGTTTCCAATGAGTGCTTTCGCTGTCGGAAGATTGCGTTGAACCTGGAGAGTTGGGACCCATGGAATGGGGAGCACGCAGGATTCCTTTCAAGGGTCTGCATTTGCTTTCCCAACCTCACCAATCGTCTCAGCCCCAAGAGTGTCCAGCCTTATGTCTTCTGCCGCTGGGGCTGTAGATGTGGTCAATCCTGGTTGCATGCCAGTCCCTGAACGCATTTTGGAAGAATTTCTCTCTGTTTTGCCCTGCTTGTTTCTTCTTTATGTTGGAAATGTATCCTCAGAATGGGTCTGAGCTGATTTTCCCTGCTGGTTTTAGGCCGCTTTACACACACTTGATGCACTTACACAGAGATATCAAGACTTAGCTTTTAAGACGCTTACTAGTCGGATAGATACTTGTGCGATGAACAGGGTCTGGTGAGTCCAGTTGATTGAGCAAGGAGTAGGTCGTGTCCATTCCATATTCGGTTTTCGGAAGGGTATCTGTGCTCATTTCAAACTCGAGTTTTATGCGTCACCCCACCTCACCTTTCCCCTGAAGCAGGCATAAGTGTGTTTTCTAAAAGCGTGACTCTGTTCTGTTTGGGGATTCAGTGCATGGGGAGCGATTTTTACATTCCCTCGATAAGTGATATCATAAGTTTCTTTTTTTGTGGGACTTATTTCACTGAGGATGATCGTACCTAAATCCACTCAGGATGCTGCTACCAGCCTCATGACTTGGATTTCATGGCTGAGTGACACTCCATTGGACCTACGTAGCACCACTTCTGCACTTGTCCACTTGTCCACTCGTCTTTGTCCACTTGGCTCTTTCCTGGGATATGAAACGTGTACCGGAGTGGAGGTTCTTGTCAAGACAGCAGCCCTCAACTTTGGGGTCCCTGTGTCTGGTTGATTTTTTCATTTTCCCAAGGTCAACGCCCATGTGTGGAAGTGCCCTATGCTCTGTGGTTCTGTGTTTTACATGGTTTGGGAAAGAGGATACACTTGTGAAGATTGGCTGTTGGCCATTGACATCCCGCCCATCAGCTTAACAAGGCTCCCTTGACTCCGTGGCCTGTCCTGCCTTTCTGGTTTTTAGACTTTTTTCGCCTGGCCCTTTTGCCCCGGGGGGGTGGGCGAGAGATTTCTTTGTAGTGCTGATTTGCTCTCCCAGGTTGCTTGGTTGGCCAAAAAGGGCGTATGTGTTTTTTCCTGAATATATTCAGGAAAAAACGCATACGCCCTTTTTGGCCAACCGCATCATTGTCCACGTTCTGGCGCTTTTCATGTGCTATCGGGGCCATTCCGATGTACCCGTTGACATCCGTTTCCTGCAGTTCTGCCTTGCGTTCAGCGCCTCTTCGTAGCCTGACCTCAATATATTTTGGGGCGATAGTTATCGTTTAGAACTCTGCAGGTTTGGGAAGTGCAGTGCCCCTGAGCTCCATTTCCCACGTCGCTTTTTTGTGAGTGGGACGCAACACGGCTGGATGGCTTCACGCCCTATTGTCGATCCGGGGTGGCAGGCTGAACCGCTGGTGAATTCTTCTTCGTGATGGGAAATGAGAGTGACATGTGCCCGACCAAACACCTCCAGCGAGTCTCTCATTGGTTCCCCCTCTTGCAGTTCATCCTGCGGACAAATTGCAGACGGTACGAAAGAGGCATGGAAAGGCGCCGAGTCTCCAAGTGGGGAGATTGTTAGTAAGGGGGCCTGAATGGAGAACACGAGCACCAGGAGATGAAAACTGAGGTGAGTTTCAGAAAGCTTTCCCGATCCCACGGTGTAGCATCCGCTGGGTTTCCAATGAGTGCTTTCGCTGTCGGAAGATTGCGTTGAACCTGGAGAGTTGGGACCCATGGAATGGGGAGCACGCAGGATTCCTTTCAAGGGTCTGCATTTGCTTTCCCAACCTCACCAATCGTCTCAGCCCCAAGAGTGTCCAGCCTTATGTCTTCTGCCGCTGGGGCTGTAGATGTGGTCAATCCTGGTTGCATGCCAGTCCCTGAACGCATTTTGGAAGAATTTCTCTCTGTTTTGCCCTGCTTGTTTCTTCTTTATGTTGGAAATGTATCCTCAGAATGGGTCTGAGCTGATTTTCCCTGCTGGTTTTAGGCCGCTTTACACACACTTGATGCACTTACACAGAGATATCAAGACTTAGCTTTTAAGATGCTTACTAGTCGGATAGATACTTGTGCGATGAACAGGGTCTGGTGAGTCCAGTTGATTGAGCAAGGAGTAGGTCATGTCCATTCCATATTCGGTTTTCGGAAGGGTATCTGTGCTCATTTCAAACTCGAGTTTTATGCGTCACCCCACCTCACCTTTCCCCTGAAGCAGGCATAAGTGTGTTTTCTAAAAGCGTGACTCTGTTCTGTTTGGGGATTCAGTGCAAGGGGAGCGATTTTTACATTCCCTCGATAAGTGATATCATAAGTTTCTTTTTTTGTGGGACTTATTTCACTGAGGATGATCGTACCTAAATCCACTCAGGATGCTGCTACCAGCCTCATGACGTGGATTTCATGGCTGAGTGACACTCCATTGGACCTACGTAGCACCACTTGTCCACTTGTCCACTTGTCTTTGTCCACTTGTCCACTTGGCTCTTTCCTGGGATATGAAACGTGTACCGGAGTGGAGGTTCTTGTCAAGACAGCAGCCCTCAACTTTGGGGTCCCTGTGTCTGGTTGATTTTTTCATTTTCCCAAGGTCAACGCCCATGTGTGGAAGTGCCCTATGCTCTGTGGTTCTGTGTTTTACATGGTTTGGGAAAGAGGATACACTTGTGAAGATTGGCTGTTGGCCATTGACTTCCCGCCCATCAGCTTAACAAGGCTCCCTTGACTCCGTGGCCTGTCCTGCCTTTCTGGTTTTTAGACTTTTTTCGCCTGGCCCTTTTGCCCCGGGAGGGGGGCGAGAGATTTCTTTGTAGTGCTGATTTGCTCTCCCAGGTTGCTTGGTTGGCCAAAAAGGGCGTATGCGTTTTTTCCTGAATATATTCAGGAAAAAACGCATACGCCCTTTTTGGCCAACCGCATCATTGTCCACGTTCTGGCGCTTTTCATGTGCTATCGGGGCCATTCCGATGTACCCGTTGACATCCGTTTCCTGCAGTTCTGCCTTGCGTTCAGCGCCTCTTCGTAGCCTGACCTCAATATATTTTGGGGCGATAGTTATCGTTTAGAACTCTGCAGGTTTGGGAAGTGCAGTGCCCCTGAGCTCCATTTCCCAAGTCGCTTTTTTGTGAGTGGGACGCAACACGGCTGGATGGCTTCACGCCCTATTGTCGATCCGGGGTGGCAGGCTGAACCGCTGGTGAATTCTTCTTCGTGATGGGAAATGAGAGTGACATGTGCCCGACCAAACACCTCCAGCGAGTCTCTCATTGGTTCCCCCTCTTGCAGTTCATCCTGCGGACAAATTGCAGACGGTACGAAAGAGGCATGGAAAGGCGCCGAGTCTCCAAGTGGGGAGATTGTTAGTAAGGGGGCCTGAATGGAGAACACGAGCACCAGGAGATGAAAACTGAGGTGAGTTTCAGAAAGCTTTCCCGATCCCACGGTGTAGCATCCGCTGGGTTTCCAATGAGTGCTTTCGCTGTCGGAAGATTGCGTTGAACCTGGAGAGTTGGGACCCATGGAATGGGGAGCACGCAGGATTCCTTTCAAGGGTCTGCATTTGCTTTCCCAACCTCACCAATCGTCTCAGCCCCAAGAGTGTCCAGCCTTATGTCTTCTGCCGCTGGGGCTGTAGATGTGGTCAATCCTGGTTGCATGCCAGTCCCTGAACGCATTTTGGAAGAATTTCTCTCTGTTTTGCCCTGCTTGTTTCTTCTTTATGTTGGAAATGTATCCTCAGAATGGGTCTGAGCTGATTTTCCCTGCTGGTTTTAGGCCGCTTTACACACACTTGATGCACTTACACAGAGATATCAAGACTTAGCTTTTAAGACGCTTACTAGTCGGATAGATACTTGTGCGATGAACAGGGTCTGGTGAGTCCAGTTGATTGAGCAAGGAGTAGGTCGTGTCCATTCCATATTCGGTTTTCGGAAGGGTATCTGTGCTCATTTCAAACTCGAGTTTTATGCGTCACCCCACCTCACCTTTCCCCTGAAGCAGGCATAAGTGTGTTTTCTAAAAGCGTGACTCTGTTCTGTTTGGGGATTCAGTGCATGGGGAGCGATTTTTACATTCCCTCGATAAGTGATATCATAAGTTTCTTTTTTTGTGGGACTTATTTCACTGAGGATGATCGTACCTAAATCCACTCAGGATGCTGCTACCAGCCTCATGACTTGGATTTCATGGCTGAGTGACACTCCATTGGACCTACGTAGCACCACTTCTGCACTTGTCCACTTGTCCACTCGTCTTTGTCCACTTGGCTCTTTCCTGGGATATGAAACGTGTACCGGAGTGGAGGTTCTTGTCAAGACAGCAGCCCTCAACTTTGGGGTCCCTGTGTCTGGTTGATTTTTTCATTTTCCCAAGGTCAACGCCCATGTGTGGAAGTGCCCTATGCTCTGTGGTTCTGTGTTTTACATGGTTTGGGAAAGAGGATACACTTGTGAAGATTGGCTGTTGGCCATTGACATCCCGCCCATCAGCTTAACAAGGCTCCCTTGACTCCGTGGCCTGTCCTGCCTTTCTGGTTTTTAGACTTTTTTCGCCTGGCCCTTTTGCCCCGGGGGGGTGGGCGAGAGATTTCTTTGTAGTGCTGATTTGCTCTCCCAGGTTGCTTGGTTGGCCAAAAAGGGCGTATGCGTTTTTTCCTGAATATATTCAGGAAAAAACGCATACGCCCTTTTTGGCCAACCGCATCATTGTCCACGTTCTGGCGCTTTTCATGTGCTATCGGGGCCATTCCGATGTACCCGTTGACATCCGTTTCCTGCAGTTCTGCCTTGCGTTCAGCGCCTCTTCGTAGCCTGACCTCAATATATTTTGGGGCGATAGTTATCGTTTAGAACTCTGCAGGTTTGGGAAGTGCAGTGCCCCTGAGCTCCATTTCCCAAGTCGCTTTTTTGTGAGTGGGACGCAACACGGCTGGATGGCTTCACGCCCTATTGTCGATCCGGGGTGGCAGGCTGAACCGCTGGTGAATTCTTCTTCGTGATGGGAAATGAGAGTGACATGTGCCCGACCAAACACCTCCAGCGAGTCTCTCATTGGTTCCCCCTCTTGCAGTTCATCCTGCGGACAAATTGCAGACGGTACGAAAGAGGCATGGAAAGGCGCCGAGTCTCCAAGTGGGGAGATTGTTAGTAAGGGGGCCTGAATGGAGAACACGAGCACCAGGAGATGAAAACTGAGGTGAGTTTCAGAAAGCTTTCCCGATCCCACGGTGTAGCATCCGCTGGGTTTCCAATGAGTGCTTTCGCTGTCGGAAGATTGCGTTGAACCTGGAGAGTTGGGACCCATGGAATGGGGAGCACGCAGGATTCCTTTCAAGGGTCTGCATTTGCTTTCCCAACCTCACCAATCGTCTCAGCCCCAAGAGTGTCCAGCCTTATGTCTTCTGCCGCTGGGGCTGTAGATGTGGTCAATCCTGGTTGCATGCCAGTCCCTGAACGCATTTTGGAAGAATTTCTCTCTGTTTTGCCCTGCTTGTTTCTTCTTTATGTTGGAAATGTATCCTCAGAATGGGTCTGAGCTGATTTTCCCTGCTGGTTTTAGGCCGCTTTACACACACTTGATGCACTTACACAGAGATATCAAGACTTAGCTTTTAAGACGCTTACTAGTCGGATAGATACTTGTGCGATGAACAGGGTCTGGTGAGTCCAGTTGATTGAGCAAGGAGTAGGTCGTGTCCATTCCATATTCGGTTTTCGGAAGGGTATCTGTGCTCATTTCAAACTCGAGTTTTATGCGTCACCCCACCTCACCTTTCCCCTGAAGCAGGCATAAGTGTGTTTTCTAAAAGCGTGACTCTGTTCTGTTTGGGGATTCAGTGCATGGGGAGCGATTTTTACATTCCCTCGATAAGTGATATCATAAGTTTCTTTTTTTGTGGGACTTATTTCACTGAGGATGATCGTACCTAAATCCACTCAGGATGCTGCTACCAGCCTCATGACTTGGATTTCATGGCTGAGTGACACTCCATTGGACCTACGTAGCACCACTTCTGCACTTGTCCACTTGTCCACTCGTCTTTGTCCACTTGGCTCTTTCCTGGGATATGAAACGTGTACCGGAGTGGAGGTTCTTGTCAAGACAGCAGCCCTCAACTTTGGGGTCCCTGTGTCTGGTTGATTTTTTCATTTTCCCAAGGTCAACGCCCATGTGTGGAAGTGCCCTATGCTCTGTGGTTCTGTGTTTTACATGGTTTGGGAAAGAGGATACACTTGTGAAGATTGGCTGTTGGCCATTGACATCCCGCCCATCAGCTTAACAAGGCTCCCTTGACTCCGTGGCCTGTCCTGCCTTTCTGGTTTTTAGACTTTTTTCGCCTGGCCCTTTTGCCCCGGGGGGGTGGGCGAGAGATTTCTTTGTAGTGCTGATTTGCTCTCCCAGGTTGCTTGGTTGGCCAAAAAGGGCGTATGTGTTTTTTCCTGAATATATTCAGGAAAAAACGCATACGCCCTTTTTGGCCAACCGCATCATTGTCCACGTTCTGGCGCTTTTCATGTGCTATCGGGGCCATTCCGATGTACCCGTTGACATCCGTTTCCTGCAGTTCTGCCTTGCGTTCAGCGCCTCTTCGTAGCCTGACCTCAATATATTTTGGGGCGATAGTTATCGTTTAGAACTCTGCAGGTTTGGGAAGTGCAGTGCCCCTGAGCTCCATTTCCCAAGTCGCTTTTTTGTGAGTGGGACGCAACACGGCTGGATGGCTTCACGCCCTATTGTCGATCCGGGGTGGCAGGCTGAACCTCTGGTGAATTCTTCTTCGTGATGGGAAATGAGAGTGACATGTGCCCGACCAAACACCTCCAGCGAGTCTCTCATTGGTTCCCCCTCTTGCAGTTCATCCTGCGGACAAATTGCAGACGGTACGAAAGAGGCATGGAAAGGCGCCGAGTCTCCAAGTGGGGAGATTGTTAGTAAGGGGGCCTGAATGGAGAACACGAGCACCAGGAGATGAAAACTGAGGTGAGTTTCAGAAAGCTTTCCCGATCCCACGGTGTAGCAACCGCTGGGTTTCCAATGAGTGCTTTCGCTGTCGGAAGATTGCGTTGAACCTGGAGAGTTGGGACCCATGGAATGGGGAGCACGCAGGATTCCTTTCAAGGGTCTGCATTTGCTTTCCCAACCTCACCAATCGTCTCAGCCCCAAGAGTGTCCAGCCTTATGTCTTCTGCCGCTGGGGCTGTAGATGTGGTCAATCCTGGTTGCATGCCAGTCCCTGAACGCATTTTGGAAGAATTTCTCTCTGTTTTGCCCTGCTTGTTTCTTCTTTATGTTGGAAATGTATCCTCAGAATGGGTCTGAGCTGATTTTCCCTGCTGGTTTTAGGCCGCTTTACACACACTTGATGCACTTACACAGAGATATCAAGACTTAGCTTTTAAGACGCTTACTAGTCGGATAGATACTTGTGCGATGAACAGGGTCTGGTGAGTCCAGTTGATTGAGCAAGGAGTAGGTCGTGTCCATTCCATATTCGGTTTTCGGAAGGGTATCTGTGCTCATTTCAAACTCGAGTTTTATGCGTCACCCCACCTCACCTTTCCCCTGAAGCAGGCATAAGTGTGTTTTCTAAAAGCGTGACTCTGTTCTGTTTGGGGATTCAGTGCATGGGGAGCGATTTTTACATTCCCTCGATAAGTGATATCATAAGTTTCTTTTTTTGTGGGACTTATTTCACTGAGGATGATCGTACCTAAATCCACTCAGGATGCTGCTACCAGCCTCATGACGTGGATTTCATGGCTGAGTGACACTCCATTGGACCTACGTAGCACCACTTGTCCACTTGTCCACTTGTCTTTGTCCACTTGTCCACTCGTCTTTGTCCACTTGGCTCTTTCCTGGGATATGAAACGTGTACCGGAGTGGAGGTTCTTGTCAAGACAGCAGCCCTCAACTTTGGGGTCCCTGTGTCTGGTTGATTTTTTCATTTTCCCAAGGTCAACGCCCATGTGTGGAAGTGCCCTATGCTCTGTGGTTCTGTGTTTTACATGGTTTGGGAAAGAGGATACACTTGTGAAGATTGGCTGTTGGCCATTGACATCCCGCCCATCAGCTTAACAAGGCTCCCTTGACTCCGTGGGCTGTCCTGCCTTTCTGGTTTTTAGACTTTTTTCGCCTGGCCCTTTTGCCCCGGGGGGGGCGAGAGATTTCTTTGTAGTGCTGATTTGCTCTCCCAGGTTGCTTGGTTGGCCAAAAAGGGCGTATGCGTTTTTTCCTGAATATATTCAGGAAAAAACGCATACGCCCTTTTTGGCCAACCGCATCATTGTCCACGTTCTGGCGCTTTTCATGTGCTATCGGGGCCATTCCGATGTACCCGTTGACATCCGTTTCCTGCAGTTCTGCCTTGCTTTCAGCGCCTCTTCGTAGCCTGACCTCAATATATTTTGGGGCGATAGTTATCGTTTAGAACTCTGCAGGTTTGGGAAGTGCAGTGCCCCTGAGCTCCATTTCCCAAGTCGCTTTTTTGTGAGTGGGACGCAACACGGCTGGATGGCTTCACGCCCTATTGTCGATCCGGGGTGGCAGGCTGAACCTCTGGTGAATTCTTCTTCGTGATGGGAAATGAGAGTGACATGTGCCCGACCAAACACCTCCAGCGAGTCTCTCATTGGTTCCCCCTCTTGCAGTTCATCCTGCGGACAAATTGCAGACGGTACGAAAGAGGCATGGAAAGGCGCCGAGTCTCCAAGTGGGGAGATTGTTAGTAAGGGGGCCTGAATGGAGAACACGAGCACCAGGAGATGAAAACTGAGGTGAGTTTCAGAAAGCTTTCCCGATCCCACGGTGTAGCATCCGCTGGGTTTCCAATGAGTGCTTTCGCTGTCGGAAGATTGCGTTGAACCTGGAGAGTTGGGACCCATGGAATGGGTAGCACGCAGGATTCCTTTCAAGGGTCTGCATTTGCTTTCCCAACCTCACCAATCGTCTCAGCCCCAAGAGTGTCCAGCCTTATGTCTTCTGCCGCTGGGGCTGTAGATGTGGTCAATCCTGGTTGCATGCCAGTCCCTGAACGCATTTTGGAAGAATTTCTCTCTGTTTTGCCCTGCTTGTTTCTTCTTTATGTTGGAAATGTATCCTCAGAATGGGTCTGAGCTGATTTTCCCTGCTGGTTTTAGGCCGCTTTACACACACTTGATGCACTTACACAGAGATATCAAGACTTAGCTTTTAAGATGCTTACTAGTCGGATAGATACTTGTGCGATGAACAGGGTCTGGTGAGTCCAGTTGATTGAGCAAGGAGTAGGTCGTGTCCATTCCATATTCGGTTTTCGGAAGGGTATCTGTGCTCATTTCAAACTCGAGTTTTATGCGTCACCCCACCTCACCTTTCCCCTGAAGCAGGCATAAGTGTGTTTTCTAAAAGCGTGACTCTGTTCTGTTTGGGGATTCAGTGCATGGGGAGCGATTTTTACATTCCCTCGATAAGTGATATCATAAGTTTCTTTTTTTGTGGGACTTATTTCACTGAGGATGATCGTACCTAAATCCACTCAGGATGCTGCTACCAGCCTCATGACGTGGATTTCATGGCTGAGTGACACTCCATTGGACCTACGTAGCACCACTTGTCCACTTGTCCACTTGTCTTTGTCCACTTGTCCACTCGTCTTTGTCCACTTGGCTCTTTCCTGGGATATGAAACGTGTACCGGAGTGGAGGTTCTTGTCAAGACAGCAGCCCTCAACTTTGGGGTCCCTGTGTCTGGTTGATTTTTTCATTTTCCCAAGGTCAACGCCCATGTGTGGAAGTGCCCTATGCTCTGTGGTTCTGTGTTTTCCATGGTTTGGGAAAGAGGATACACTTGTGAAGATTGGCTGTTGGCCATTGACATCCCGCCCATCAGCTTAACAAGGCTCCCTTTACTCCGTGGGCTGTCCTGCCTTTCTGGTTTTTAGACTTTTTTCGCCTGGCCCTTTTGCCCCGGGGGGGGGCGAGAGATTTCTTTGTAGTGCTGATTTGCTCTCCCAGGTTGCTTGGTTGGCCAAAAAGGGCGTATGCGTTTTTTCCTGAATATATTCAGGAAAAAACGCATACGCCCTTTTTGGCCAACCGCATCATTGTCCACGTTCCGGCGCTTTTCATGTGCTATCGGGACCATTCCGATGTACCCTTTGACATCCGTTTCCTGCAGTTCTGCCTTGCGTTCAGCGCCTCTTCGTAGCCTGACCTCAATATATTTTGGGGCGATAGTTATCGTTTAGAACTCTGCAGGTTTGGGAAGTGCAGTGCCCCTGAGCTCCATTTCCCAAGTCGCTTTTTTGTGAGTGGGACGCAACACGGCTGGATGGCTTCACGCCCTATTGTAGATCCGGGGTGGCAGGCTGAACCGCTGGTGAATTCTTCTTCGTGATGGGAAATGAGAGTGACATGTGCCCGACCAAACACCTCCAGCGAGTCTCTCATTGGTTCCCCCTCTTGCAGTTCATCCTGCGGACAAATTGCAGACGGTACGAAAGAGGCATGGAAAGGCGCCGAGTCTCCAAGTGGGGAGATTGTTAGTAAGGGGGCCTGAATGGAGAACACGAGCACCAGGAGATGAAAACTGAGGTGAGTTTCAGAAAGCTTTCCCGATCCCACGGTGTAGCATCCGCTGGGTTTCCAATGAGTGCTTTCGCTGTCGGAAGATTGCGTTGAACCTGGAGAGTTGGGACCCATGGAATGGGGAGCACGCAGGATTCCTTTCAAGGGTCTGCATTTGCTTTCCCAACCTCACCAATCGTCTCAGCCCCAAGAGTGTCCAGCCTTATGTCTTCTGCCGCTGGGGCTGTAGATGTGGTCAATCCTGGTTGCATGCCAGTCCCTGAACGCATTTTGGAAGAATTTCTCTCTGTTTTGCCCTGCTTGTTTCTTCTTTATGTTGGAAATGTATCCTCAGAATGGGTCTGAGCTGATTTTCCCTGCTGGTTTTAGGCCGCTTTACACACACTTGATGCACTTACACAGAGATATCAAGACTTAGCTTTTAAGATGCTTACTAGTCGGATAGATACTTGTGCGATGAACAGGGTCTGGTGAGTCCAGTTGATTGAGCAAGGAGTAGGTCGTGTCCATTCCATATTCGGTTTTCGGAAGGGTATCTGTGCTCATTTCAAACTCGAGTTTTATGCGTCACACCACCTCACCTTTCCCCTGAAGCAGGCATAAGTGTGTTTTCTAAAAGCGTGACTCTGTTCTGTTTGGGGATTCAGTGCATGGGGAGCGAATTTTACATTCCCTCGATAAGTGATATCATAAGTTTCTTTTTTTGTGGGACTTATTTCACTGAGGATGATCGTACCTAAATCCACTCAGGATGCTGCTACCAGCCTCATGACGTGGATTTCATGGCTGAGTGACACTCCATTGGACCTACGTAGCACCACTTGTCCACTTGTCCACTTGTCTTTGTCCACTTGTCCACTCGTCTTTGTCCACTTGGCTCTTTCCTGGGATATGAAACGTGTACCGGAGTGGAGGTTCTTGTCAAGACAGCAGCCCTCAACTTTGGGGTCCCTGTGTCTGGTTGATTTTTTCATTTTCCCAAGGTCAACGCCCATGTGTGGAAGTGCCCTATGCTCTGTGGTTCTGTGTTTTCCATGGTTTGGGAAAGAGGATACACTTGTGAAGATTGGCTGTTGGCCATTGACATCCCGCCCATCAGCTTAACAAGGCTCCCTTGACTCCGTGGGCTGTCCTGCCTTTCTGGTTTTTAGACTTTTTTCGCCTGGCCCTTTTGCCCCGGGGGGGGCGAGAGATTTCTTTGTAGTGCTGATTTGCTCTCCCAGGTTGCTTGGTTGGCCAAAAAGGGCGTATGCGTTTTTTCCTGAATATATTCAGGAAAAAACGCATACGCCCTTTTTGGCCAACCGCATCATTGTCCACGTTCTGGCGCTTTTCATGTGCTATCGGGGCCATTCCGATGTACCCGTTGACATCCGTTTCCTGCAGTTCTGCCTTGCGTTCAGCGCCTCTTCGTAGCCTGACCTCAATATATTTTGGGGCGATAGTTATCGTTTAGAACTCTGCAGGTTTGGGAAGTGCAGTGCCCCTGAGCTCCATTTCCCAAGTCGCTTTTTTGGGAGGGGGACGCAACACGGCTGGATGGCTTCACGCCCTATTGTCGATCCGGGGTGGCAGGCTGAACCTCTGGTGAATTCTTCTTCGTGATGGGAAATGAGAGTGACATGTGCCCGACCAAACACCTCCAGCGAGTCTCTCATTGGTTCCCCCTCTTGCAGTTCATCCTGCGGACAAATTGCAGACGGTACGAAAGAGGCATGGAAAGGCGCCGAGTCTCCAAGTGGGGAGATTGTTAGTAAGGGGGCCTGAATGGAGAACACGAGCACCAGGAGATGAAAACTGAGGTGAGTTTCAGAAAGCTTTCCCGATCCCACGGTGTAGCAACCGCTGGGTTTCCAATGAGTGCTTTCGCTGTCGGAAGATTGCGTTGAACCTGGAGAGTTGGGACCCATGGAATGGGGAGCACGCAGGATTCCTTTCAAGGGTCTGCATTTGCTTTCCCAACCTCACCAATCGTCTCAGCCCCAAGAGTGTCCAGCCTTATGTCTTCTGCCGCTGGGGCTGTAGATGTGGTCAATCCTGGTTGCATGCCAGTCCCTGAACGCATTTTGGAAGAATTTCTCTCTGTTTTGCCCTGCTTGTTTCTTCTTTATGTTGGAAATGTATCCTCAGAATGGGTCTGAGCTGATTTTCCCTGCTGGTTTTAGGCCGCTTTACACACACTTGATGCACTTACACAGAGATATCAAGACTTAGCTTTGAAGATGCTTACTAGTCGGATAGATACTTGTGCGATGAACAGGGTCTGGTGAGTCCAGTTGATTGAGCAAGGAGTAGGTCGTGTCCATTCCATATTCGGTTTTCGGAAGGGTATCTGTGCTCATTTCAAACTCGAGTTTTATGCGTCACCCCACCTCACCTTTCCCCTGAAGCAGGCATAAGTGTGTTTTCTAAAAGCGTGACTCTGTTCTGTTTGGGGATTCAGTGCATGGGGAGCGATTTTTACATTCCCTCGATAAGTGATATCATAAGTTTCTTTTTTTGTGGGACTTATTTCACTGAGGATGATCGTACCTAAATCCACTCAGGATGCTGCTACCAGCCTCATGACGTGGATTTCATGGCTGAGTGACACTCCATTGGACCTACGTAGCACCACTTGTCCACTTGTCCACTTGTCTTTGTCCACTTGTCCACTCGTCTTTGTCCACTTGGCTCTTTCCTGGGATATGAAACGTGTACCGGAGTGGAGGTTCTTGTCAAGACAGCAGCCCTCAACTTTGGGGTCCCTGTGTCTGGTTGATTTTTTCATTTTCCCAAGGTCAACGCCCATGTGTGGAAGTGCCCTATGCTCTGTGGTTCTGTGTTTTACATGGTTTGGGAAAGAGGATACACTTGTGAAGATTGGCTGTTGGCCATTGACATCCCGCCCATCAGCTTAACAAGGCTCCCTTGACTCCATGGGCTGTCCTGCCTTTCTGGTTTTTAGACTTTTTTCGCCTGGCCCTTTTGCCCCGGGGGGGGGCGAGAGATTTCTTTGTAGTGCTGATTTGCTCTCCCAGGTTGCTTGGTTGGCCAAAAAGGGCGTATGCGTTTTTTCCTGAATATATTCAGGAAAAAACGCATACGCCCTTTTTGGCCAACCGCATCATTGTCCACGTTCTGGCGCTTTTCATGTGCTATCGGGGCCATTCCGATGTACCCGTTGACATCCGTTTCCTGCAGTTCTGCCTTGCGTTCAGCGCCTCTTCGTAGCCTGACCTCAATATATTTTGGGGCGATAGTTATCGTTTAGAACTCTGCAGGTTTGGGAAGTGCAGTGCCCCTGAGCTCCATTTCCCAAGTCGCTTTTTTGGGAGTGGGACGCAACACGGCTGGATGGCTTCACGCCCTATTGTCGATCCGGGGTGGCAGGCTGAACCTCTGGTGAATTCTTCTTCGTGATGGGAAATGAGAGTGACATGTGCCCGACCAAACACCTCCAGCGAGTCTCTCATTGGTTCCCCCTCTTGCAGTTCATCCTGCGGACAAATTGCAGACGTTACGAAAGAGGCATGGAAAGGCGCCGAGTCTCCAAGTGGGGAGATTGTTAGTCAGGGGGCCTGAATGGAGAACACGAGCACCAGGAGATGAAAACTAAGGTGAGTTTCAGAAAGCTTTCCCGATCCCACGGTGTAGCATCCGCTGGGTTTCCAATGAGTGCTTTCGCTGTCGGAAGATTGCGTTGAACCTGGAGAGTTGGGACCCATGGAATGGGGAGCACGCAGGATTCCTTTCAAGGGTCTGCATTTGCTTTCCCAACCTCACCAATCGTCTCAGCCCCAAGAGTGTCCAGCCTTATGTCTTCTGCCGCTGGGGCTGTAGATGTGGTCAATCCTGGTTGCATGCCAGTCCCTGAACGCATTTTGGAAGAATTTCTCTCTGTTTTGCCCTGCTTGTTTCTTCTTTATGTTGGAAATGTATCCTCAGAATGGGTCTGAGCTGATTTTCCCTGCTGGTTTTAGGCCGCTTTACACACACTTGATGCACTTACACAGAGATATCAAGACTTAGCTTTTAAGATGCTTACTAGTCGGATAGATACTTGTGCGATGAACAGGGTCTGGTGAGTCCAGTTGATTGAGCAAGGAGTAGGTCGTGTCCATTCCATATTCGGTTTTCGGAAGGGTATCTGTGCTCATTTCAAACTCGAGTTTTATGCGTCACCCCACCTCACCTTTCCCCTGAAGCAGGCATAAGTGTGTTTTCTAAAAGCGTGACTCTGTTCTGTTTGGGGATTCAGTGCATGGGGAGCGATTTTTACATTCCCTCGATAAGTGATATCATAAGTTTCTTTTTTTGTGGGACTTATTTCACTGAGGATGATCGTACCTAAATCCACTCAGGATGCTGCTACCAGCCTCATGACGTGGATTTCATGGCTGAGTGACACTCCATTGGACCTACGTAGCACCACTTGTCCACTTGTCCACTTGTCTTTGTCCACTTGTCCACTCGTCTTTGTCCACTTGGCTCTTTCCTGGGATATGAAACGTGTACCGGAGTGGAGGTTCTTGTCAAGACAGCAGCCCTCAACTTTGGGGTCCCTGTGTCTGGTTGATTTTTTCATTTTCCCAAGGTCAACGCCCATGTGTGGAAGTGCCCTATGCTCTGTGGTTCTGTGTTTTCCATGGTTTGGGAAAGAGGATACACTTGTGAAGATTGGCTGTTGGCCATTGACATCCCGCCCATCAGCTTAACAAGGCTCCCTTTACTCCGTGGGCTGTCCTGCCTTTCTGGTTTTTAGACTTTTTTCGCCTGGCCCTTTTGCCCCGGGGGGGGGCGAGAGATTTCTTTGTAGTGCTGATTTGCTCTCCCAGGTTGCTTGGTTGGCCAAAAAGGGCGTATGCGTTTTTTCCTGAATATATTCAGGAAAAAACGCATACGCCCTTTTTGGCCAACCGCATCATTGTCCACGTTCCGGCGCTTTTCATGTGCTATCGGGACCATTCCGATGTACCCTTTGACATCCGTTTCCTGCAGTTCTGCCTTGCGTTCAGCGCCTCTTCGTAGCCTGACCTCAATATATTTTGGGGCGATAGTTATCGTTTAGAACTCTGCAGGTTTGGGAAGTGCAGTGCCCCTGAGCTCCATTTCCCAAGTCGCTTTTTTGTGAGTGGGACGCAACACGGCTGGATGGCTTCACGCCCTATTGTCGATCCGGGGTGGCAGGCTGAACCGCTGGTGAATTCTTCTTCGTGATGGGAAATGAGAGTGACATGTGCCCGACCAAACACCTCCAGCGAGTCTCTCATTGGTTCCCCCTCTTGCAGTTCATCCTGCGGACAAATTGCAGACGGTACGAAAGAGGCATGGAAAGGCGCCGAGTCTCCAAGTGGGGAGATTGTTAGTAAGGGGGCCTGAATGGAGAACACGAGCACCAGGAGATGAAAACTGAGGTGAGTTTCAGAAAGCTTTCCCGATCCCACGGTGTAGCATCCGCTGGGTTTCCAATGAGTGCTTTCGCTGTCGGAAGATTGCGTTGAACCTGGAGAGTTGGGACCCATGGAATGGGGAGCACGCAGGATTCCTTTCAAGGGTCTGCATTTGCTTTCCCAACCTCACCAATCGTCTCAGCCCCAAGAGTGTCCAGCCTTATGTCTTCTGCCGCTGGGGCTGTAGATGTGGTCAATCCTGGTTGCATGCCAGTCCCTGAACGCATTTTGGAAGAATTTCTCTCTGTTTTGCCCTGCTTGTTTCTTCTTTATGTTGGAAATGTATCCTCAGAATGGGTCTGAGCTGATTTTCCCTGCTGGTTTTAGGCCGCTTTACACACACTTGATGCACTTACACAGAGATATCAAGACTTAGCTTTGAAGATGCTTACTAGTCGGATAGATACTTGTGCGATGAACAGGGTCTGGTGAGTCCAGTTGATTGAGCAAGGAGTAGGTCGTGTCCATTCCATATTCGGTTTTCGGAAGGGTATCTGTGCTCATTTCAAACTCGAGTTTTATGCGTCACCCCACCTCACCTTTCCCCTGAAGCAGGCATAAGTGTGTTTTCTAAAAGCGTGACTCTGTTCTGTTTGGGGATTCAGTGCATGGGGAGCGATTTTTACATTCCCTCGATAAGTGATATCATAAGTTTCTTTTTTTGTGGGACTTATTTCACTGAGGATGATCGTACCTAAATCCACTCAGGATGCTGCTACCAGCCTCATGACGTGGATTTCATGGCTGAGTGACACTCCATTGGACCTACGTAGCACCACTTGTCCACTTGTCCACTTGTCCACTTGTCTTTGTCCACTTGTCCACTCGTCTTTGTCCACTTGGCTCTTTCCTGGGATATGAAACGTGTACCGGAGTGGAGGTTCTTGTCAAGACAGCAGCCCTCAACTTTGGGGTCCCTGTGTCTGGTTGATTTTTTCATTTTCCCAAGGTCAACGCCCATGTGTGGAAGTGCCCTATGCTCTGTGGTTCTGTGTTTTACATGGTTTGGGAAAGAGGATACACTTGTGAAGATTGGCTGTTGGCCATTGACATCCCGCCCATCAGCTTAACAAGGCTCCCTTGACTCCGTGGCCTGTCCTGCCTTTCTGGTTTTTAGACTTTTTTCGCCTGGCCCTTTTGCCCGGGGGGGGGGGGGGCGCGAGAGATTTCTTTGTAGTGCTGATTTGCTCTCCCAGGTTGCTTGGTTGGCCAAAAAGGGCGTATGCGTTTTTTCCTGAATATAATCAGGAAAAAACGCATACGCCCTTTTTGGCCAACCGCATCATTGTCCACGTTCTGGCTCTTTTCATGTGCTATCGGGGCCATTCCGATGTACCCGTTGACATCCGTTTCCTGCAGTTCTGCCTTGCGTTCAGCGCCTCTTCGTAGCCTGACCTCAATATATTTTGGGGCGATAGTTATCGTTTAGAACTCTGCAGGTTTGGGAAGTGCAGTGCCCCTGAGCTCCATTTCCCAAGTCGCTTTTTTGTGAGTGGGACGCAACACGGCTGGATGGCTTCACGCCCTATTGTCGATCCGGGGTGGCAGGCTGAACCTCTGGTGAATTCTTCTTCGTGATGGGAAATGAGAGTGACATGTGCCCGACCAAACACCTCCAGCGAGTCTCTCATTGGTTCCCCCTCTTGCAGTTCATCCTGCGGACAAATTGCAGACGTTACGAAAGAGGCATGGAAAGGCGCCGAGTCTCCAAGTGGGGAGATTGTTAGTCAGGGGGCCTGAATGGAGAACACGAGCACCAGGAGATGAAAACTAAGGTGAGTTTCAGAAAGCTTTCCCGATCCCACGGTGTAGCATCCGCTGGGTTTCCAATGAGTGCTTTCGCTGTCGGAAGATTGCGTTGAACCTGGAGAGTTGGGACCCATGGAATGGGGAGCACGCAGGATTCCTTTCAAGGGTCTGCATTTGCTTTCCCAACCTCACCAATCGTCTCAGCCCCAAGAGTGTCCAGCCTTATGTCTTCTGCCGCTGGGGCTGTAGATGTGGTCAATCCTGGTTGCATGCCAGTCCCTGAACGCATTTTGGAAGAATTTCTCTCTGTTTTGCCCTGCTTGTTTCTTCTTTATGTTGGAAATGTATCCTCAGAATGGGTCTGAGCTGATTTTCCCTGCTGGTTTTAGGCCGCTTTACACACACTTGATGCACTTACACAGAGATATCAAGACTTAGCTTTTAAGATGCTTACTAGTCGGATAGATACTTGTGCGATGAACAGGGTCTGGTGAGTCCAGTTGATTGAGCAAGGAGTAGGTCGTGTCCATTCCATATTCGGTTTTCGGAAGGGTATCTGTGCTCATTTCAAACTCGAGTTTTATGCGTCACCCCACCTCACCTTTCCCCTGAAGCAGGCATAAGTGTGTTTTCTAAAAGCGTGACTCTGTTCTGTTTGGGGATTCAGTGCATGGGGAGCGATTTTTACATTCCCTCGATAAGTGATATCATAAGTTTCTTTTTTTGTGGGACTTATTTCACTGAGGATGATCGTACCTAAATCCACTCAGGATGCTGCTACCAGCCTCATGACGTGGATTTCATGGCTGAGTGACACTCCATTGGACCTACGTAGCACCACTTGTCCACTTGTCCACTTGTCTTTGTCCACTTGTCCACTCGTCTTTGTCCACTTGGCTCTTTCCTGGGATATGAAACGTGTACCGGAGTGGAGGTTCTTGTCAAGACAGCAGCCCTCAAATTTGGGGTCCCTGTGTCTGGTTGATTTTTTCATTTTCCCAAGGTCAACGCCCATGTGTGGAAGTGCCCTATGCTCTGTGGTTCTGTGTTTTACATGGTTTGGGAAAGAGGATACACTTGTGAAGATTGGCTGTTGGCCATTGACATCCCGCCCATCAGCTTAACAAGGCTCCCTTGACTCCATGGGCTGTCCTGCCTTTCTGGTTTTTAGACTTTTTTCGCCTGGCCCTTTTGCCCCGGGGGGGGGCGAGAGATTTCTTTGTAGTGCTGATTTGCTCTCCCAGGTTGCTTGGTTGGCCAAAAAGGGCGTATGCGTTTTTTCCTGAATATATTCAGGAAAAAACGCATACGCCCTTTTTGGCCAACCGCATCATTGTCCACGTTCTGGCGCTTTTCATGTGCTATCGGGGCCATTCCGATGTACCCGTTGACATCCGTTTCCTGCAGTTCTGCCTTGCGTTCAGCGCCTCTTCGTAGCCTGACCTCAATATATTTTGGGGCGATAGTTATCGTTTAGAACTCTGCAGGTTTGGGAAGTGCAGTGCCCCTGAGCTCCATTTCCCAAGTCGCTTTTTTGGGAGTGGGACGCAACACGGCTGGATGGCTTCACGCCCTATTGTCGATCCGGGGTGGCAGGCTGAACCTCTGGTGAATTCTTCTTCGTGATGGGAAATGAGAGTGACATGTGCCCGACCAAACACCTCCAGCGAGTCTCTCATTGGTTCCCCCTCTTGCAGTTCATCCTGCGGACAAATTGCAGACGGTACGAAAGAGGCATGGAAAGGCGCCGAGTCTCCAAGTGGGGAGATTGTTAGTAAGGGGGCCTGAATGGAGAACACGAGCACCAGGAGATGAAAACTGAGGTGAGTTTCAGAAAGCTTTCCCGATCCCACGGTGTAGCATCCGCTGGGTTTCCAATGAGTGCTTTCGCTGTCGGAAGATTGCGTTGAACCTGGAGAGTTGGGACCCATGGAATGGGGAGCACGCAGGATTCCTTTCAAGGGTCTGCATTTGCTTTCCCAACCTCACCAATCGTCTCAGCCCCAAGAGTGTCCAGCCTTATGTCTTCTGCCGCTGGGGCTGTAGATGTGGTCAATCCTGGTTGCATGCCAGTCCCTGAACGCATTTTGGAAGAATTTCTCTCTGTTTTGCCCTGCTTGTTTCTTCTTTATGTTGGAAATGTATCCTCAGAATGGGTCTGAGCTGATTTTCCCTGCTGGTTTTAGGCCGCTTTACACACACTTGATGCACTTACACAGAGATATCAAGACTTAGCTTTGAAGATGCTTACTAGTCGGATAGATACTTGTGCGATGAACAGGGTCTGGTGAGTCCAGTTGATTGAGCAAGGAGTAGGTCGTGTCCATTCCATATTCGGTTTTCGGAAGGGTATCTGTGCTCATTTCAAACTCGAGTTTTATGCGTCACCCCACCTCACCTTTCCCCTGAAGCAGGCATAAGTGTGTTTTCTAAAAGCGTGACTCTGTTCTGTTTGGGGATTCAGTGCATGGGGAGCGATTTTTACATTCCCTCGATAAGTGATATCATAAGTTTCTTTTTTTGTGGGACTTATTTCACTGAGGATGATCGTACCTAAATCCACTCAGGATGCTGCTACCAGCCTCATGACGTGGATTTCATGGCTGAGTGACACTCCATTGGACCTACGTAGCACCACTTGTCCACTTGTCCACTTGTCTTTGTCCACTTGTCCACTCGTCTTTGTCCACTTGGCTCTTTCCTGGGATATGAAACGTGTACCGGAGTGGAGGTTCTTGTCAAGACAGCAGCCCTCAACTTTGGGGTCCCTGTGTCTGGTTGATTTTTTCATTTTCCCAAGGTCAACGCCCATGTGTGGAAGTGCCCTATGCTCTGTGGTTCTGTGTTTTCCATGGTTTGGGAAAGAGGATACACTTGTGAAGATTGGCTGTTGGCCATTGACATCCCGCCCATCAGCTTAACAAGGCTCCCTTTACTCCGTGGGCTGTCCTGCCTTTCTGGTTTTTAGACTTTTTTCGCCTGGCCCTTTTGCCCCGGGGGGGGGCGAGAGATTTCTTTGTAGTGCTGATTTGCTCTCCCAGGTTGCTTGGTTGGCCAAAAAGGGCGTATGCGTTTTTTCCTGAATATATTCAGGAAAAAACGCATACGCCCTTTTTGGCCAACCGCATCATTGTCCACGTTCTGGCTCTTTTCATGTGCTATCGGGGCCATTCCGATGTACCCGTTGACATCCGTTTCCTGCAGTTCTGCCTTGCGTTCAGCGCCTCTTCGTAGCCTGACCTCAATATATTTTGGGGCGATAGTTATCGTTTAGAACTCTGCAGGTTTGGGAAGTGCAGTGCCCCTGAGCTCCATTTCCCAAGTCGCTTTTTTGTGAGTGGGACGCAACACGGCTGGATGGCTTCACGCCCTATTGTCGATCCGGGGTGGCAGGCTGAACCTCTGGTGAATTCTTCTTCGTGATGGGAAATGAGAGTGACATGTGCCCGACCAAACACCTCCAGCGAGTCTCTCATTGGTTCCCCCTCTTGCAGTTCATCCTGCGGACAAATTGCAGACGTTACGAAAGAGGCATGGAAAGGCGCCGAGTCTCCAAGTGGGGAGATTGTTAGTCAGGGGGCCTGAATGGAGAACACGAGCACCAGGAGATGAAAACTAAGGTGAGTTTCAGAAAGCTTTCCCGATCCCACGGTGTAGCATCCGCTGGGTTTCCAATGAGTGCTTTCGCTGTCGGAAGATTGCGTTGAACCTGGAGAGTTGGGACCCATGGAATGGGGAGCACGCAGGATTCCTTTCAAGGGTCTGCATTTGCTTTCCCAACCTCACCAATCGTCTCAGCCCCAAGAGTGTCCAGCCTTATGTCTTCTGCCGCTGGGGCTGTAGATGTGGTCAATCCTGGTTGCATGCCAGTCCCTGAACGCATTTTGGAAGAATTTCTCTCTGTTTTGCCCTGCTTGTTTCTTCTTTATGTTGGAAATGTATCCTCAGAATGGGTCTGAGCTGATTTTCCCTGCTGGTTTTAGGCCGCTTTACACACACTTGATGCACTTACACAGAGATATCAAGACTTAGCTTTTAAGATGCTTACTAGTCGGATAGATACTTGTGCGATGAACAGGGTCTGGTGAGTCCAGTTGATTGAGCAAGGAGTAGGTCGTGTCCATTCCATATTCGGTTTTCGGAAGGGTATCTGTGCTCATTTCAAACTCGAGTTTTATGCGTCACCCCACCTCACCTTTCCCCTGAAGCAGGCATAAGTGTGTTTTCTAAAAGCGTGACTCTGTTCTGTTTGGGGATTCAGTGCATGGGGAGCGATTTTTACATTCCCTCGATAAGTGATATCATAAGTTTCTTTTTTTGTGGGACTTATTTCACTGAGGATGATCGTACCTAAATCCACTCAGGATGCTGCTACCAGCCTCATGACGTGGATTTCATGGCTGAGTGACACTCCATTGGACCTACGTAGCACCACTTGTCCACTTGTCCACTTGTCTTTGTCCACTTGTCCACTCGTCTTTGTCCACTTGGCTCTTTCCTGGGATATGAAACGTGTACCGGAGTGGAGGTTCTTGTCAAGACAGCAGCCCTCAACTTTGGGGTCCCTGTGTCTGGTTGATTTTTTCATTTTCCCAAGGTCAACGCCCATGTGTGGAAGTGCCCTATGCTCTGTGGTTCTGTGTTTTCCATGGTTTGGGAAAGAGGATACACTTGTGAAGATTGGCTGTTGGCCATTGACATCCCGCCCATCAGCTTAACAAGGCTCCCTTTACTCCGTGGGCTGTCCTGCCTTTCTGGTTTTTAGACTTTTTTCGCCTGGCCCTTTTGCCCCGGGGGGGGGCGAGAGATTTCTTTGTAGTGCTGATTTGCTCTCCCAGGTTGCTTGGTTGGCCAAAAAGGGCGTATGCGTTTTTTCCTGAATATATTCAGGAAAAAACGCATACGCCCTTTTTGGCCAACCGCATCATTGTCCACGTTCCGGCGCTTTTCATGTGCTATCGGGACCATTCCGATGTACCCTTTGACATCCGTTTCCTGCAGTTCTGCCTTGCGTTCAGCGCCTCTTCGTAGCCTGACCTCAATATATTTTGGGGCGATAGTTATCGTTTAGAACTCTGCAGGTTTGGGAAGTGCAGTGCCCCTGAGCTCCATTTCCCAAGTCGCTTTTTTGTGAGTGGGACGCAACACGGCTGGATGGCTTCACGCCCTATTGTAGATCCGGGGTGGCAGGCTGAACCGCTGGTGAATTCTTCTTCGTGATGGGAAATGAGAGTGACATGTGCCCGACCAAACACCTCCAGCGAGTCTCTCATTGGTTCCCCCTCTTGCAGTTCATCCTGCGGACAAATTGCAGACGGTACGAAAGAGGCATGGAAAGGCGCCGAGTCTCCAAGTGGGGAGATTGTTAGTAAGGGGGCCTGAATGGAGAACACGAGCACCAGGAGATGAAAACTGAGGTGAGTTTCAGAAAGCTTTCCCGATCCCACGGTGTAGCATCCGCTGGGTTTCCAATGAGTGCTTTCGCTGTCGGAAGATTGCGTTGAACCTGGAGAGTTGGGACCCATGGAATGGGGAGCACGCAGGATTCCTTTCAAGGGTCTGCATTTGCTTTCCCAACCTCACCAATCGTCTCAGCCCCAAGAGTGTCCAGCCTTATGTCTTCTGCCGCTGGGGCTGTAGATGTGGTCAATCCTGGTTGCATGCCAGTCCCTGAACGCATTTTGGAAGAATTTCTCTCTGTTTTGCCCTGCTTGTTTCTTCTTTATGTTGGAAATGTATCCTCAGAATGGGTCTGAGCTGATTTTCCCTGCTGGTTTTAGGCCGCTTTACACACACTTGATGCACTTACACAGAGATATCAAGACTTAGCTTTGAAGATGCTTACTAGTCGGATAGATACTTGTGCGATGAACAGGGTCTGGTGAGTCCAGTTGATTGAGCAAGGAGTAGGTCGTGTCCATTCCATATTCGGTTTTCGGAAGGGTATCTGTGCTCATTTCAAACTCGAGTTTTATGCGTCACCCCACCTCACCTTTCCCCTGAAGCAGGCATAAGTGTGTTTTCTAAAAGCGTGACTCTGTTCTGTTTGGGGATTCAGTGCATGGGGAGCGATTTTTACATTCCCTCGATAAGTGATATCATAAGTTTCTTTTTTTGTGGGACTTATTTCACTGAGGATGATCGTACCTAAATCCACTCAGGATGCTGCTACCAGCCTCATGACGTGGATTTCATGGCTGAGTGACACTCCATTGGACCTACGTAGCACCACTTGTCCACTTGTCCACTTGTCCACTTGTCTTTGTCCACTTGTCCACTCGTCTTTGTCCACTTGGCTCTTTCCTGGGATATGAAACGTGTACCGGAGTGGAGGTTCTTGTCAAGACAGCAGCCCTCAACTTTGGGGTCCCTGTGTCTGGTTGATTTTTTCATTTTCCCAAGGTCAACGCCCATGTGTGGAAGTGCCCTATGCTCTGTGGTTCTGTGTTTTACATGGTTTGGGAAAGAGGATACACTTGTGAAGATTGGCTGTTGGCCATTGACATCCCGCCCATCAGCTTAACAAGGCTCCCTTGACTCCGTGGGCTGTCCTGCCTTTCTGGTTTTTAGACTTTTTTCGCCTGGCCCTTTTGCCCCGGGGGGGGGGGGGGCGCGAGAGATTTCTTTGTAGTGCTGATTTGCTCTCCCAGGTTGCTTGGTTGGCCAAAAAGGGCGTATGCGTTTTTTCCTGAATATATTCAGGAAAAAACGCATACGCCCTTTTTGGCCAACCGCATCATTGTCCACGTTCTGGCTCTTTTCATGTGCTATCGGGGCCATTCCGATGTACCCGTTGACATCCGTTTCCTGCAGTTCTGCCTTGCGTTCAGCGCCTCTTCGTAGCCTGACCTCAATATATTTTGGGGCGATAGTTATCGTTTAGAACTCTGCAGGTTTGGGAAGTGCAGTGCCCCTGAGCTCCATTTCCCAAGTCGCTTTTTTGTGAGTGGGACGCAACACGGCTGGATGGCTTCACGCCCTATTGTCGATCCGGGGTGGCAGGCTGAACCTCTGGTGAATTCTTCTTCGTGATGGGAAATGAGAGTGACATGTGCCCGACCAAACACCTCCAGCGAGTCTCTCATTGGTTCCCCCTCTTGCAGTTCATCCTGCGGACAAATTGCAGACGTTACGAAAGAGGCATGGAAAGGCGCCGAGTCTCCAAGTGGGGAGATTGTTAGTCAGGGGGCCTGAATGGAGAACACGAGCACCAGGAGATGAAAACTAAGGTGAGTTTCAGAAAGCTTTCCCGATCCCACGGTGTAGCATCCGCTGGGTTTCCAATGAGTGCTTTCGCTGTCGGAAGATTGCGTTGAACCTGGAGAGTTGGGACCCATGGAATGGGGAGCACGCAGGATTCCTTTCAAGGGTCTGCATTTGCTTTCCCAACCTCACCAATCGTCTCAGCCCCAAGAGTGTCCAGCCTTATGTCTTCTGCCGCTGGGGCTGTAGATGTGGTCAATCCTGGTTGCATGCCAGTCCCTGAACGCATTTTGGAAGAATTTCTCTCTGTTTTGCCCTGCTTGTTTCTTCTTTATGTTGGAAATGTATCCTCAGAATGGGTCTGAGCTGATTTTCCCTGCTGGTTTTAGGCCGCTTTACACACACTTGATGCACTTACACAGAGATATCAAGACTTAGCTTTTAAGATGCTTACTAGTCGGATAGATACTTGTGCGATGAACAGGGTCTGGTGAGTCCAGTTGATTGAGCAAGGAGTAGGTCGTGTCCATTCCATATTCGGTTTTCGGAAGGGTATCTGTGCTCATTTCAAACTCGAGTTTTATGCGTCACCCCACCTCACCTTTCCCCTGAAGCAGGCATAAGTGTGTTTTCTAAAAGCGTGACTCTGTTCTGTTTGGGGATTCAGTGCATGGGGAGCGATTTTTACATTCCCTCGATAAGTGATATCATAAGTTTCTTTTTTTGTGGGACTTATTTCACTGAGGATGATCGTACCTAAATCCACTCAGGATGCTGCTACCAGCCTCATGACGTGGATTTCATGGCTGAGTGACACTCCATTGGACCTACGTAGCACCACTTGTCCACTTGTCCACTTGTCTTTGTCCACTTGTCCACTCGTCTTTGTCCACTTGGCTCTTTCCTGGGATATGAAACGTGTACCGGAGTGGAGGTTCTTGTCAAGACAGCAGCCCTCAACTTTGGGGTCCCTGTGTCTGGTTGATTTTTTCATTTTCCCAAGGTCAACGCCCATGTGTGGAAGTGCCCTATGCTCTGTGGTTCTGTGTTTTCCATGGTTTGGGAAAGAGGATACACTTGTGAAGATTGGCTGTTGGCCATTGACATCCCGCCCATCAGCTTAACAAGGCTCCCTTTACTCCGTGGGCTGTCCTGCCTTTCTGGTTTTTAGACTTTTTTCGCCTGGCCCTTTTGCCCCGGGGGGGGGCGAGAGATTTCTTTGTAGTGCTGATTTGCTCTCCCAGGTTGCTTGGTTGGCCAAAAAGGGCGTATGCGTTTTTTCCTGAATATATTCAGGAAAAAACGCATACGCCCTTTTTGGCCAACCGCATCATTGTCCACGTTCTGGCGCTTTTCATGTGCTATCGGGGCCATTCCGATGTAGCCGTTGACATCCGTTTCCTGCAGTTCTGCCTTGCGTTCAGCGCCTCTTCGTAGCCTGACCTCAATATATTTTGGGGCGATAGTTATCGTTTAGAACTCTGCAGGTTTGGGAAGTGCAGTGCCCCTGAGCTCCATTTCCCAAGTCGCTTTTTTGTGAGTGGGACGCAACACGGCTGGATGGCTTCACGCCCTATTGTCGATCCGGGGTGGCAGGCTGAACCGCTGGTGAATTCTTCTTCGTGATGGGAAATGAGAGTGACATGTGCCCGACCAAACACCTCCAGCGAGTCTCTCATTGGTTCCCCCTCTTGCAGTTCATCCTGCGGACAAATTGCAGACGTTACGAAAGAGGCATGGAAAGGCGCCGAGTCTCCAAGTGGGGAGATTGTTAGTCAGGGGGCCTGAATGGAGAACACGAGCACGAGGAGATGAAAACTGAGGTGAGTTTCAGAAAGCTTTCCCGATCCCACGGTGTAGCAACCGCTGGGTTTCCAATGAGTGCTTTCGCTGTCGGAAGATTGCGTTGAACCTGGAGAGTTGGGACCCATGGAATGGGGAGCACGCAGGATTCCTTTCAAGGGTCTGCATTTGCTTTCCCAACCTCACCAATCGTCTCAGCCCCAAGAGTGTCCAGCCTTATGTCTTCTGCCGCTGGGGCTGTAGATGTGGTCAATCCTGGTTGCATGCCAGTCCCTGAACGCATTTTGGAAGAATTTCTCTCTGTTTTGCCCTGCTTGTTTCTTCTTTATGTTGGAAATGTATCCTCAGAATGGGTCTGAGCTGATTTTCCCTGCTGGTTTTAGGCCGCTTTACACACACTTGATGCACTTACACAGAGATATCAAGACTTAGCTTTTAAGATGCTTACTAGTCGGATAGATACTTGTGCGATGAACAGGGTCTGGTGAGTCCAGTTGATTGAGCAAGGAGTAGGTCGTGTCCATTCCATATTCGGTTTTCGGAAGGGTATCTGTGCTCATTTCAAACTCGAGTTTTATGCGTCACCCCACCTCACCTTTCCCCTGAAGCAGGCATAAGTGTGTTTTCTAAAAGCGTGACTCTGTTCTGTTTGGGGATTCAGTGCATGGGGAGCGATTTTTACATTCCCTCGATAAGTGATATCATAAGTTTCTTTTTTTGTGGGACTTATTTCACTGAGGATGATCGTACCTAAATCCACTCAGGATGCTGCTACCAGCCTCATGACGTGGATTTCATGGCTGAGTGACACTCCATTGGACCTACGTAGCACCACTTGTCCACTTGTCCACTTGTCTTTGTCCACTTGTCCACTCGTCTTTGTCCACTTGGCTCTTTCCTGGGATATGAAACGTGTACCGGAGTGGAGGTTCTTGTCAAGACAGCAGCCCTCAACTTTGGGGTCCCTGTGTCTGGTTGATTTTTTCATTTTCCCAAGGTCAACGCCCATGTGTGGAAGTGCCCTATGCTCTGTGGTTCTGTGTTTTCCATGGTTTGGGAAAGAGGATACACTTGTGAAGATTGGCTGTTGGCCATTGACATCCCGCCCATCAGCTTAACAAGGCTCCCTTTACTCCGTGGGCTGTCCTGCCTTTCTGGTTTTTAGACTTTTTTCGCCTGGCCCTTTTGCCCCGGGGGGGGGCGAGAGATTTCTTTGTAGTGCTGATTTGCTCTCCCAGGTTGCTTGGTTGGCCAAAAAGGGCGTATGCGTTTTTTCCTGAATATATTCAGGAAAAAACGCATACGCCCTTTTTGGCCAACCGCATCATTGTCCACGTTCCGGCGCTTTTCATGTGCTATCGGGACCATTCCGATGTACCCTTTGACATCCGTTTCCTGCAGTTCTGCCTTGCGTTCAGCGCCTCTTCGTAGCCTGACCTCAATATATTTTGGGGCGATAGTTATCGTTTAGAACTCTGCAGGTTTGGGAAGTGCAGTGCCCCTGAGCTCCATTTCCCAAGTCGCTTTTTTGTGAGTGGGACGCAACACGGCTGGATGGCTTCACGCCCTATTGTAGATCCGGGGTGGCAGGCTGAACCGCTGGTGAATTCTTCTTCGTGATGGGAAATGAGAGTGACATGTGCCCGACCAAACACCTCCAGCGAGTCTCTCATTGGTTCCCCCTCTTGCAGTTCATCCTGCGGACAAATTGCAGACGGTACGAAAGAGGCATGGAAAGGCGCCGAGTCTCCAAGTGGGGAGATTGTTAGTCAGGGGGCCTGAATGGAGAACACGAGCACCAGGAGATGAAAACTGAGGTGAGTTTCAGAAAGCTTTCCCGATCCCACGGTGTAGCATCCGCTGGGTTTCCAATGAGTGCTTTCGCTGTCGGAAGATTGCGTTGAACCTGGAGAGTTGGGACCCATGGAATGGGGAGCACGCAGGATTCCTTTCAAGGGTCTGCATTTGCTTTCCCAACCTCACCAATCGTCTCAGCCCCAAGAGTGTCCAGCCTTATGTCTTCTGCCGCTGGGGCTGTAGATGTGGTCAATCCTGGTTGCATGCCAGTCCCTGAACGCATTTTGGAAGAATTTCTCTCTGTTTTGCCCTGCTTGTTTCTTCTTTATGTTGGAAATGTATCCTCAGAATGGGTCTGAGCTGATTTTCCCTGCTGGTTTTAGGCCGCTTTACACACACTTGATGCACTTACACAGAGATATCAAGACTTAGCTTTGAAGATGCTTACTAGTCGGATAGATACTTGTGCGATGAACAGGGTCTGGTGAGTCCAGTTGATTGAGCAAGGAGTAGGTCGTGTCCATTCCATATTCGGTTTTCGGAAGGGTATCTGTGCTCATTTCAAACTCGAGTTTTATGCGTCACCCCACCTCACCTTTCCCCTGAAGCAGGCATAAGTGTGTTTTCTAAAAGCGTGACTCTGTTCTGTTTGGGGATTCAGTGCATGGGGAGCGATTTTTACATTCCCTCGATAAGTGATATCATAAGTTTCTTTTTTTGTGGGACTTATTTCACTGAGGATGATCGTACCTAAATCCACTCAGGATGCTGCTACCAGCCTCATGACGTGGATTTCATGGCTGAGTGACACTCCATTGGACCTACGTAGCACCACTTGTCCACTTGTCCACTTGTCCACTTGTCTTTGTCCACTTGTCCACTCGTCTTTGTCCACTTGGCTCTTTCCTGGGATATGAAACGTGTACCGGAGTGGAGGTTCTTGTCAAGACAGCAGCCCTCAACTTTGGGGTCCCTGTGTCTGGTTGATTTTTTCATTTTCCCAAGGTCAACGCCCATGTGTGGAAGTGCCCTATGCTCTGTGGTTCTGTGTTTTACATGGTTTGGGAAAGAGGATACACTTGTGAAGATTGGCTGTTGGCCATTGACATCCCGCCCATCAGCTTAACAAGGCTCCCTTGACTCCGTGGGCTGTCCTGCCTTTCTGGTTTTTAGACTTTTTTCGCCTGGCCCTTTTGCCCCGGGGGGGGGGGGGGCGCGAGAGATTTCTTTGTAGTGCTGATTTGCTCTCCCAGGTTGCTTGGTTGGCCAAAAAGGGCGTATGCGTTTTTTCCTGAATATATTCAGGAAAAAACGCATACGCCCTTTTTGGCCAACCGCATCATTGTCCACGTTCTGGCTCTTTTCATGTGCTATCGGGGCCATTCCGATGTACCCGTTGACATCCGTTTCCTGCAGTTCTGCCTTGCGTTCAGCGCCTCTTCGTAGCCTGACCTCAATATATTTTGGGGCGATAGTTATCGTTTAGAACTCTGCAGGTTTGGGAAGTGCAGTGCCCCTGAGCTCCATTTCCCAAGTCGCTTTTTTGTGAGTGGGACGCAACACGGCTGGATGGCTTCACGCCCTATTGTCGATCCGGGGTGGCAGGCTGAACCTCTGGTGAATTCTTCTTCGTGATGGGAAATGAGAGTGACATGTGCCCGACCAAACACCTCCAGCGAGTCTCTCATTGGTTCCCCCTCTTGCAGTTCATCCTGCGGACAAATTGCAGACGTTACGAAAGAGGCATGGAAAGGCGCCGAGTCTCCAAGTGGGGAGATTGTTAGTCAGGGGGCCTGAATGGAGAACACGAGCACCAGGAGATGAAAACTAAGGTGAGTTTCAGAAAGCTTTCCCGATCCCACGGTGTAGCATCCGCTGGGTTTCCAATGAGTGCTTTCGCTGTCGGAAGATTGCGTTGAACCTGGAGAGTTGGGACCCATGGAATGGGGAGCACGCAGGATTCCTTTCAAGGGTCTGCATTTGCTTTCCCAACCTCACCAATCGTCTCAGCCCCAAGAGTGTCCAGCCTTATGTCTTCTGCCGCTGGGGCTGTAGATGTGGTCAATCCTGGTTGCATGCCAGTCCCTGAACGCATTTTGGAAGAATTTCTCTCTGTTTTGCCCTGCTTGTTTCTTCTTTATGTTGGAAATGTATCCTCAGAATGGGTCTGAGCTGATTTTCCCTGCTGGTTTTAGGCCGCTTTACACACACTTGATGCACTTACACAGAGATATCAAGACTTAGCTTTTAAGATGCTTACTAGTCGGATAGATACTTGTGCGATGAACAGGGTCTGGTGAGTCCAGTTGATTGAGCAAGGAGTAGGTCGTGTCCATTCCATATTCGGTTTTCGGAAGGGTATCTGTGCTCATTTCAAACTCGAGTTTTATGCGTCACACCACCTCACCTTTCCCCTGAAGCAGGCATAAGTGTGTTTTCTAAAAGCGTGACTCTGTTCTGTTTGGGGATTCAGTGCATGGGGAGCGAATTTTACATTCCCTCGATAAGTGATATCATAAGTTTCTTTTTTTGTGGGACTTATTTCACTGAGGATGATCGTACCTAAATCCACTCAGGATGCTGCTACCAGCCTCATGACGTGGATTTCATGGCTGAGTGACACTCCATTGGACCTACGTAGCACCACTTGTCCACTTGTCCACTTGTCTTTGTCCACTTGTCCACTCGTCTTTGTCCACTTGGCTCTTTCCTGGGAAATGAAACGTGTACCGGAGTGGAGGTTCTTGTCAAGACAGCAGCCCTCAACTTTGGGGTCCCTGTGTCTGGTTGATTTTTTCATTTTCCCAAGGTCAACGCCCATGTGTGGAAGTGCCCTATGCTCTGTGGTTCTGTGTTTTCCATGGTTTGGGAAAGAGGATACACTTGTGAAGATTGGCTGTTGGCCATTGACATCCCGCCCATCAGCTTAACAAGGCTCCCTTGACTCCGTGGGCTGTCCTGCCTTTCTGGTTTTTAGACTTTTTTCGCCTGGCCCTTTTGCCCCGGGGGGGGCGAGAGATTTCTTTGTAGTGCTGATTTGCTCTCCCAGGTTGCTTGGTTGGCCAAAAAGGGCGTATGCGTTTTTTCCTGAATATATTCAGGAAAAAACGCATACGCCCTTTTTGGCCAACCGCATCATTGTCCACGTTCTGGCGCTTTTCATGTGCTATCGGGGCCATTCCGATGTACCCGTTGACATCCGTTTCCTGCAGTTCTGCCTTGCGTTCAGCGCCTCTTCGTAGCCTGACCTCAATATATTTTGGGGCGATAGTTATCGTTTAGAACTCTGCAGGTTTGGGAAGTGCAGTGCCCCTGAGCTCCATTTCCCAAGTCGCTTTTTTGGGAGGGGGACGCAACACGGCTGGATGGCTTCACGCCCTATTGTCGATCCGGGGTGGCAGGCTGAACCTCTGGTGAATTCTTCTTCGTGATGGGAAATGAGAGTGACATGTGCCCGACCAAACACCTCCAGCGAGTCTCTCATTGGTTCCCCCTCTTGCAGTTCATCCTGCGGACAAATTGCAGACGGTACGAAAGAGGCATGGAAAGGCGCCGAGTCTCCAAGTGGGGAGATTGTTAGTAAGGGGGCCTGAATGGAGAACACGAGCACCAGGAGATGAAAACTGAGGTGAGTTTCAGAAAGCTTTCCCGATCCCACGGTGTAGCAACCGCTGGGTTTCCAATGAGTGCTTTCGCTGTCGGAAGATTGCGTTGAACCTGGAGAGTTGGGACCCATGGAATGGGGAGCACGCAGGATTCCTTTCAAGGGTCTGCATTTGCTTTCCCAACCTCACCAATCGTCTCAGCCCCAAGAGTGTCCAGCCTTATGTCTTCTGCCGCTGGGGCTGTAGATGTGGTCAATCCTGGTTGCATGCCAGTCCCTGAACGCATTTTGGAAGAATTTCTCTCTGTTTTGCCCTGCTTGTTTCTTCTTTCTGTTGGAAATGTATCCTCAGAATGGGTCTGAGCTGATTTTCCCTGCTGGTTTTAGGCCGCTTTACACACACTTGATGCACTTACACAGAGATATCAAGACTTAGCTTTTAAGATGCTTACTAGTCGGATAGATACTTGTGCGATGAACAGGGTCTGGTGAGTCCAGTTGATTGAGCAAGGAGTAGGTCGTGTCCATTCCATATTCGGTTTTCGGAAGGGTATCTGTGCTCATTTCAAACTCGAGTTTTATGCGTCACCCCACCTCACCTTTCCCCTGAAGCAGGCATAAGTGTGTTTTCTAAAAGCGTGACTCTGTTCTGTTTGGGGATTCAGTGCATGGGGAGCGATTTTTACATTCCCTCGATAAGTGATATCATAAGTTTCTTTTTTTGTGGGACTTATTTCACTGAGGATGATCGTACCTAAATCCACTCAGGATGCTGCTACCAGCCTCATGACGTGGATTTCATGGCTGAGTGACACTCCATTGGACCTACGTAGCACCACTTGTCCACTTGTCCACTTGTCTTTGTCCACTTGTCCACTTGGCTCTTTCCTGGGATATGAAACGTGTACCGGAGTGGAGGTTCTTGTCAAGACAGCAGCCCTCAACTTTGGGGTCCCTGTGTCTGGTTGATTTTTTCATTTTCCCAAGGTCAACGCCCATGTGTGGAAGTGCCCTATGCTCTGTGGTTCTGTGTTTTACATGGTTTGGGAAAGAGGATACACTTGTGAAGATTGGCTGTTGGCCATTGACATCCCGCCCATCAGCTTAACAAGGCTCCCTTGACTCCGTGGGCTGTCCTGCCTTTCTGGTTTTTAGACTTTTTTCGCCTGGCCCTTTTGCCCCGGGGGGGGGGGGCGAGAGATTTCTTTGTAGTGCTGATTTGCTCTCCCAGGTTGCTTGGTTGGCCAAAAAGGGCGTATGCGTTTTTTCCTGAATATATTCAGGAAAAAACGCATACGCCCTTTTTGGCCAACCGCATCATTGTCCACGTTCTGGCGCTTTTCATGTGCTATCGGGGCCATTCCGATGTAGCCGTTGACATCCGTTTCCTGCAGTTCTGCCTTGCGTTCAGCGCCTCTTCGTAGCCTGACCTCAATATATTTTGGGGCGATAGTTATCGTTTAGAACTCTGCAGGTTTGGGAAGTGCAGTGCCCCTGAGCTCCATTTCCCAAGTCGCTTTTTTGTGAGTGGGACGCAACACGGCTGGATGGCTTCACGCCCTATTGTCGATCCGGGGTGGCAGGCTGAACCGCTGGTGAATTCTTCTTCGTGATGGGAAATGAGAGTGACATGTGCCCGACCAAACACCTCCAGCGAGTCTCTCATTGGTTCCCCCTCTTGCAGTTCATCCTGCGGACAAATTGCAGACGGTACGAAAGAGGCATGGAAAGGCGCCGAGTCTCCAAGTGGGGAGATTGTTAGTAAGGGGGCCTGAATGGAGAACACGAGCACCAGGAGATGAAAACTGAGGTGAGTTTCAGAAAGCTTTCCCGATCCCACGGTGTAGCATCCGCTGGGTTTCCAATGAGTGCTTTCGCTGTCGGAAGATTGCGTTGAACCTGGAGAGTTGGGACCCATGGAATGGGGAGCACGCAGGATTCCTTTCAAGGGTCTGCATTTGCTTTCCCAACCTCACCAATCGTCTCAGCCCCAAGAGTGTCCAGCCTTATGTCTTCTGCCGCTGGGGCTGTAGATGTGGTCAATCCTGGTTGCATGCCAGTCCCTGAACGCATTTTGGAAGAATTTCTCTCTGTTTTGCCCTGCTTGTTTCTTCTTTCTGTTGGAAATGTATCCTCAGAATGGGTCTGAGCTGATTTTCCCTGCTGGTTTTAGGCCGCTTTACACACACTTGATGCACTTACACAGAGATATCAAGACTTAGCTTTGAAGATGCTTACTAGTCGGATAGATACTTGTGCGATGAACAGGGTCTGGTGAGTCCAGTTGATTGAGCAAGGAGTAGGTCGTGTCCATTCCATATTCGGTTTTCGGAAGGGTATCTGTGCTCATTTCAAACTCGAGTTTTATGCGTCACCCCACCTCACCTTTCCCCTGAAGCAGGCATAAGTGTGTTTTCTAAAAGCGTGACTCTGTTCTGTTTGGGGATTCAGTGCATGGGGAGCGATTTTTACATTCCCTCGATAAGTGATATCATAAGTTTCTTTTTTTGTGGGACTTATTTCACTGAGGATGATCGTACCTAAATCCACTCAGGATGCTGCTACCAGCCTCATGACGTGGATTTCATGGCTGAGTGACACTCCATTGGACCTACGTAGCACCACTTGTCCACTTGTCCACTTGTCTTTGTCCACTTGTCCACTCGTCTTTGTCCACTTGGCTCTTTCCTGGGATATGAAACGTGTACCGGAGTGGAGGTTCTTGTCAAGACAGCAGCCCTCAACTTTGGGGTCCCTGTGTCTGGTTGATTTTTTCATTTTCCCAAGGTCAACGCCCATGTGTGGAAGTGCCCTATGCTCTGTGGTTCTGTGTTTTACATGGTTTGGGAAAGAGGATACACTTGTGAAGATTGGCTGTTGGCCATTGACATCCCGCCCATCAGCTTAACAAGGCTCCCTTGACTCCGTGGGCTGTCCTGCCTTTCTGGTTTTTAGACTTTTTTCGCCTGGCCCTTTTGCCCCGGGGGGGGCGAGAGATTTCTTTGTAGTGCTGATTTGCTCTCCCAGGTTGCTTGGTTGGCCAAAAAGGGCGTATGCGTTTTTTCCTGAATATATTCAGGAAAAAACGCATACGCCCTTTTTGGCCAACCGCATCATTGTCCACGTTCTGGCGCTTTTCATGTGCTATCGGGGCCATTCCGATGTAGCCGTTGACATCCGTTTCCAGCAGTTCTGCCTTGCGTTCAGCGCCTCTTCGTAGCCTGACCTCAATATATTTTGGGGCGATAGTTATCGTTTAGAACTCTGCAGGTTTGGGAAGTGCAGTGCCCCTGAGCTCCATTTCCCAAGTCGCTTTTTTGGGAGGGGGACGCAACACGGCTGGATGGCTTCACGCCCTATTGTCGATCCGGGGTGGCAGGCTGAACCGCTGGTGAATTCTTCTTCGTGATGGGAAATGAGAGTGACATGTGCCCGACCAAACACCTCCAGCGAGTCTCTCATTGGTTCCCCCTCTTGCAGTTCATCCTGCGGACAAATTGCAGACGTTACGAAAGAGGCATGGAAAGGCGCCGAGTCTCCAAGTGGGGAGATTGTTAGTCAGGGGGCCTGAATGGAGAACACGAGCACGAGGAGATGAAAACTGAGGTGAGTTTCAGAAAGCTTTCCCGATCCCACGGTGTAGCAACCGCTGGGTTTCCAATGAGTGCTTTCGCTGTCGGAAGATTGCGTTGAACCTGGAGAGTTGGGACCCATGGAATGGGGAGCACGCAGGATTCCTTTCAAGGGTCTGCATTTGCTTTCCCAACCTCACCAATCGTCTCAGCCCCAAGAGTGTCCAGCCTTATGTCTTCTGCCGCTGGGGCTGTAGATGTGGTCAATCCTGGTTGCATGCCAGTCCCTGAACGCATTTTGGAAGAATTTCTCTCTGTTTTGCCCTGCTTGTTTCTTCTTTATGTTGGAAATGTATCCTCAGAATGGGTCTGAGCTGATTTTCCCTGCTGGTTTTAGGCCGCTTTACACACACTTGATGCACTTACACAGAGATATCAAGACTTAGCTTTTAAGATGCTTACTAGTCGGATAGATACTTGTGCGATGAACAGGGTCTGGTGAGTCCAGTTGATTGAGCAAGGAGTAGGTCGTGTCCATTCCATATTCGGTTTTCGGAAGGGTATCTGTGCTCATTTCAAACTCGAGTTTTATGCGTCACCCCACCTCACCTTTCCCCTGAAGCAGGCATAAGTGTGTTTTCTAAAAGCGTGACTCTGTTCTGTTTGGGGATTCAGTGCATGGGGAGCGATTTTTACATTCCCTCGATAAGTGATATCATAAGTTTCTTTTTTTGTGGGACTTATTTCACTGAGGATGATCGTACCTAAATCCACTCAGGATGCTGCTACCAGCCTCATGACGTGGATTTCATGGCTGAGTGACACTCCATTGGACCTACGTAGCACCACTTGTCCACTTGTCCACTTGTCTTTGTCCACTTGTCCACTCGTCTTTGTCCACTTGGCTCTTTCCTGGGATATGAAACGTGTACCGGAGTGGAGGTTCTTGTCAAGACAGCAGCCCTCAACTTTGGGGTCCCTGTGTCTGGTTGATTTTTTCATTTTCCCAAGGTCAACGCCCATGTGTGGAAGTGCCCTATGCTCTGTGGTTCTGTGTTTTCCATGGTTTGGGAAAGAGGATACACTTGTGAAGATTGGCTGTTGGCCATTGACATCCCGCCCATCAGCTTAACAAGGCTCCCTTTACTCCGTGGGCTGTCCTGCCTTTCTGGTTTTTAGACTTTTTTCGCCTGGCCCTTTTGCCCCGGGGGGGGGCGAGAGATTTCTTTGTAGTGCTGATTTGCTCTCCCAGGTTGCTTGGTTGGCCAAAAAGGGCGTATGCGTTTTTTCCTGAATATATTCAGGAAAAAACGCATACGCCCTTTTTGGCCAACCGCATCATTGTCCACGTTCTGGCGCTTTTCATGTGCTATCGGGGCCATTCCGATGTAGCCGTTGACATCCGTTTCCTGCAGTTCTGCCTTGCGTTCAGCGCCTCTTCGTAGCCTGACCTCAATATATTTTGGGGCGATAGTTATCGTTTAGAACTCTGCAGGTTTGGGAAGTGCAGTGCCCCTGAGCTCCATTTCCCAAGTCGCTTTTTTGTGAGTGGGACGCAACACGGCTGGATGGCTTCACGCCCTATTGTCGATCCGGGGTGGCAGGCTGAACCGCTGGTGAATTCTTCTTCGTGATGGGAAATGAGAGTGACATGTGCCCGACCAAACACCTCCAGCGAGTCTCTCATTGGTTCCCCCTCTTGCAGTTCATCCTGCGGACAAATTGCAGACGTTACGAAAGAGGCATGGAAAGGCGCCGAGTCTCCAAGTGGGGAGATTGTTAGTCAGGGGGCCTGAATGGAGAACACGAGCACGAGGAGATGAAAACTGAGGTGAGTTTCAGAAAGCTTTCCCGATCCCACGGTGTAGCAACCGCTGGGTTTCCAATGAGTGCTTTCGCTGTCGGAAGATTGCGTTGAACCTGGAGAGTTGGGACCCATGGAATGGGGAGCACGCAGGATTCCTTTCAAGGGTCTGCATTTGCTTTCCCAACCTCACCAATCGTCTCAGCCCCAAGAGTGTCCAGCCTTATGTCTTCTGCCGCTGGGGCTGTAGATGTGGTCAATCCTGGTTGCATGCCAGTCCCTGAACGCATTTTGGAAGAATTTCTCTCTGTTTTGCCCTGCTTGTTTCTTCTTTATGTTGGAAATGTATCCTCAGAATGGGTCTGAGCTGATTTTCCCTGCTGGTTTTAGGCCGCTTTACACACACTTGATGCACTTACACAGAGATATCAAGACTTAGCTTTTAAGATGCTTACTAGTCGGATAGATACTTGTGCGATGAACAGGGTCTGGTGAGTCCAGTTGATTGAGCAAGGAGTAGGTCGTGTCCATTCCATATTCGGTTTTCGGAAGGGTATCTGTGCTCATTTCAAACTCGAGTTTTATGCGTCACCCCACCTCACCTTTCCCCTGAAGCAGGCATAAGTGTGTTTTCTAAAAGCGTGACTCTGTTCTGTTTGGGGATTCAGTGCATGGGGAGCGATTTTTACATTCCCTCGATAAGTGATATCATAAGTTTCTTTTTTTGTGGGACTTATTTCACTGAGGATGATCGTACCTAAATCCACTCAGGATGCTGCTACCAGCCTCATGACGTGGATTTCATGGCTGAGTGACACTCCATTGGACCTACGTAGCACCACTTGTCCACTTGTCCACTTGTCTTTGTCCACTTGTCCACTCGTCTTTGTCCACTTGGCTCTTTCCTGGGATATGAAACGTGTACCGGAGTGGAGGTTCTTGTCAAGACAGCAGCCCTCAACTTTGGGGTCCCTGTGTCTGGTTGATTTTTTCATTTTCCCAAGGTCAACGCCCATGTGTGGAAGTGCCCTATGCTCTGTGGTTCTGTGTTTTCCATGGTTTGGGAAAGAGGATACACTTGTGAAGATTGGCTGTTGGCCATTGACATCCCGCCCATCAGCTTAACAAGGCTCCCTTGACTCCGTGGGCTGTCCTGCCTTTCTGGTTTTTAGACTTTTTTTGCCTGGCCCTTTTGCCCCGGGGGGGGGGGCGAGAGATTTCTTTGTAGTGCTGATTTGCTCTCCCAGGTTGCTTGGTTGGCCAAAAAGGGCGTATGCGTTTTTTCCTGAATATATTCAGGAAAAAACGCATACGCCCTTTTTGGCCAACCGCATCATTGTCCACGTTCTGGCGCTTTTCATGTGCTATCGGGGCCATTCCGATGTACCCGTTGACATCCGTTTCCTGCAGTTCTGCCTTGCGTTCAGCGCCTCTTCGTAGCCTGACCTCAATATATTTTGGGGCGATAGTTATCGTTTAGAACTCTGCAGGTTTGGGAAGTGCAGTGCCCCTGAGCTCCATTTCCCAAGTCGCTTTTTTGTGAGTGGGACGCAACACGGCTGGATGGCTTCACGCCCTATTGTCGATCCGGGGTGGCAGGCTGAACCGCTGGTGAATTCTTCTTCGTGATGGGAAATGAGAGTGACATGTGCCCGACCAAACACCTCCAGCGAGTCTCTCATTGGTTCCCCCTCTTGCAGTTCATCCTGCGGACAAATTGCAGACGGTACGAAAGAGGCATGGAAAGGCGCCGAGTCTCCAAGTGGGGAGATTGTTAGTAAGGGGGCCTGAATGGAGAACACGAGCACCAGGAGATGAAAACTGAGGTGAGTTTCAGAAAGCTTTCCCGATCCCACGGTGTAGCATCCGCTGGGTTTCCAATGAGTGCTTTCGCTGTCGGAAGATTGCGTTGAACCTGGAGAGTTGGGACCCATGGAATGGGGAGCACGCAGGATTCCTTTCAAGGGTCTGCATTTGCTTTCCCAACCTCACCAATCGTCTCAGCCCCAAGAGTGTCCAGCCTTATGTCTTCTGCCGCTGGGGCTGTAGATGTGGTCAATCCTGGTTGCATGCCAGTCCCTGAACGCATTTTGGAAGAATTTCTCTCTGTTTTGCCCTGCTTGTTTCTTCTTTATGTTGGAAATGTATCCTCAGAATGGGTCTGAGCTGATTTTCCCTGCTGGTTTTAGGCCGCTTTACACACACTTGATGCACTTACACAGAGATATCAAGACTTAGCTTTTAAGATGCTTACTAGTCGGATAGATACTTGTGCGATGAACAGGGTCTGGTGAGTCCAGTTGATTGAGCAAGGAGTAGGTCGTGTCCATTCCATATTCGGTTTTCGGAAGGGTATCTGTGCTCATTTCAAACTCGAGTTTTATGCGTCACCCCACCTCACCTTTCCCCTGAAGCAGGCATAAGTGTGTTTTCTAAAAGCGTGACTCTGTTCTGTTTGGGGATTCAGTGCATGGGGAGCGATTTTTACATTCCCTCGATAAGTGATATCATAAGTTTCTTTTTTTGTGGGACTTATTTCACTGAGGATGATCGTACCTAAATCCACTCAGGATGCTGCTACCAGCCTCATGACGTGGATTTCATGGCTGAGTGACACTCCATTGGACCTACGTAGCACCACTTGTCCACTTGTCCACTTGTCTTTGTCCACTTGTCCACTCGTCTTTGTCCACTTGGCTCTTTCCTGGGATATGAAACGTGTACCGGAGTGGAGGTTCTTGTCAAGACAGCAGCCCTCAACTTTGGGGTCCCTGTGTCTGGTTGATTTTTTCATTTTCCCAAGGTCAACGCCCATGTGTGGAAGTGCCCTATGCTCTGTGGTTCTGTGTTTTCCATGGTTTGGGAAAGAGGATACACTTGTGAAGATTGGCTGTTGGCCATTGACATCCCGCCCATCAGCTTAACAAGGCTCCCTTTACTCCGTGGGCTGTCCTGCCTTTCTGGTTTTTAGACTTTTTTCGCCTGGCCCTTTTGCCCCGGGGGGGGGCGAGAGATTTCTTTGTAGTGCTGATTTGCTCTCCCAGGTTGCTTGGTTGGCCAAAAAGGGCGTATGCGTTTTTTCCTGAATATATTCAGGAAAAAACGCATACGCCCTTTTTGGCCAACCGCATCATTGTCCACGTTCCGGCGCTTTTCATGTGCTATCGGGACCATTCCGATGTACCCTTTGACATCCGTTTCCTGCAGTTCTGCCTTGCGTTCAGCGCCTCTTCGTAGCCTGACCTCAATATATTTTGGGGCGATAGTTATCGTTTAGAACTCTGCAGGTTTGGGAAGTGCAGTGCCCCTGAGCTCCATTTCCCAAGTCGCTTTTTTGTGAGTGGGACGCAACACGGCTGGATGGCTTCACGCCCTATTGTAGATCCGGGGTGGCAGGCTGAACCGCTGGTGAATTCTTCTTCGTGATGGGAAATGAGAGTGACATGTGCCCGACCAAACACCTCCAGCGAGTCTCTCATTGGTTCCCCCTCTTGCAGTTCATCCTGCGGACAAATTGCAGACGGTACGAAAGAGGCATGGAAAGGCGCCGAGTCTCCAAGTGGGGAGATTGTTAGTAAGGGGGCCTGAATGGAGAACACGAGCACCAGGAGATGAAAACTGAGGTGAGTTTCAGAAAGCTTTCCCGATCCCACGGTGTAGCATCCGCTGGGTTTCCAATGAGTGCTTTCGCTGTCGGAAGATTGCGTTGAACCTGGAGAGTTGGGACCCATGGAATGGGGAGCACGCAGGATTCCTTTCAAGGGTCTGCATTTGCTTTCCCAACCTCACCAATCGTCTCAGCCCCAAGAGTGTCCAGCCTTATGTCTTCTGCCGCTGGGGCTGTAGATGTGGTCAATCCTGGTTGCATGCCAGTCCCTGAACGCATTTTGGAAGAATTTCTCTCTGTTTTGCCCTGCTTGTTTCTTCTTTATGTTGGAAATGTATCCTCAGAATGGGTCTGAGCTGATTTTCCCTGCTGGTTTTAGGCCGCTTTACACACACTTGATGCACTTACACAGAGATATCAAGACTTAGCTTTGAAGATGCTTACTAGTCGGATAGATACTTGTGCGATGAACAGGGTCTGGTGAGTCCAGTTGATTGAGCAAGGAGTAGGTCGTGTCCATTCCATATTCGGTTTTCGGAAGGGTATCTGTGCTCATTTCAAACTCGAGTTTTATGCGTCACCCCACCTCACCTTTCCCCTGAAGCAGGCATAAGTGTGTTTTCTAAAAGCGTGACTCTGTTCTGTTTGGGGATTCAGTGCATGGGGAGCGATTTTTACATTCCCTCGATAAGTGATATCATAAGTTTCTTTTTTTGTGGGACTTATTTCACTGAGGATGATCGTACCTAAATCCACTCAGGATGCTGCTACCAGCCTCATGACGTGGATTTCATGGCTGAGTGACACTCCATTGGACCTACGTAGCACCACTTGTCCACTTGTCCACTTGTCCACTTGTCTTTGTCCACTTGTCCACTCGTCTTTGTCCACTTGGCTCTTTCCTGGGATATGAAACGTGTACCGGAGTGGAGGTTCTTGTCAAGACAGCAGCCCTCAACTTTGGGGTCCCTGTGTCTGGTTGATTTTTTCATTTTCCCAAGGTCAACGCCCATGTGTGGAAGTGCCCTATGCTCTGTGGTTCTGTGTTTTACATGGTTTGGGAAAGAGGATACACTTGTGAAGATTGGCTGTTGGCCATTGACATCCCGCCCATCAGCTTAACAAGGCTCCCTTGACTCCGTGGGCTGTCCTGCCTTTCTGGTTTTTAGACTTTTTTCGCCTGGCCCTTTTGCCCCGGGGGGGGGGGGCGCGAGAGATTTCTTTGTAGTGCTGATTTGCTCTCCCAGGTTGCTTGGTTGGCCAAAAAGGGCGTATGCGTTTTTTCCTGAATATATTCAGGAAAAAACGCATACGCCCTTTTTGGCCAACCGCATCATTGTCCACGTTCTGGCTCTTTTCATGTGCTATCGGGGCCATTCCGATGTACCCGTTGACATCCGTTTCCTGCAGTTCTGCCTTGCGTTCAGCGCCTCTTCGTAGCCTGACCTCAATATATTTTGGGGCGATAGTTATCGTTTAGAACTCTGCAGGTTTGGGAAGTGCAGTGCCCCTGAGCTCCATTTCCCAAGTCGCTTTTTTGTGAGTGGGACGCAACACGGCTGGATGGCTTCACGCCCTATTGTCGATCCGGGGTGGCAGGCTGAACCTCTGGTGAATTCTTCTTCGTGATGGGAAATGAGAGTGACATGTGCCCGACCAAACACCTCCAGCGAGTCTCTCATTGGTTCCCCCTCTTGCAGTTCATCCTGCGGACAAATTGCAGACGTTACGAAAGAGGCATGGAAAGGCGCCGAGTCTCCAAGTGGGGAGATTGTTAGTCAGGGGGCCTGAATGGAGAACACGAGCACCAGGAGATGAAAACTAAGGTGAGTTTCAGAAAGCTTTCACGATCCCACGGTGTAGCATCCGCTGGGTTTCCAATGAGTGCTTTCGCTGTCGGAAGATTGCGTTGAACCTGGAGAGTTGGGACCCATGGAATGGGGAGCACGCAGGATTCCTTTCAAGGGTCTGCATTTGCTTTCCCAACCTCACCAATCGTCTCAGCCCCAAGAGTGTCCAGCCTTATGTCTTCTGCCGCTGGGGCTGTAGATGTGGTCAATCCTGGTTGCATGCCAGTCCCTGAACGCATTTTGGAAGAATTTCTCTCTGTTTTGCCCTGCTTGTTTCTTCTTTATGTTGGAAATGTATCCTCAGAATGGGTCTGAGCTGATTTTCCCTGCTGGTTTTAGGCCGCTTTACACACACTTGATGCACTTACACAGAGATATCAAGACTTAGCTTTTAAGATGCTTACTAGTCGGATAGATACTTGTGCGATGAACAGGGTCTGGTGAGTCCAGTTGATTGAGCAAGGAGTAGGTCGTGTCCATTCCATATTCGGTTTTCGGAAGGGTATCTGTGCTCATTTCAAACTCGAGTTTTATGCGTCACCCCACCTCACCTTTCCCCTGAAGCAGGCATAAGTGTGTTTTCTAAAAGCGTGACTCTGTTCTGTTTGGGGATTCAGTGCATGGGGAGCGATTTTTACATTCCCTCGATAAGTGATATCATAAGTTTCTTTTTTTGTGGGACTTATTTCACTGAGGATGATCGTACCTAAATCCACTCAGGATGCTGCTACCAGCCTCATGACGTGGATTTCATGGCTGAGTGACACTCCATTGGACCTACGTAGCACCACTTGTCCACTTGTCCACTTGTCTTTGTCCACTTGTCCACTCGTCTTTGTCCACTTGGCTCTTTCCTGGGATATGAAACGTGTACCGGAGTGGAGGTTCTTGTCAAGACAGCAGCCCTCAACTTTGGGGTCCCTGTGTCTGGTTGATTTTTTCATTTTCCCAAGGTCAACGCCCATGTGTGGAAGTGCCCTATGCTCTGTGGTTCTGTGTTTTCCATGGTTTGGGAAAGAGGATACACTTGTGAAGATTGGCTGTTGGCCATTGACATCCCGCCCATCAGCTTAACAAGGCTCCCTTTACTCCGTGGGCTGTCCTGCCTTTCTGGTTTTTAGACTTTTTTCGCCTGGCCCTTTTGCCCCGGGGGGGGGCGAGAGATTTCTTTGTAGTGCTGATTTGCTCTCCCAGGTTGCTTGGTTGGCCAAAAAGGGCGTATGCGTTTTTTCCTGAATATATTCAGGAAAAAACGCATACGCCCTTTTTGGCCAACCGCATCATTGTCCACGTTCCGGCGCTTTTCATGTGCTATCGGGACCATTCCGATGTACCCTTTGACATCCGTTTCCTGCAGTTCTGCCTTGCGTTCAGCGCCTCTTCGTAGCCTGACCTCAATATATTTTGGGGCGATAGTTATCGTTTAGAACTCTGCAGGTTTGGGAAGTGCAGTGCCCCTGAGCTCCATTTCCCAAGTCGCTTTTTTGTGAGTGGGACGCAACACGGCTGGATGGCTTCACGCCCTATTGTAGATCCGGGGTGGCAGGCTGAACCGCTGGTGAATTCTTCTTCGTGATGGGAAATGAGAGTGACATGTGCCCGACCAAACACCTCCAGCGAGTCTCTCATTGGTTCCCCCTCTTGCAGTTCATCCTGCGGACAAATTGCAGACGGTACGAAAGAGGCATGGAAAGGCGCCGAGTCTCCAAGTGGGGAGATTGTTAGTCAGGGGGCCTGAATGGAGAACACGAGCACCAGGAGATGAAAACTGAGGTGAGTTTCAGAAAGCTTTCCCGATCCCACGGTGTAGCATCCGCTGGGTTTCCAATGAGTGCTTTCGCTGTCGGAAGATTGCGTTGAACCTGGAGAGTTGGGACCCATGGAATGGGGAGCACGCAGGATTCCTTTCAAGGGTCTGCATTTGCTTTCCCAACCTCACCAATCGTCTCAGCCCCAAGAGTGTCCAGCCTTATGTCTTCTGCCGCTGGGGCTGTAGATGTGGTCAATCCTGGTTGCATGCCAGTCCCTGAACGCATTTTGGAAGAATTTCTCTCTGTTTTGCCCTGCTTGTTTCTTCTTTATGTTGGAAATGTATCCTCAGAATGGGTCTGAGCTGATTTTCCCTGCTGGTTTTAGGCCGCTTTACACACACTTGATGCACTTACACAGAGATATCAAGACTTAGCTTTGAAGATGCTTACTAGTCGGATAGATACTTGTGCGATGAACAGGGTCTGGTGAGTCCAGTTGATTGAGCAAGGAGTAGGTCGTGTCCATTCCATATTCGGTTTTCGGAAGGGTATCTGTGCTCATTTCAAACTCGAGTTTTATGCGTCACCCCACCTCACCTTTCCCCTGAAGCAGGCATAAGTGTGTTTTCTAAAAGCGTGACTCTGTTCTGTTTGGGGATTCAGTGCATGGGGAGCGATTTTTACATTCCCTCGATAAGTGATATCATAAGTTTCTTTTTTTGTGGGACTTATTTCACTGAGGATGATCGTACCTAAATCCACTCAGGATGCTGCTACCAGCCTCATGACGTGGATTTCATGGCTGAGTGACACTCCATTGGACCTACGTAGCACCACTTGTCCACTTGTCCACTTGTCTTTGTCCACTTGTCCACTCGTCTTTGTCCACTTGGCTCTTTCCTGGGATATGAAACGTGTACCGGAGTGGAGGTTCTTGTCAAGACAGCAGCCCTCAACTTTGGGGTCCCTGTGTCTGGTTGATTTTTTCATTTTCCCAAGGTCAACGCCCATGTGTGGAAGTGCCCTATGCTCTGTGGTTCTGTGTTTTACATGGTTTGGGAAAGAGGATACACTTGTGAAGATTGGCTGTTGGCCATTGACATCCCGCCCATCAGCTTAACAAGGCTCCCTTGACTCCATGGGCTGTCCTGCCTTTCTGGTTTTTAGACTTTTTTCGCCTGGCCCTTTTGCCCCGGGGGGGGGCGAGAGATTTCTTTGTAGTGCTGATTTGCTCTCCCAGGTTGCTTGGTTGGCCAAAAAGGGCGTATGCGTTTTTTCCTGAATATATTCAGGAAAAAACGCATACGCCCTTTTTGGCCAACCGCATCATTGTCCACGTTCTGGCGCTTTTCATGTGCTATCGGGGCCATTCCGATGTACCCGTTGACATCCGTTTCCTGCAGTTCTGCCTTGCGTTCAGCGCCTCTTCGTAGCCTGACCTCAATATATTTTGGGGCGATAGTTATCGTTTAGAACTCTGCAGGTTTGGGAAGTGCAGTGCCCCTGAGCTCCATTTCCCAAGTCGCTTTTTTGGGAGTGGGACGCAACACGGCTGGATGGCTTCACGCCCTATTGTCGATCCGGGGTGGCAGGCTGAACCTCTGGTGAATTCTTCTTCGTGATGGGAAATGAGAGTGACATGTGCCCGACCAAACACCTCCAGCGAGTCTCTCATTGGTTCCCCCTCTTGCAGTTCATCCTGCGGACAAATTGCAGACGGTACGAAAGAGGCATGGAAAGGCGCCGAGTCTCCAAGTGGGGAGATTGTTAGTAAGGGGGCCTGAATGGAGAACACGAGCACCAGGAGATGAAAACTGAGGTGAGTTTCAGAAAGCTTTCCCGATCCCACGGTGTAGCAACCGCTGGGTTTCCAATGAGTGCTTTCGCTGTCGGAAGATTGCGTTGAACCTGGAGAGTTGGGACCCATGGAATGGGGAGCACGCAGGATTCCTTTCAAGGGTCTGCATTTGCTTTCCCAACCTCACCAATCGTCTCAGCCCCAAGAGTGTCCAGCCTTATGTCTTCTGCCGCTGGGGCTGTAGATGTGGTCAATCCTGGTTGCATGCCAGTCCCTGAACGCATTTTGGAAGAATTTCTCTCTGTTTTGCCCTGCTTGTTTCTTCTTTCTGTTGGAAATGTATCCTCAGAATGGGTCTGAGCTGATTTTCCCTGCTGGTTTTAGGCCGCTTTACACACACTTGATGCACTTACACAGAGATATCAAGACTTAGCTTTTAAGATGCTTACTAGTCGGATAGATACTTGTGCGATGAACAGGGTCTGGTGAGTCCAGTTGATTGAGCAAGGAGTAGGTCGTGTCCATTCCATATTCGGTTTTCGGAAGGGTATCTGTGCTCATTTCAAACTCGAGTTTTATGCGTCACCCCACCTCACCTTTCCCCTGAAGCAGGCATAAGTGTGTTTTCTAAAAGCGTGACTCTGTTCTGTTTGGGGATTCAGTGCATGGGGAGCGATTTTTACATTCCCTCGATAAGTGATATCATAAGTTTCTTTTTTTGTGGGACTTATTTCACTGAGGATGATCGTACCTAAATCCACTCAGGATGCTGCTACCAGCCTCATGACGTGGATTTCATGGCTGAGTGACACTCCATTGGACCTACGTAGCACCACTTGTCCACTTGTCCACTTGTCTTTGTCCACTTGTCCACTCGTCTTTGTCCACTTGGCTCTTTCCTGGGATATGAAACGTGTACCGGAGTGGAGGTTCTTGTCAAGACAGCAGCCCTCAACTTTGGGGTCCCTGTGTCTGGTTGATTTTTTCATTTTCCCAAGGTCAACGCCCATGTGTGGAAGTGCCCTATGCTCTGTGGTTCTGTGTTTTCCATGGTTTGGGAAAGAGGATACACTTGTGAAGATTGGCTGTTGGCCATTGACATCCCGCCCATCAGCTTAACAAGGCTCCCTTTACTCCGTGGGCTGTCCTGCCTTTCTGGTTTTTAGACTTTTTTCGCCTGGCCCTTTTGCCCCGGGGGGGGGCGAGAGATTTCTTTGTAGTGCTGATTTGCTCTCCCAGGTTGCTTGGTTGGCCAAAAAGGGCGTATGCGTTTTTTCCTGAATATATTCAGGAAAAAACGCATACGCCCTTTTTGGCCAACCGCATCATTGTCCACGTTCCGGCGCTTTTCATGTGCTATCGGGACCATTCCGATGTACCCTTTGACATCCGTTTCCTGCAGTTCTGCCTTGCGTTCAGCGCCTCTTCGTAGCCTGACCTCAATATATTTTGGGGCGATAGTTATCGTTTAGAACTCTGCAGGTTTGGGAAGTGCAGTGCCCCTGAGCTCCATTTCCCAAGTCGCTTTTTTGTGAGTGGGACGCAACACGGCTGGATGGCTTCACGCCCTATTGTAGATCCGGGGTGGCAGGCTGAACCGCTGGTGAATTCTTCTTCGTGATGGGAAATGAGAGTGACATGTGCCCGACCAAACACCTCCAGCGAGTCTCTCATTGGTTCCCCCTCTTGCAGTTCATCCTGCGGACAAATTGCAGACGGTACGAAAGAGGCATGGAAAGGCGCCGAGTCTCCAAGTGGGGAGATTGTTAGTAAGGGGGCCTGAATGGAGAACACGAGCACCAGGAGATGAAAACTGAGGTGAGTTTCAGAAAGCTTTCCCGATCCCACGGTGTAGCATCCGCTGGGTTTCCAATGAGTGCTTTCGCTGTCGGAAGATTGCGTTGAACCTGGAGAGTTGGGACCCATGGAATGGGGAGCACGCAGGATTCCTTTCAAGGGTCTGCATTTGCTTTCCCAACCTCACCAATCGTCTCAGCCCCAAGAGTGTCCAGCCTTATGTCTTCTGCCGCTGGGGCTGTAGATGTGGTCAATCCTGGTTGCATGCCAGTCCCTGAACGCATTTTGGAAGAATTTCTCTCTGTTTTGCCCTGCTTGTTTCTTCTTTATGTTGGAAATGTATCCTCAGAATGGGTCTGAGCTGATTTTCCCTGCTGGTTTTAGGCCGCTTTACACACACTTGATGCACTTACACAGAGATATCAAGACTTAGCTTTGAAGATGCTTACTAGTCGGATAGATACTTGTGCGATGAACAGGGTCTGGTGAGTCCAGTTGATTGAGCAAGGAGTAGGTCGTGTCCATTCCATATTCGGTTTTCGGAAGGGTATCTGTGCTCATTTCAAACTCGAGTTTTATGCGTCACCCCACCTCACCTTTCCCCTGAAGCAGGCATAAGTGTGTTTTCTAAAAGCGTGACTCTGTTCTGTTTGGGGATTCAGTGCATGGGGAGCGATTTTTACATTCCCTCGATAAGTGATATCATAAGTTTCTTTTTTTGTGGGACTTATTTCACTGAGGATGATCGTACCTAAATCCACTCAGGATGCTGCTACCAGCCTCATGACGTGGATTTCATGGCTGAGTGACACTCCATTGGACCTACGTAGCACCACTTGTCCACTTGTCCACTTGTCCACTTGTCTTTGTCCACTTGTCCACTCGTCTTTGTCCACTTGGCTCTTTCCTGGGATATGAAACGTGTACCGGAGTGGAGGTTCTTGTCAAGACAGCAGCCCTCAACTTTGGGGTCCCTGTGTCTGGTTGATTTTTTCATTTTCCCAAGGTCAACGCCCATGTGTGGAAGTGCCCTATGCTCTGTGGTTCTGTGTTTTACATGGTTTGGGAAAGAGGATACACTTGTGAAGATTGGCTGTTGGCCATTGACATCCCGCCCATCAGCTTAACAAGGCTCCCTTGACTCCATGGGCTGTCCTGCCTTTCTGGTTTTTAGACTTTTTTCGCCTGGCCCTTTTGCCCCGGGGGGGGGCGAGAGATTTCTTTGTAGTGCTGATTTGCTCTCCCAGGTTGCTTGGTTGGCCAAAAAGGGCGTATGCGTTTTTTCCTGAATATATTCAGGAAAAAACGCATACGCCCTTTTTGGCCAACCGCATCATTGTCCACGTTCTGGCGCTTTTCATGTGCTATCGGGGCCATTCCGATGTACCCGTTGACATCCGTTTCCTGCAGTTCTGCCTTGCGTTCAGCGCCTCTTCGTAGCCTGACCTCAATATATTTTGGGGCGATAGTTATCGTTTAGAACTCTGCAGGTTTGGGAAGTGCAGTGCCCCTGAGCTCCATTTCCCAAGTCGCTTTTTTGGGAGTGGGACGCAACACGGCTGGATGGCTTCACGCCCTATTGTCGATCCGGGGTGGCAGGCTGAACCTCTGGTGAATTCTTCTTCGTGATGGGAAATGAGAGTGACATGTGCCCGACCAAACACCTCCAGCGAGTCTCTCATTGGTTCCCCCTCTTGCAGTTCATCCTGCGGACAAATTGCAGACGGTACGAAAGAGGCATGGAAAGGCGCCGAGTCTCCAAGTGGGGAGATTGTTAGTAAGGGGGCCTGAATGGAGAACACGAGCACCAGGAGATGAAAACTGAGGTGAGTTTCAGAAAGCTTTCCCGATCCCACGGTGTAGCAACCGCTGGGTTTCCAATGAGTGCTTTCGCTGTCGGAAGATTGCGTTGAACCTGGAGAGTTGGGACCCATGGAATGGGGAGCACGCAGGATTCCTTTCAAGGGTCTGCATTTGCTTTCCCAACCTCACCAATCGTCTCAGCCCCAAGAGTGTCCAGCCTTATGTCTTCTGCCGCTGGGGCTGTAGATGTGGTCAATCCTGGTTGCATGCCAGTCCCTGAACGCATTTTGGAAGAATTTCTCTCTGTTTTGCCCTGCTTGTTTCTTCTTTATGTTGGAAATGTATCCTCAGAATGGGTCTGAGCTGATTTTCCCTGCTGGTTTTAGGCCGCTTTACACACACTTGATGCACTTACACAGAGATATCAAGACTTAGCTTTGAAGATGCTTACTAGTCGGATAGATACTTGTGCGATGAACAGGGTCTGGTGAGTCCAGTTGATTGAGCAAGGAGTAGGTCGTGTCCATTCCATATTCGGTTTTCAGAAGGGTATCTGTGCTCATTTCAAACTCGAGTTTTATGCGTCACCCCACCTCACCTTTCCCCTGAAGCAGGCATAAGTGTGTTTTCTAAAAGCGTGACTCTGTTCTGTTTGGGGATTCAGTGCATGGGGAGCGATTTTTACATTCCCTCGATAAGTGATATCATAAGTTTCTTTTTTTGTGGGACTTATTTCACTGAGGATGATCGTACCTAAATCCACTCAGGATGCTGCTACCAGCCTCATGACGTGGATTTCATGGCTGAGTGACACTCCATTGGACCTACGTAGCACCACTTGTCCACTTGTCCACTTGTCTTTGTCCACTTGTCCACTTGGCTCTTTCCTGGGATATGAAACGTGTACCGGAGTGGAGGTTCTTGTCAAGACAGCAGCCCTCAACTTTGGGGTCCCTGTGTCTGGTTGATTTTTTCATTTTCCCAAGGTCAACGCCCATGTGTGGAAGTGCCCTATGCTCTGTGGTTCTGTGTTTTACATGGTTTGGGAAAGAGGATACACTTGTGAAGATTGGCTGTTGGCCATTGACATCCCGCCCATCAGCTTAACAAGGCTCCCTTGACTCCGTGGGCTGTCCTGCCTTTCTGGTTTTTAGACTTTTTTCGCCTGGCCCTTTTGCCCCGGGGGGGGGGGGCGCGAGAGATTTCTTTGTAGTGCTGATTTGCTCTCCCAGGTTGCTTGGTTGGCCAAAAAGGGCGTATGCGTTTTTTCCTGAATATATTCAGGAAAAAACGCATACGCCCTTTTTGGCCAACCGCATCATTGTCCACGTTCTGGCTCTTTTCATGTGCTATCGGGGCCATTCCGATGTACCCGTTGACATCCGTTTCCTGCAGTTCTGCCTTGCGTTCAGCGCCTCTTCGTAGCCTGACCTCAATATATTTTGGGGCGATAGTTATCGTTTAGAACTCTGCAGGTTTGGGAAGTGCAGTGCCCCTGAGCTCCATTTCCCAAGTCGCTTTTTTGTGAGTGGGACGCAACACGGCTGGATGGCTTCACGCCCTATTGTCGATCCGGGGTGGCAGGCTGAACCTCTGGTGAATTCTTCTTCGTGATGGGAAATGAGAGTGACATGTGCCCGACCAAACACCTCCAGCGAGTCTCTCATTGGTTCCCCCTCTTGCAGTTCATCCTGCGGACAAATTGCAGACGTTACGAAAGAGGCATGGAAAGGCGCCGAGTCTCCAAGTGGGGAGATTGTTAGTCAGGGGGCCTGAATGGAGAACACGAGCACCAGGAGATGAAAACTAAGGTGAGTTTCAGAAAGCTTTCCCGATCCCACGGTGTAGCATCCGCTGGGTTTCCAATGAGTGCTTTCGCTGTCGGAAGATTGCGTTGAACCTGGAGAGTTGGGACCCATGGAATGGGGAGCACGCAGGATTCCTTTCAAGGGTCTGCATTTGCTTTCCCAACCTCACCAATCGTCTCAGCCCCAAGAGTGTCCAGCCTTATGTCTTCTGCCGCTGGGGCTGTAGATGTGGTCAATCCTGGTTGCATGCCAGTCCCTGAACGCATTTTGGAAGAATTTCTCTCTGTTTTGCCCTGCTTGTTTCTTCTTTATGTTGGAAATGTATCCTCAGAATGGGTCTGAGCTGATTTTCCCTGCTGGTTTTAGGCCGCTTTACACACACTTGATGCACTTACACAGAGATATCAAGACTTAGCTTTTAAGATGCTTACTAGTCGGATAGATACTTGTGCGATGAACAGGGTCTGGTGAGTCCAGTTGATTGAGCAAGGAGTAGGTCGTGTCCATTCCATATTCGGTTTTCGGAAGGGTATCTGTGCTCATTTCAAACTCGAGTTTTATGCGTCACACCACCTCACCTTTCCCCTGAAGCAGGCATAAGTGTGTTTTCTAAAAGCGTGACTCTGTTCTGTTTGGGGATTCAGTGCATGGGGAGCGAATTTTACATTCCCTCGATAAGTGATATCATAAGTTTCTTTTTTTGTGGGACTTATTTCACTGAGGATGATCGTACCTAAATCCACTCAGGATGCTGCTACCAGCCTCATGACGTGGATTTCATGGCTGAGTGACACTCCATTGGACCTACGTAGCACCACTTGTCCACTTGTCCACTTGTCTTTGTCCACTTGTCCACTCGTCTTTGTCCACTTGGCTCTTTCCTGGGATATGAAACGTGTACCGGAGTGGAGGTTCTTGTCAAGACAGCAGCCCTCAACTTTGGGGTCCCTGTGTCTGGTTGATTTTTTCATTTTCCCAAGGTCAACGCCCATGTGTGGAAGTGCCCTATGCTCTGTGGTTCTGTGTTTTCCATGGTTTGGGAAAGAGGATACACTTGTGAAGATTGGCTGTTGGCCATTGACATCCCGCCCATCAGCTTAACAAGGCTCCCTTGACTCCGTGGGCTGTCCTGCCTTTCTGGTTTTTAGACTTTTTTCGCCTGGCCCTTTTGCCCCGGGGGGGGCGAGAGATTTCTTTGTAGTGCTGATTTGCTCTCCCAGGTTGCTTGGTTGGCCAAAAAGGGCGTATGCGTTTTTTCCTGAATATATTCAGGAAAAAACGCATACGCCCTTTTTGGCCAACCGCATCATTGTCCACGTTCTGGCGCTTTTCATGTGCTATCGGGGCCATTCCGATGTACCCGTTGACATCCGTTTCCTGCAGTTCTGCCTTGCGTTCAGCGCCTCTTCGTAGCCTGACCTCAATATATTTTGGGGCGATAGTTATCGTTTAGAACTCTGCAGGTTTGGGAAGTGCAGTGCCCCTGAGCTCCATTTCCCAAGTCGCTTTTTTGGGAGGGGGACGCAACACGGCTGGATGGCTTCACGCCCTATTGTCGATCCGGGGTGGCAGGCTGAACCTCTGGTGAATTCTTCTTCGTGATGGGAAATGAGAGTGACATGTGCCCGACCAAACACCTCCAGCGAGTCTCTCATTGGTTCCCCCTCTTGCAGTTCATCCTGCGGACAAATTGCAGACGGTACGAAAGAGGCATGGAAAGGCGCCGAGTCTCCAAGTGGGGAGATTGTTAGTAAGGGGGCCTGAATGGAGAACACGAGCACCAGGAGATGAAAACTGAGGTGAGTTTCAGAAAGCTTTCCCGATCCCACGGTGTAGCAACCGCTGGGTTTCCAATGAGTGCTTTCGCTGTCGGAAGATTGCGTTGAACCTGGAGAGTTGGGACCCATGGAATGGGGAGCACGCAGGATTCCTTTCAAGGGTCTGCATTTGCTTTCCCAACCTCACCAATCGTCTCAGCCCCAAGAGTGTCCAGCCTTATGTCTTCTGCCGCTGGGGCTGTAGATGTGGTCAATCCTGGTTGCATGCCAGTCCCTGAACGCATTTTGGAAGAATTTCTCTCTGTTTTGCCCTGCTTGTTTCTTCTTTATGTTGGAAATGTATCCTCAGAATGGGTCTGAGCTGATTTTCCCTGCTGGTTTTAGGCCGCTTTACACACACTTGATGCACTTACACAGAGATATCAAGACTTAGCTTTTAAGATGCTTACTAGTCGGATAGATACTTGTGCGATGAACAGGGTCTGGTGAGTCCAGTTGATTGAGCAAGGAGTAGGTCGTGTCCATTCCATATTCGGTTTTCGGAAGGGTATCTGTGCTCATTTCAAACTCGAGTTTTATGCGTCACCCCACCTCACCTTTCCCCTGAAGCAGGCATAAGTGTGTTTTCTAAAAGCGTGACTCTGTTCTGTTTGGGGATTCAGTGCATGGGGAGCGATTTTTACATTCCCTCGATAAGTGATATCATAAGTTTCTTTTTTTGTGGGACTTATTTCACTGAGGATGATCGTACCTAAATCCACTCAGGATGCTGCTACCAGCCTCATGACGTGGATTTCATGGCTGAGTGACACTCCATTGGACCTACGTAGCACCACTTGTCCACTTGTCCACTTGTCTTTGTCCACTTGTCCACTCGTCTTTGTCCACTTGGCTCTTTCCTGGGATATGAAACGTGTACCGGAGTGGAGGTTCTTGTCAAGACAGCAGCCCTCAACTTTGGGGTCCCTGTGTCTGGTTGATTTTTTCATTTTCCCAAGGTCAACGCCCATGTGTGGAAGTGCCCTATGCTCTGTGGTTCTGTGTTTTACATGGTTTGGGAAAGAGGATACACTTGTGAAGATTGGCTGTTGGCCATTGACATCCCGCCCATCAGCTTAACAAGGCTCCCTTGACTCCATGGGCTGTCCTGCCTTTCTGGTTTTTAGACTTTTTTCGCCTGGCCCTTTTGCCCCGGGGGGGGGCGAGAGATTTCTTTGTAGTGCTGATTTGCTCTCCCAGGTTGCTTGGTTGGCCAAAAAGGGCGTATGCGTTTTTTCCTGAATATATTCAGGAAAAAACGCATACGCCCTTTTTGGCCAACCGCATCATTGTCCACGTTCTGGCGCTTTTCATGTGCTATCGGGGCCATTCCGATGTACCCGTTGACATCCGTTTCCTGCAGTTCTGCCTTGCGTTCAGCGCCTCTTCGTAGCCTGACCTCAATATATTTTGGGGCGATAGTTATCGTTTAGAACTCTGCAGGTTTGGGAAGTGCAGTGCCCCTGAGCTCCATTTCCCAAGTCGCTTTTTTGGGAGTGGGACGCAACACGGCTGGATGGCTTCACGCCCTATTGTCGATCCGGGGTGGCAGGCTGAACCTCTGGTGAATTCTTCTTCGTGATGGGAAATGAGAGTGACATGTGCCCGACCAAACACCTCCAGCGAGTCTCTCATTGGTTCCCCCTCTTGCAGTTCATCCTGCGGACAAATTGCAGACGGTACGAAAGAGGCATGGAAAGGCGCCGAGTCTCCAAGTGGGGAGATTGTTAGTAAGGGGGCCTGAATGGAGAACACGAGCACCAGGAGATGAAAACTGAGGTGAGTTTCAGAAAGCTTTCCCGATCCCACGGTGTAGCAACCGCTGGGTTTCCAATGAGTGCTTTCGCTGTCGGAAGATTGCGTTGAACCTGGAGAGTTGGGACCCATGGAATGGGGAGCACGCAGGATTCCTTTCAAGGGTCTGCATTTGCTTTCCCAACCTCACCAATCGTCTCAGCCCCAAGAGTGTCCAGCCTTATGTCTTCTGCCGCTGGGGCTGTAGATGTGGTCAATCCTGGTTGCATGCCAGTCCCTGAACGCATTTTGGAAGAATTTCTCTCTGTTTTGCCCTGCTTGTTTCTTCTTTATGTTGGAAATGTATCCTCAGAATGGGTCTGAGCTGATTTTCCCTGCTGGTTTTAGGCCGCTTTACACACACTTGATGCACTTACACAGAGATATCAAGACTTAGCTTTGAAGATGCTTACTAGTCGGATAGATACTTGTGCGATGAACAGGGTCTGGTGAGTCCAGTTGATTGAGCAAGGAGTAGGTCGTGTCCATTCCATATTCGGTTTTCAGAAGGGTATCTGTGCTCATTTCAAACTCGAGTTTTATGCGTCACCCCACCTCACCTTTCCCCTGAAGCAGGCATAAGTGTGTTTTCTAAAAGCGTGACTCTGTTCTGTTTGGGGATTCAGTGCATGGGGAGCGATTTTTACATTCCCTCGATAAGTGATATCATAAGTTTCTTTTTTTGTGGGACTTATTTCACTGAGGATGATCGTACCTAAATCCACTCAGGATGCTGCTACCAGCCTCATGACGTGGATTTCATGGCTGAGTGACACTCCATTGGACCTACGTAGCACCACTTGTCCACTTGTCCACTTGTCTTTGTCCACTTGTCCACTTGGCTCTTTCCTGGGATATGAAACGTGTACCGGAGTGGAGGTTCTTGTCAAGACAGCAGCCCTCAACTTTGGGGTCCCTGTGTCTGGTTGATTTTTTCATTTTCCCAAGGTCAACGCCCATGTGTGGAAGTGCCCTATGCTCTGTGGTTCTGTGTTTTACATGGTTTGGGAAAGAGGATACACTTGTGAAGATTGGCTGTTGGCCATTGACATCCCGCCCATCAGCTTAACAAGGCTCCCTTGACTCCGTGGGCTGTCCTGCCTTTCTGGTTTTTAGACTTTTTTCGCCTGGCCCTTTTGCCCCGGGGGGGGGGGGGCGAGAGATTTCTTTGTAGTGCTGATTTGCTCTCCCAGGTTGCTTGGTTGGCCAAAAAGGGTGTATGCGTTTTTTCCTGAATATATTCAGGAAAAAACGCATACGCCCTTTTTGGCCAACCGCATCATTGTCCACGTTCTGGCGCTTTTCATGTGCTATCGGGGCCATTCCGATGTAGCCGTTGACATCCGTTTCCTGCAGTTCTGCCTTGCGTTCAGCGCCTCTTCGTAGCCTGACCTCAATATATTTTGGGGCGATAGTTATCGTTTAGAACTCTGCAGGTTTGGGAAGTGCAGTGCCCCTGAGCTCCATTTCCCAAGTCGCTTTTTTGTGAGTGGGACGCAACACGGCTGGATGGCTTCACGCCCTATTGTCGATCCGGGGTGGCAGGCTGAACCGCTGGTGAATTCTTCTTCGTGATGGGAAATGAGAGTGACATGTGCCCGACCAAACACCTCCAGCGAGTCTCTCATTGGTTCCCCCTCTTGCAGTTCATCCTGCGGACAAATTGCAGACGGTACGAAAGAGGCATGGAAAGGCGCCGAGTCTCCAAGTGGGGAGATTGTTAGTAAGGGGGCCTGAATGGAGAACACGAGCACCAGGAGATGAAAACTGAGGTGAGTTTCAGAAAGCTTTCCCGATCCCACGGTGTAGCATCCGCTGGGTTTCCAATGAGTGCTTTCGCTGTCGGAAGATTGCGTTGAACCTGGAGAGTTGGGACCCATGGAATGGGGAGCACGCAGGATTCCTTTCAAGGGTCTGCATTTGCTTTCCCAACCTCACCAATCGTCTCAGCCCCAAGAGTGTCCAGCCTTATGTCTTCTGCCGCTGGGGCTGTAGATGTGGTCAATCCTGGTTGCATGCCAGTCCCTGAACGCATTTTGGAAGAATTTCTCTCTGTTTTGCCCTGCTTGTTTCTTCTTTCTGTTGGAAATGTATCCTCAGAATGGGTCTGAGCTGATTTTCCCTGCTGGTTTTAGGCCGCTTTACACACACTTGATGCACTTACACAGAGATATCAAGACTTAGCTTTGAAGATGCTTACTAGTCGGATAGATACTTGTGCGATGAACAGGGTCTGGTGAGTCCAGTTGATTGAGCAAGGAGTAGGTCGTGTCCATTCCATATTCGGTTTTCGGAAGGGTATCTGTGCTCATTTCAAACTCGAGTTTTATGCGTCACCCCACCTCACCTTTCCCCTGAAGCAGGCATAAGTGTGTTTTCTAAAAGCGTGACTCTGTTCTGTTTGGGGATTCAGTGCATGGGGAGCGATTTTTACATTCCCTCGATAAGTGATATCATAAGTTTCTTTTTTTGTGGGACTTATTTCACTGAGGATGATCGTACCTAAATCCACTCAGGATGCTGCTACCAGCCTCATGACGTGGATTTCATGGCTGAGTGACACTCCATTGGACCTACGTAGCACCACTTGTCCACTTGTCCACTTGTCTTTGTCCACTTGTCCACTCGTCTTTGTCCACTTGGCTCTTTCCTGGGATATGAAACGTGTACCGGAGTGGAGGTTCTTGTCAAGACAGCAGCCCTCAACTTTGGGGTCCCTGTGTCTGGTTGATTTTTTCATTTTCCCAAGGTCAACGCCCATGTGTGGAAGTGCCCTATGCTCTGTGGTTCTGTGTTTTACATGGTTTGGGAAAGAGGATACACTTGTGAAGATTGGCTGTTGGCCATTGACATCCCGCCCATCAGCTTAACAAGGCTCCCTTGACTCCGTGGGCTGTCCTGCCTTTCTGGTTTTTAGACTTTTTTCGCCTGGCCCTTTTGCCCCGGGGGGGGCGAGAGATTTCTTTGTAGTGCTGATTTGCTCTCCCAGGTTGCTTGGTTGGCCAAAAAGGGCGTATGCGTTTTTTCCTGAATATATTCAGGAAAAAACGCATACGCCCTTTTTGGCCAACCGCATCATTGTCCACGTTCTGGCGCTTTTCATGTGCTATCGGGGCCATTCCGATGTAGCCGTTGACATCCGTTTCCAGCAGTTCTGCCTTGCGTTCAGCGCCTCTTCGTAGCCTGACCTCAATATATTTTGGGGCGATAGTTATCGTTTAGAACTCTGCAGGTTTGGGAAGTGCAGTGCCCCTGAGCTCCATTTCCCAAGTCGCTTTTTTGGGAGGGGGACGCAACACGGCTGGATGGCTTCACGCCCTATTGTCGATCCGGGGTGGCAGGCTGAACCGCTGGTGAATTCTTCTTCGTGATGGGAAATGAGAGTGACATGTGCCCGACCAAACACCTCCAGCGAGTCTCTCATTGGTTCCCCCTCTTGCAGTTCATCCTGCGGACAAATTGCAGACGTTACGAAAGAGGCATGGAAAGGCGCCGAGTCTCCAAGTGGGGAGATTGTTAGTCAGGGGGCCTGAATGGAGAACACGAGCACGAGGAGATGAAAACTGAGGTGAGTTTCAGAAAGCTTTCCCGATCCCACGGTGTAGCAACCGCTGGGTTTCCAATGAGTGCTTTCGCTGTCGGAAGATTGCGTTGAACCTGGAGAGTTGGGACCCATGGAATGGGGAGCACGCAGGATTCCTTTCAAGGGTCTGCATTTGCTTTCCCAACCTCACCAATCGTCTCAGCCCCAAGAGTGTCCAGCCTTATGTCTTCTGCCGCTGGGGCTGTAGATGTGGTCAATCCTGGTTGCATGCCAGTCCCTGAACGCATTTTGGAAGAATTTCTCTCTGTTTTGCCCTGCTTGTTTCTTCTTTATGTTGGAAATGTATCCTCAGAATGGGTCTGAGCTGATTTTCCCTGCTGGTTTTAGGCCGCTTTACACACACTTGATGCACTTACACAGAGATATCAAGACTTAGCTTTTAAGATGCTTACTAGTCGGATAGATACTTGTGCGATGAACAGGGTCTGGTGAGTCCAGTTGATTGAGCAAGGAGTAGGTCGTGTCCATTCCATATTCGGTTTTCGGAAGGGTATCTGTGCTCATTTCAAACTCGAGTTTTATGCGTCACCCCACCTCACCTTTCCCCTGAAGCAGGCATAAGTGTGTTTTCTAAAAGCGTGACTCTGTTCTGTTTGGGGATTCAGTGCATGGGGAGCGATTTTTACATTCCCTCGATAAGTGATATCATAAGTTTCTTTTTTTGTGGGACTTATTTCACTGAGGATGATCGTACCTAAATCCACTCAGGATGCTGCTACCAGCCTCATGACGTGGATTTCATGGCTGAGTGACACTCCATTGGACCTACGTAGCACCACTTGTCCACTTGTCCACTTGTCTTTGTCCACTTGTCCACTCGTCTTTGTCCACTTGGCTCTTTCCTGGGATATGAAACGTGTACCGGAGTGGAGGTTCTTGTCAAGACAGCAGCCCTCAACTTTGGGGTCCCTGTGTCTGGTTGATTTTTTCATTTTCCCAAGGTCAACGCCCATGTGTGGAAGTGCCCTATGCTCTGTGGTTCTGTGTTTTACATGGTTTGGGAAAGAGGATACACTTGTGAAGATTGGCTGTTGGCCATTGACATCCCGCCGATCAGCTTAACAAGGCTCCCTTGACTCCGTGGGCTGTCCTGCCTTTCTGGTTTTTAGACTTTTTTCGCCTGGCCCTTTTGCCCCGGGGGGGCGAGAGATTTCTTTGTAGTGCTGATTTGCTCTCCCAGGTTGCTTGGTTGGCCAAAAAGGGCGTATGCGTTTTTTCCTGAATATATTCAGGAAAAAACGCATACGCCCTTTTTGGCCAACCGCATCATTGTCCACGTTCTGGCGCTTTTCATGTGCTATCGGGGCCATTCCGATGTAGCCGTTGACATCCGTTTCCTGCAGTTCTGCCTTGCGTTCAGCGCCTCTTCGTAGCCTGACCTCAATATATTTTGGGGCGATAGTTATCGTTTAGAACTCTGCAGGTTTGGGAAGTGCAGTGCCCCTGAGCTCCATTTCCCAAGTCGCTTTTTTGTGAGTGGGACGCAACACGGCTGGATGGCTTCACGCCCTATTGTCGATCCGGGGTGGCAGGCTGAACCGCTGGTGAATTCTTCTTCGTGATGGGAAATGAGAGTGACATGTGCCCGACCAAACACCTCCAGCGAGTCTCTCATTGGTTCCCCCTCTTGCAGTTCATCCTGCGGACAAATTGCAGACGTTACGAAAGAGGCATGGAAAGGCGCCGAGTCTCCAAGTGGGGAGATTGTTAGTCAGGGGGCCTGAATGGAGAACACGAGCACGAGGAGATGAAAACTGAGGTGAGTTTCAGAAAGCTTTCCCGATCCCACGGTGTAGCAACCGCTGGGTTTCCAATGAGTGCTTTCGCTGTCGGAAGATTGCGTTGAACCTGGAGAGTTGGGACCCATGGAATGGGGAGCACGCAGGATTCCTTTCAAGGGTCTGCATTTGCTTTCCCAACCTCACCAATCGTCTCAGCCCCAAGAGTGTCCAGCCTTATGTCTTCTGCCGCTGGGGCTGTAGATGTGGTCAATCCTGGTTGCATGCCAGTCCCTGAACGCATTTTGGAAGAATTTCTCTCTGTTTTGCCCTGCTTGTTTCTTCTTTATGTTGGAAATGTATCCTCAGAATGGGTCTGAGCTGATTTTCCCTGCTGGTTTTAGGCCGCTTTACACACACTTGATGCACTTACACAGAGATATCAAGACTTAGCTTTTAAGATGCTTACTAGTCGGATAGATACTTGTGCGATGAACAGGGTCTGGTGAGTCCAGTTGATTGAGCAAGGAGTAGGTCGTGTCCATTCCATATTCGGTTTTCGGAAGGGTATCTGTGCTCATTTCAAACTCGAGTTTTATGCGTCACCCCACCTCACCTTTCCCCTGAAGCAGGCATAAGTGTGTTTTCTAAAAGCGTGACTCTGTTCTGTTTGGGGATTCAGTGCATGGGGAGCGATTTTTACATTCCCTCGATAAGTGATATCATAAGTTTCTTTTTTTGTGGGACTTATTTCACTGAGGATGATCGTACCTAAATCCACTCAGGATGCTGCTACCAGCCTCATGACGTGGATTTCATGGCTGAGTGACACTCCATTGGACCTACGTAGCACCACTTGTCCACTTGTCCACTTGTCTTTGTCCACTTGTCCACTCGTCTTTGTCCACTTGGCTCTTTCCTGGGATATGAAACGTGTACCGGAGTGGAGGTTCTTGTCAAGACAGCAGCCCTCAACTTTGGGGTCCCTGTGTCTGGTTGATTTTTTCATTTTCCCAAGGTCAACGCCCATGTGTGGAAGTGCCCTATGCTCTGTGGTTCTGTGTTTTCCATGGTTTGGGAAAGAGGATACACTTGTGAAGATTGGCTGTTGGCCATTGACATCCCGCCCATCAGCTTAACAAGGCTCCCTTGACTCCGTGGGCTGTCCTGCCTTTCTGGTTTTTAGACTTTTTTTGCCTGGCCCTTTTGCCCCGGGGGGGGGGCGAGAGATTTCTTTGTAGTGCTGATTTGCTCTCCCAGGTTGCTTGGTTGGCCAAAAAGGGCGTATGCGTTTTTTCCTGAATATATTCAGGAAAAAACGCATACGCCCTTTTTGGCCAACCGCATCATTGTCCACGTTCTGGCGCTTTTCATGTGCTATCGGGGCCATTCCGATGTACCCGTTGACATCCGTTTCCTGCAGTTCTGCCTTGCGTTCAGCGCCTCTTCGTAGCCTGACCTCAATATATTTTGGGGCGATAGTTATCGTTTAGAACTCTGCAGGTTTGGGAAGTGCAGTGCCCCTGAGCTCCATTTCCCAAGTCGCTTTTTTGTGAGTGGGACGCAACACGGCTGGATGGCTTCACGCCCTATTGTCGATCCGGGGTGGCAGGCTGAACCGCTGGTGAATTCTTCTTCGTGATGGGAAATGAGAGTGACATGTGCCCGACCAAACACCTCCAGCGAGTCTCTCATTGGTTCCCCCTCTTGCAGTTCATCCTGCGGACAAATTGCAGACGGTACGAAAGAGGCATGGAAAGGCGCCGAGTCTCCAAGTGGGGAGATTGTTAGTAAGGGGGCCTGAATGGAGAACACGAGCACCAGGAGATGAAAACTGAGGTGAGTTTCAGAAAGCTTTCCCGATCCCACGGTGTAGCATCCGCTGGGTTTCCAATGAGTGCTTTCGCTGTCGGAAGATTGCGTTGAACCTGGAGAGTTGGGACCCATGGAATGGGGAGCACGCAGGATTCCTTTCAAGGGTCTGCATTTGCTTTCCCAACCTCACCAATCGTCTCAGCCCCAAGAGTGTCCAGCCTTATGTCTTCTGCCGCTGGGGCTGTAGATGTGGTCAATCCTGGTTGCATGCCAGTCCCTGAACGCATTTTGGAAGAATTTCTCTCTGTTTTGCCCTGCTTGTTTCTTCTTTATGTTGGAAATGTATCCTCAGAATGGGTCTGAGCTGATTTTCCCTGCTGGTTTTAGGCCGCTTTACACACACTTGATGCACTTACACAGAGATATCAAGACTTAGCTTTTAAGATGCTTACTAGTCGGATAGATACTTGTGCGATGAACAGGGTCTGGTGAGTCCAGTTGATTGAGCAAGGAGTAGGTCGTGTCCATTCCATATTCGGTTTTCGGAAGGGTATCTGTGCTCATTTCAAACTCGAGTTTTATGCGTCACCCCACCTCACCTTTCCCCTGAAGCAGGCATAAGTGTGTTTTCTAAAAGCGTGACTCTGTTCTGTTTGGGGATTCAGTGCATGGGGAGCGATTTTTACATTCCCTCGATAAGTGATATCATAAGTTTCTTTTTTTGTGGGACTTATTTCACTGAGGATGATCGTACCTAAATCCACTCAGGATGCTGCTACCAGCCTCATGACGTGGATTTCATGGCTGAGTGACACTCCATTGGACCTACGTAGCACCACTTGTCCACTTGTCCACTTGTCTTTGTCCACTTATCCACTCGTCTTTGTCCACTTGGCTCTTTCCTGGGATATGAAACGTGTACCGGAGTGGAGGTTCTTGTCAAGACAGCAGCCCTCAACTTTGGGGTACCTGTGTCTGGTTGATTTTTTCATTTTCCCAAGGTCAACGCCCATGTGTGGAAGTGCCCTATGCTCTGTGGTTCTGTGTTTTACATGGTTTGGGAAAGAGGATACACTTGTGAAGATTGGCTGTTGGCCATTGACATCCCGCCCATCAGCTTAACAAGGCTCCCTTGACTCCGTGGGCTGTCTTGCCTTTCTGGTTTTTAGAATTTTTTCGCCTGGCCCTTTTGCCCCGGGGGGGGCGAGAGATTTCTTTGTAGTGCTGATTTGCTCTCCCAGGTTGCTTGGTTGGCCAAAAAGGGCGTATGCGTTTTTTCCTGAATATATTCAGGAAAAAACGCATACGCCCTTTTTGGCCAACCGCATCATTGTCCACGTTCTGGCGCTTTTCATGTGCTATCGGGGCCATTCCGATGTAGCCGTTGACATCCGTTTCCTGCAGTTCTGCCTTGCGTTCAGCGCCTCTTCGTAGCCTGACCTCAATATATTTTGGGGCGATAGTTATCGTTTAGAACTCTGCAGGTTTGGGAAGTGCAGTGCCCCTGAGCTCCATTTCCCAAGTCGCTTTTTTGTGAGTGGGACGCAACACGGCTGGATGGCTTCACGCCCTATTGTCGATCCGGGGTGGCAGGCTGAACCGCTGGTGAATTCTTCTTCGTGATGGGAAATGAGAGTGACATGTGCCCGACCAAACACCTCCAGCGAGTCTCTCATTGGTTCCCCCTCTTGCAGTTCATCCTGCGGACAAATTGCAGACGTTACGAAAGAGGCATGGAAAGGCGCCGAGTCTCCAAGTGGGGAGATTGTTAGTAAGGGGGCCTGAATGGAGAACACGAGCACCAGGAGATGAAAACTGAGGTGAGTTTCAGAAAGCTTTCCCGATCCCACGGTGTAGCATCCGCTGGGTTTCCAATGAGTGCTTTCGCTGTCGGAAGATTGCGTTGAACCTGGAGAGTTGGGACCCATGGAATGGGGAGCACGCAGGATTCCTTTCAAGGGTCTGCATTTGCTTTCCCAACCTCACCAATCGTCTCAGCCCCAAGAGTGTCCAGCCTTATGTCTTCTGCCGCTGGGGCTGTAGATGTGGTCAATCCTGGTTGCATGCCAGTCCCTGAACGCATTTTGGAAGAATTTCTCTCTGTTTTGCCCTGCTTGTTTCTTCTTTCTGTTGGAAATGTATCCTCAGAATGGGTCTGAGCTGATTTTCCCTGCTGGTTTTAGGCCGCTTTACACACACTTGATGCACTTACACAGAGATATCAAGACTTAGCTTTGAAGATGCTTACTAGTCGGATAGATACTTGTGCGATGAACAGGGTCTGGTGAGTCCAGTTGATTGAGCAAGGAGTAGGTCGTGTCCATTCCATATTCGGTTTTCGGAAGGGTATCTGTGCTCATTTCAAACTCGAGTTTTATGCGTCACCCCACCTCACCTTTGCCCTGAAGCAGGCATAAGTGTGTTTTCTAAAAGCGTGACTCTGTTCTGTTTGGGGATTCAGTGCATGGGGAGCGATTTTTACATTCCCTCGATAAGTGATATCATAAGTTTCTTTTTTTGTGGGACTTATTTCACTGAGGATGATCGTACCTAAATCCACTCAGGATGCTGCTACCAGCCTCATGACGTGGATTTCATGGCTGAGTGACACTCCATTGGACCTACGTAGCACCACTTGTCCACTTGTCCACTTGTCTTTGTCCACTTGTCCACTTGGCTCTTTCCTGGGATATGAAACGTGTACCGGAGTGGAGGTTCTTGTCAAGACAGCAGCCCTCAACTTTGGGGTCCCTGTGTCTGGTTGATTTTTTCATTTTCCCAAGGTCAACGCCCATGTGTGGAAGTGCCCTATGCTCTGTGGTTCTGTGTTTTACATGGTTTGGGAAAGAGGATACACTTGTGAAGATTGGCTGTTGGCCATTGACATCCCGCCCATCAGCTTAACAAGGCTCCCTTGACTCCGTGGGCTGTCCTGCCTTTCTGGTTTTTAGACTTTTTTCGCCTGGCCCTTTTGCCCCGGGGGGGGCGAGAGATTTCTTTGTAGTGCTGATTTGCTCTCCCAGGTTGCTTGGTTGGCCAAAAAGGGCGTATGCGTTTTTTCCTGAATATATTCAGGAAAAAACGCATACGCCCTTTTTGGCCAACCGCATCATTGTCCACGTTCTGGCGCTTTTCATGTGCTATCGGGGCCATTCCGATGTAGCCGTTGACATCCGTTTCCTGCAGTTCTGCCTTGCGTTCAGCGCCTCTTCGTAGCCTGACCTCAATATATTTTGGGGCGATAGTTATCGTTTAGAACTCTGCAGGTTTGGGAAGTGCAGTGCCCCTGAGCTCCATTTCCCAAGTCGCTTTTTTGGGAGGGGGACGCAACACGGCTGGATGGCTTCACGCCCTATTGTCGATCCGGGGTGGCAGGCTGAACCGCTGGTGAATTCTTCTTCGTGATGGGAAATGAGAGTGACATATGCCCGACCAAACACCTCCAGCGAGTCTCTCATTGGTTCCCCCTCTTGCAGTTCATCCTGCGGACAAATTGCAGACGTTACGAAAGAGGCATGGAAAGGCGCCGAGTCTCCAAGTGGGGAGATTGTTAGTCAGGGGGCCTGAATGGAGAACACGAGCACGAGGAGATGAAAACTGAGGTGAGTTTCAGAAAGCTTTCCCGATCCCACGGTGTAGCAACCGCTGGGTTTCCAATGAGTGCTTTCGCTGTCGGAAGATTGCGTTGAACCTGGAGAGTTGGGACCCATGGAATGGGGAGCACGCAGGATTCCTTTCAAGGGTCTGCATTTGCTTTCCCAACCTCACCAATCGTCTCAGCCCCAAGAGTGTCCAGCCTTATGTCTTCTGCCGCTGGGGCTGTAGATGTGGTCAATCCTGGTTGCATGCCAGTCCCTGAACGCATTTTGGAAGAATTTCTCTCTGTTTTGCCCTGCTTGTTTCTTCTTTATGTTGGAAATGTATCCTCAGAATGGGTCTGAGCTGATTTTCCCTGCTGGTTTTAGGCCGCTTTACACACACTTGATGCACTTACACAGAGATATCAAGACTTAGCTTTTAAGATGCTTACTAGTCGGATAGATACTTGTGCGATGAACAGGGTCTGGTGAGTCCAGTTGATTGAGCAAGGAGTAGGTCGTGTCCATTCCATATTCGGTTTTCGGAAGGGTATCTGTGCTCATTTCAAACTCGAGTTTTATGCGTCACCCCACCTCACCTTTCCCCTGAAGCAGGCATAAGTGTGTTTTCTAAAAGCGTGACTCTGTTCTGTTTGGGGATTCAGTGCATGGGGAGCGATTTTTACATTCCCTCGATAAGTGATATCATAAGTTTCTTTTTTTGTGGGACTTATTTCACTGAGGATGATCGTACCTAAATCCACTCAGGATGCTGCTACCAGCCTCATGACGTGGATTTCATGGCTGAGTGACACTCCATTGGACCTACGTAGCACCACTTGTCCACTTATCCACTTGTCTTTGTCCACTTGTCCACTCGTCTTTGTCCACTTGGCTCTTTCCTGGGATATGAAACGTGTACCGGAGTGGAGGTTCTTGTCAAGACAGCAGCCCTCAACTTTGGGGTCCCTGTGTCTGGTTGATTTTTTCATTTTCCCAAGGTCAACGCCCATGTGTGGAAGTGCCCTATGCTCTGTGGTTCTGTGTTTTCCATGGTTTGGGAAAGAGGATACACTTGTGAAGATTGGCTGTTGGCCATTGACATCCCGCCCATCAGCTTAACAAGGCTCCCTTGACTCCGTGGCCTGTCCTGCCTTTCTGGTTTTTAGACTTTTTTTGCCTGGCCCTTTTGCCCCGGGGGGAGGGGCGAGAGATTTCTTTGTAGTGCTGATTTGCTCTCCCAGGTTGCTTGGTTGGCCAAAAAGGGCGTATGCGTTTTTTCCTGAATATATTCAGGAAAAAACGCATACGCCCTTTTTGGCCAACCGCATCATTGTCCACGTTCTGGCGCTTTTCATGTGCTATCGGGGCCATTCCGATGTACCCGTTGACATCCGTTTCCTGCAGTTCTGCCTTGCGTTCAGCGCCTCTTCGTAGCCTGACCTCAATATATTTTGGGGCGATAGTTATCGTTTAGAACTCTGCAGGTTTGGGAAGTGCAGTGCCCCTGAGCTCCATTTCCCAAGTCGCTTTTTTGTGAGTGGGACGCAACACGGCTGGATGGCTTCACGCCCTATTGTCGATCCGGGGTGGCAGGCTGAACCGCTGGTGAATTCTTCTTCGTGATGGGAAATGAGAGTGACATGTGCCCGACCAAACACCTCCAGCGAGTCTCCCATTGGTTCCCCCTCTTGCAATTCATCCTGCGGACAAATTGCAGACGGTACGAAAGAGGCATGGAAAGGCGCCGAGTCTCCAAGTGGGGAGATTGTTAGTAAGGGGGCCTGAATGGAGAACACGAGCACGAGGAGATGAAAACTGAGGTGAGTTTCAGAAAGCTTTCCCGATCCCACGGTGTAGCATCCGCTGGGTTTCCAATGAGTGCTTTCGCTGTCGGAAGATTGCGTTGAACCTGGAGAGTTGGGACCCATGGAATGGGGAGCACGCAGGATTCCTTTCAAGGGTCTGCATTTGCTTTCCCAACCTCACCAATCGTCTCAGCCCCAAGAGTGTCCAGCCTTATGTCTTCTGCCGCTGGGGCTGTAGATGTGGTCAATCCTGGTTGCATGCCAGTCCCTGAACGCATTTTGGAAGAATTTCTCTCTGTTTTGCCCTGCTTGTTTCTTCTTTATGTTGGAAATGTATCCTCAGAATGGGTCTGAGCTGATTTTCCCTGCTGGTTTTAGGCCGCTTTACACACACTTGATGCACTTACACAGAGATATCAAGACTTAGCTTTGAAGATGCTTACTAGTCGGATAGATACTTGTGCGATGAACAGGGTCTGGTGAGTCCAGTTGATTGAGCAAGGAGTAGGTCGTGTCCATTCCATATTCGGTTTTCGGAAGGGTATCTGTGCTCATTTCAAACTCGAGTTTTATGCGTCACCCCACCTCACCTTTCCCCTGAAGCAGGCATAAGTGTGTTTTCTAAAAGCGTGACTCTGTTCTGTTTGGGGATTCAGTGCATGGGGAGCGATTTTTACATTCCCTCGATAAGTGATATCATAAGTTTCTTTTTTTGTGGGACTTATTTCACTGAGGATGATCGTACCTAAATCCACTCAGGATGCTGCTACCAGCCTCATGACGTGGATTTCATGGCTGAGTGACACTCCATTGGACCTACGTAGCACCACTTGTCCACTTGTCCACTTGTCTTTGTCCACTTGTCCACTCGTCTTTGTCCACTTGGCTCTTTCCTGGGATATGAAACGTGTACCGGAGTGGAGGTTCTTGTCAAGACAGCAGCCCTCAACTTTGGGGTCCCTGTGTCTGGTTGATTTTTTCATTTTCCCAAGGTCAACGCCCATGTGTGGAAGTGCCCTATGCTCTGTGGTTCTGTGTTTTACATGGTTTGGGAAAGAGGATACACTTGTGAAGATTGGCTGTTGGCCATTGACATCCCGCCCATCAGCTTAACAAGGCTCCCTTGACTCCGTGGGCTGTCTTGCCTTTCTGGTTTTTAGACTTTTTTCGCCTGGCCCTTTTGCCCCGGGGGGGGCGAGAGATTTCTTTGTAGTGCTGATTTGCTCTCCCAGGTTGCTTGGTTGGCCAAAAAGGGCGTATGCGTTTTTTCCTGAATATATTCAGGAAAAAACGCATACGCCCTTTTTGGCCAACCGCATCATTGTCCACGTTCTGGCGCTTTTCATGTGCTATCGGGGCCATTCCGATGTAGCCGTTGACATCCGTTTCCTGCAGTTCTGCCTTGCGTTCAGCGCCTCTTCGTAGCCTGACCTCAATATATTTTGGGGCGATAGTTATCGTTTAGAACTCTGCAGGTTTGGGAAGTGCAGTGCCCCTGAGCTCCATTTCCCAAGTCGCTTTTTTGTGAGTGGGACGCAACACGGCTGGATGGCTTCACGCCCTATTGTCGATCCGGGGTGGCAGGCTGAACCGCTGGTGAATTCTTCTTCGTGATGGGAAATGAGAGTGACATGTGCCCGACCAAACACCTCCAGCGAGTCTCTCATTGGTTCCCCCTCTTGCAGTTCATCCTGCGGACAAATTGCAGACGTTACGAAAGAGGCATGGAAAGGCGCCGAGTCTCCAAGTGGGGAGATTGTTAGTCAGGGGGCCTGAATGGAGAACACGAGCACCAGGAGATGAAAACTGAGGTGAGTTTCAGAAAGCTTTCCCGATCCCACGGTGTAGCAACCGCTGGGTTTCCAATGAGTGCTTTTGCTGTCGGAAGATTGCGTTGAACCTGGAGAGTTGGGACCCATGGAATGGGGAGCACGCAGGATTCCTTTCAAGGGTCTGCATTTGCTTTCCCAACCTCACCAATCGTCTCAGCCCAAGAGTGTCCAGCCTTATGTCTTCTGCCGCTGGGGCTGTAGATGTGGTCAATCCTGGTTGCATGCCAGTCCCTGAACGCATTTTGGAAGAATTTCTCTCTGTTTTGCCCTGCTTGTTTCTTCTTTATGTTGGAAATGTATCCTCAGAATGGGTCTGAGCTGATTTTCCCTGCTGGTTTTAGGCCGCTTTACACACACTTGATGCACTTACACAGAGATATCAAGACTTAGCTTTTAAGATGCTTACTAGTCGGATAGATACTTGTGCGATGAACAGGGTCTGGTGAGTCCAGTTGATTGAGCAAGGAGTAGGTCGTGTCCATTCCATATTCGGTTTTCGGAAGGGTATCTGTGCTCATTTCAAACTCGAGTTTTATGCGTCACCCCACCTCACCTTTCCCCTGAAGCAGGCATAAGTGTGTTTTCTAAAAGCGTGACTCTGTTCTGTTTGGGGATTCAGTGCATGGGGAGCGATTTTTACATTCCCTCGATAAGTGATATCATAAGTTTCTTTTTTTGTGGGACTTATTTCACTGAGGATGATCGTACCTAAATCCACTCAGGATGCTGCTACCAGCCTCATGACGTGGATTTCATGGCTGAGTGACACTCCATTGGACCTACGTAGCACCACTTGTCCACTTGTCCACTTGTCTTTGTCCACTTATCCACTCGTCTTTGTCCACTTGGCTCTTTCCTGGGATATGAAACGTGTACCGGAGTGGAGGTTCTTGTCAAGACAGCAGCCCTCAACTTTGGGGTCCCTGTGTCTGGTTGATTTTTTCATTTTCCCAAGGTCAACGCCCATGTGTGGAAGTGCCCTATGCTCTGTGGTTCTGTGTTTTACATGGTTTGGGAAAGAGGATACACTTGTGAAGATTGGCTGTTGGCCATTGACATCCCGCCCATCAGCTTAACAAGGCTCCCTTGACTCCGTGGCCTGTCCTGCCTTTCTGGTTTTTAGACTTTTTTTGCCTGGCCCTTTTGCCCCGGGGGGGGGGGCGAGAGATTTCTTTGTAGTGCTGATTTGCTCTCCCAGGTTGCTTGGTTGGCCAAAAAGGGCGTATGCGTTTTTTCCTGAATATATTCAGGAAAAAACGCATACGCCCTTTTTGGCCAACCGCATCATTGTCCACGTTCTGGCGCTTTTCATGTGCTATCGGGGCCATTCCGATGTACCCGTTGACATCCGTTTCCTGCAGTTCTGCCTTGCGTTCAGCGCCTCTTCGTAGCCTGACCTCAATATATTTTGGGGCGATAGTTATCGTTTAGAACTCTGCAGGTTTGCGAAGTGCAGTGCCCCTGAGCTCCATTTCCCAAGTCGCTTTTTTGTTAGTGGGACGCAACACGGCTGGATGGCTTCACGCCCTATTGTCGATCCGGGGTGGCAGGCTGAACCGCTGGTGAATTCTTCTTCGTGATGGGAAATGAGAGTGACATGTGCCCGACCAAAAACCTCCAGCGAGTCTCTCATTGGTTCCCCCTCTTGCAATTCATCCTGCGGACAAATTGCAGACGGTACGAAAGAGGCATGGAAAGGCGCCGAGTCTCCAAGTGGGGAGATTGTTAGTAAGGGGGCCTGAATGGAGAACACGAGCACCAGGAGATGAAAACTGAGGTGAGTTTCAGAAAGCTTTCCCGATCCCACGGTGTGGCATCCTCTGGGTTTCCAATGAGTGCTTTCGCTGTCGGAAGATTGCGTTGAACCTGGAGAGTTGGGACCCATGGAATGGGGAGCACGCAGGATTCCTTTCAAGGGTCTGCATTTGCTTTCCCAACCTCACCAATCGTCTCAGCCCCAAGAGTGTCCAGCCTTATGTCTTCTGCCGCTGGGGCTGTAGATGTGGTCAATCCTGGTTGCATGCCAGTCCCTGAACGCATTTTGGAAGAATTTCTCTCTGTTTTGCCCTGCTTGTTTCTTCTTTATGTTGGAAATGTATCCTCAGAATGGGTCTGAGCTGATTTTCCCTGCTGGTTTTAGGCCGCTTTACACACACTTGATGCACTTACACAGAGATATCAAGACTTAGCTTTTAAGATGCTTACTAGTCGGATAGATACTTGTGCGATGAACAGGGTCTGGTGAGTCCAGTTGATTGAGCAAGGAGTAGGTCGTGTCCATTCCATATTCGGTTTTCGGAAGGGTATCTGTGCTCATTTCAAACTCGAGTTTTATGCGTCACCCCACCTCACCTTTCCCCTGAAGCAGGCATAAGTGTGTTTTCTAAAAGCGTGACTCTGTTCTGTTTGGGGATTCAGTGCATGGGGAGCGATTTTTACATTCCCTCGATAAGTGATATCATAAGTTTCTTTTTTTGTGGGACTTATTTCACTGAGGATGATCGTACCTAAATCCACTCAGGATGCTGCTACCAGCCTCATGACGTGGATTTCATGGCTGAGTGACACTCCATTGGACCTACGTAGCACCACTTGTCCACTTGTCCACTTGTCTTTGTCCACTTGTCCACTCGTCTTTGCCACTTGGCTCTTTCCTGGGATATGAAACGTGTACCGGAGTGGAGGTTCTTGTCAAGACAGCAGCCCTCAACTTTGGGGTCCCTGTGTCTGGTTGATTTTTTCATTTTCCCAAGGTCAACGCCCATGTGTGGAAGTGCCCTATGCTCTGTGGTTCTGTGTTTTACATGGTTTGGGAAAGAGGATACACTTGTGAAGATTGGCTGTTGGCCATTGACATCCCGCCCATCAGCTTAACAGGGCTCCCTTGTCTCCGTGGCCTGTCCTGCCTTTCTGGTTTTTAGACTTTTTTCGCGTGGCCCTTTTGACTGGGCGGCGGGGAGGGAGATTTCTTTGTAGTGTTGATTTGCTCTCCCAGGTTGCTTGGTTGGCCAAAAAGGGCGTATGCGTTTTTTCCTGAATATATTCAGGAAAAAACGCATACGCCCTTTTTGGCCAACCGCATCATTGTAAACGTTCTGGCGCTTTTCATGTGCTATCGGGGCCATTCCGATGTAGCCGTTGACATCCGTTTCCTGCTATTCTGCCTTGCGTTCAACGCCTCTTCGTAGCCTGACCTCAATATATTTTGGGGCGATAGTTATCGTTTAGAACTCTGCAGGTTTGGGAAGTGCAGTGCCCCTGAGCTCCATTTCCCAAGTCGCTTTTTTGTGAGTGGGACGCAACACGGCTGGATGGCTTCACGCCCTATTGTCGATCCGGGGTGGCAGGCTGAACCGCTGGTGAATTCTTCTTCGTGATGGGAAATGAGAGTGACATGTGCCCGACCAAACACCTCCAGCGAGTCTCTCATTGGTTCCCCCTCTTGCAGTTCATCCTGCGGACAAATTGCAGACGGTACGAAAGAGGCATGGAAAGGCGCCGAGTCTCCAAGTGGGGAGATTGTTAGTAAGGGGGCCTGAATGGAGAACACGAGCACCAGGAGATGAAAACTGAGGTGAGTTTCAGAAAGCTTTCCCGATCCCACGGTGTAGCATCCTCTGGGTTTCCAATGAGTGCTTTCGCTGTCGGAAGATTGCGTTGAACCTGGAGAGTTGGGACCCATGGAATGGGGAGCACGCAGGATTCCTTTCAAGGGTCTGCATTTGCTTTCCCAACCTCACCAATCGTCTCAGCCCCAAGAGTGTCCAGCCTTATGTCTTCTGCCGCTGGGGTTGTAGATGTGGTCAATCCTGGTTGCATGCCAGTCCCTGAACGCATTTTGGAAGAATTTCTCTCTGTTTTGCCCTGCTTGTTTCTTCTTTATGTTGGAAATGTATCCTCAGAATGGGTCTGAGCTGATTTTCCCTGCTGGTTTTAGGCCGCTTTACACACACTTGATGCACTTACACAGAGATATCAAGACTTAGCTTTTAAGATGCTTACTAGTCGGATAGATACTTGTGCGATGAACAGGGTCTGGTGAGTCCAGTTGATTGAGCAAGGAGTAGGTCGTGTCCATTCCATATTCGGTTTTCGGAAGGGTATCTGTGCTCATTTCAAACTCGAGTTTTATGCGTCACCCCACCTCACCTTTCCCCTGAAGCAGGCATAAGTGTGTTTTCTAAAAGCGTGACTCTGTTCTGTTTGGGGATTCAGTGCAAGGGGAGCGATTTTTACATTCCCTCGATAAGTGATATCATAAGTTTCTTTTTTTGTGGGACTTATTTCACTGAGGATGATCGTACCTAAATCCACTCAGGATGCTGCTACCAGCCTCATGACGTGCATTTCATGGCTGAGTGACACTCCATTGGACCTACGTAGCACCACTTGTCAACTTGTCCACTTGTCTTTGTCCACTTGTCCACTTGGCTCTTTCCTGGGATATGAAACGTGTACCGGAGTGGAGGTTCTTGTCAAGACAGCAGCCCTCAACTTTGGGGTCCCTGTGTCTGGTTAATTTTTTCATTTTCCCAAGGTCAACGCCCATGTGTGGAAGTGCCCTATGCTCTGTGGTTCTGTGTTTTACATGGTTTGGGAAAGAGGATACACTTGTGAAGATTGGCTGTTGGCCATTGACATCCCGCCCATCAGCTTAACAAGGCTCCCTTGACTCCGTGGGCTGTCCTGCCTTTCTGGTTTTTAGACTTTTTTCGCCTGGCCCTTTTGCCCCGGGGGGGGGGGGGCGAGAGATTTCTTTGTAGTGCTGATTTGCTCTCCCAGGTTGCTTGGTTGGCCAAAAAGGGCGTATGCGTTTTTTCCTGAATATATTCAGGATAAAACGCATACGCCCTTTTTGGCCAACCGCATCATTGTCCACGTTCTGTCGCTTTTCATGTGCTATCGGGGCCATTCCGATGTACCCGTTGACATCCGTTTCCTGCAGTTCTGCCTTGAGTTCAGCGCCTCTTCGTAGCCTGACCTCAATATATTTTGGGGCGATAGTTATCGTTTAGAACTCTGCAGGTTTGGGAAGTGCAGTGCCCCTGAGCTCCATTTCCCAAGTCGCTTTTTTGTGAGTGGGACGCAACACGGCTGGATGGCTTCACGCCCTATTGTCGATCCGGGGTGGCAGGCTGAACCGCTGGTGAATTCTTCTTCGTGATGGGAAATGAGAGTGACATGTGCCCGACCAAACACCTCCAGCGAGTCTCTCATTGGTTCCCCCTCTTGCAGTTCATCCTGCGGACAAATTGCAGACGGTACGAAAGAGGCATGGAAAGGCGCCGAGTCTCCAAGTGGGGAGATTGTTAGTAAGGGGGCCTGAATGGAGAACACGAGCACCAGGAGATGAAAACTGAGGTGAGTTTCAGAAAGCTTTCCCGATCCCACGGTGTAGCAACCGCTGGGTTTCCAATGAGTGCTTTCGCTGTCGGAAGATTGCGTTGAACCTGGAGAGTTGGGACCCATGGAATGGGGAGCACGCAGGATTCCTTTCAAGGGTCTGCATTTGCTTTCCCAACCTCACCAATCGTCTCAGCCCCAAGAGTGTCCAGCCTTATGTCTTCTGCCGCTGGGGCTGTAGATGTGGTCAATCCTGGTTGCATGCCAGTCCCTGAACGCATTTTGGAAGAATTTCTCTCTATTTTGCCCTGCTTGTTTCTTCTTTATGTTGGAAATGTATCCTCAGAATGGGTCTGAGCTGATTTTCCCTGCTGGTTTTAGGCCGCTTTACACACACTTGATGCACTTACACAGAGATATCAAGACTTAGCTTTGAAGATGCTTACTAGTCGGATAGATACTTGTGCGATGAACAGGGTCTGGTGAGTCCAGTTGATTGAGCAAGGAGTAGGTCGTGTCCATTCCATATTCGGTTTTCGGAAGGGTATCTGTGCTCATTTCAAACTCGAGTTTTATGCGTCACCCCACCTCACCTTTCCCCTGAAGCAGGCATAAGTGTGTTTTCTAAAAGCGTGACTCTGTTCTGTTTGGGGATTCAGTGCATGGGGAGCGATTTTTACATTCCCTCGATAAGTGATATCATAAGTTTCTTTTTTTGTGGGACTTATTTCACTGAGGATGATCGTACCTAAATCCACTCAGGATGCTGCTACCAGCCTCATGACGTGGATTTCATGGCTGAGTGACACTCCATTGGACCTACGTAGCACCACTTGTCCACTTGTCCACTTGTCTTTGTCCACTTGTCCACTCGTCTTTGCCACTTGGCTCTTTCCTGGGATATGAAACGTGTACCGGAGTGGAGGTTCTTGTCAAGACAGCAGCCCTCAACTTTGGGGTCCCTGTGTCTGGTTGATTTTTTCATTTTCCCAAGGTCAACGCCCATGTGTGGAAGTGCCCTATGCTCTGTGGTTCTGTGTTTTACATGGTTTGGGAAAGAGGATACACTTGTGAAGATTGGCTGTTGGCCATTGACATCCCGCCCATCAACTTAACAAGGCTCCCTTGTCTCCGTGGCCTGTCCTGCCTTTCTGGTTTTTAGACTTTTTTCGCGTGGCCCTTTTGACTGGGCGGCGGGGAGGGAGATTTCTTTGTAGTGTTGATTTGCTCTCCCAGGTTGCTTGGTTGGCCAAAAAGGGCGTATGCGTTTTTTCCTGAATATATTCAGGAAAAAACGCATACGCCCTTTTTGGCCAACCGCATCATTGTAAACGTTCTGGCGCTTTTCATGTGCTATCGGGGCCATTCCGATGTACCCGTTGACATCCGTTTCCTGCTATTCTGCCTTGCGTTCAACGCCTCTTCGTAGCCTGACCTCAATATATTTTGGGGCGATAGTTATCGTTTAGAACTCTGCAGGTTTGGGAAGTGCAGTGCCCCTGAGCTCCATTTCCCAAGTCGCTTTTTTGTGAGTGGGACGCAACACGGCTGGATGGCTTCACGCCCTATTGTCGATCCGGGGTGGCAGGCTGAACCGCTGGTGAATTCTTCTTCGTGATGGGAAATGAGAGTGACATGTGCCCGACCAAACACCTCCAGCGAGTCTCTCATTGGTTCCCCCTCTTGCAGTTCATCCTGCGGACAAATTGCAGACGGTACGAAAGAGGCATGGAAAGGCGCCGAGTCTCCAAGTGGGGAGATTGTTAGTAAGGGGGCCTGAATGGAGAACACGAGCACCAGGAGATGAAAACTGAGGTGAGTTTCAGAAAGCTTTCCCGATCCCACGGTGTAGCATCCGCTGGGTTTCCAATGAGTGCTTTCGCTGTCGGAAGATTGCGTTGAACCTGGAGAGTTGGGACCCATGGAATGGGGAGCACGCAGGATTCCTTTCAAGGGTCTGCATTTGCTTTCCCAACCTCACCAATCGTCTCAGCCCCAAGAGTGTCCAGCCTTATGTCTTCTGCCGCTGGGGCTGTAGATGTGGTCAATCCTGGTTGCATGCCAGTCCCTGAACGCATTTTGGAAGAATTTCTCTCTGTTTTGCCCTGCTTGTTTCTTCTTTATGTTGGAAATGTATCCTCAGAATGGGTCTGAGCTGATTTTCCCTGCTGGTTTTAGGCCGCTTTACACACACTTGATGCACTTACACAGAGATATCAAGACTTAGCTTTTAAGATGCTTACTAGTCGGATAGATACTTGTGCGATGAACAGGGTCTGGTGAGTCCAGTTGATTGAGCAAGGAGTAGGTCGTGTCCATTCCATATTCGGTTTTCGGAAGGGTATCTGTGCTCATTTCAAACTCGAGTTTTATGCGTCACCCCACCTCACCTTTCCCCTGAAGCAGGCATAAGTGTGTTTTCTAAAAGCGTGACTCTGTTCTGTTTGGGGATTCAGTGCAAGGGGAGCGATTTTTACATTCCCTCGATAAGTGATATCATAAGTTTCTTTTTTTGTGGGACTTATTTCACTGAGGATGATCGTACCTAAATCCACTCAGGATGCTGCTACCAGCCTCATGACGTGCATTTCATGGCTGAGTGACACTCCATTGGACCTACGTAGCACCACTTGTCAACTTGTCCACTTGTCTTTGTCCACTTGTCCACTTGGCTCTTTCCTGGGATATGAAACGTGTACCGGAGTGGAGGTTCTTGTCAAGACAGCAGCCCTCAACTTTGGGGTCCCTGTGTCTGGTTAATTTTTTCATTTTCCCAAGGTCAACGCCCATGTGTGGAAGTGCCCTATGCTCTGTGGTTCTGTGTTTTACATGGTTTGGGAAAGAGGATACACTTGTGAAGATTGGCTGTTGGCCATTGACATCCCGCCCATCAGCTTAACAAGGCTCCCTTGACTCCGTGGGCTGTCCTGCCTTTCTGGTTTTTAGACTTTTTTCGCCTGGCCCTTTTGCCCCGGGGGGGGGGGCGAGAGATTTCTTTGTAGTGCTGATTTGCTCTCCCAGGTTGCTTGGTTGGCCAAAAAGGGCGTATGCGTTTTTTCCTGAATATATTCAGGAAAAAACGCATACGCCCTTTTTGGCCAACCGCATCATTGTCCACGTTCTGTCGCTTTTCATGTGCTATCGGGGCCATTCCGATGTACCCGTTGACATCCGTTTCCTGCAGTTCTGCCTTGAGTTCAGCGCCTCTTCGTAGCCTGACCTCAATATATTTTGGGGCGATAGTTATCGTTTAGAACTCTGCAGGTTTGGGAAGTGCAGTGCCCCTGAGCTCCATTTCCCAAGTCGCTTTTTTGTGAGTGGGACGCAACACGGCTGGATGGCTTCACGCCCTATTGTCGATCCGGGGTGGCAGGCTGAACCGCTGGTGAATTCTTCTTCGTGATGGGAAATGAGAGTGACATGTGCCCGACCAAACACCTCCAGCGAGTCTCTCATTGGTTCCCCCTCTTGCAGTTCATCCTGCGGACAAATTGCAGACGGTACGAAAGAGGCATGGAAAGGCGCCGAGTCTCCAAGTGGGGAGATTGTTAGTAAGGGGGCCTGAATGGAGAACACGAGCACCAGGAGATGAAAACTGAGGTGAGTTTCAGAAAGCTTTCCCGATCCCACGGTGTAGCAACCGCTGGGTTTCCAATGAGTGCTTTCGCTGTCGGAAGATTGCGTTGAACCTGGAGAGTTGGGACCCATGGAATGGGGAGCACGCAGGATTCCTTTCAAGGGTCTGCATTTGCTTTCCCAACCTCACCAATCGTCTCAGCCCCAAGAGTGTCCAGCCTTATGTCTTCTGCCGCTGGGGCTGTAGATGTGGTCAATCCTGGTTGCATGCCAGTCCCTGAACGCATTTTGGAAGAATTTCTCTCTATTTTGCCCTGCTTGTTTCTTCTTTATGTTGGAAATGTATCCTCAGAATGGGTCTGAGCTGATTTTCCCTGCTGGTTTTAGGCCGCTTTACACACACTTGATGCACTTACACAGAGATATCAAGACTTAGCTTTGAAGATGCTTACTAGTCGGATAGATACTTGTGCGATGAACAGGGTCTGGTGAGTCCAGTTGATTGAGCAAGGAGTAGGTCGTGTCCATTCCATATTCGGTTTTCGGAAGGGTATCTGTGCTCATTTCAAACTCGAGTTTTATGCGTCACCCCACCTCACCTTTCCCCTGAAGCAGGCATAAGTGTGTTTTCTAAAAGCGTGACTCTGTTCTGTTTGGGGATTCAGTGCATGGGGAGCGATTTTTACATTCCCTCGATAAGTGATATCATAAGTTTCTTTTTTTGTGGGACTTATTTCACTGAGGATGATCGTACCTAAATCCACTCAGGATGCTGCTACCAGCCTCATGACGTGGATTTCATGGCTGAGTGACACTCCATTGGACCTACGTAGCACCACTTGTCCACTTGTCCACTTGTCTTTGTCCACTTGTCCACTCGTCTTTGTCCACTTGGCTCTTTCCTGGGATATGAAACGTGTACCGGAGTGGAGGTTCTTGTCAAGACAGCAGCCCTCAACTTTGGGGTCCCTGTGTCTGGTTGATTTTTTCATTTTCCCAAGGTCAACGCCCATGTGTGGAAGTGCCCTATGCTCTGTGGTTCTGTGTTTTACATGGTTTGGGAAAGAGGATACACTTGTGAAGATTGGCTGTTGGCCATTGACATCCCGCCCATCAGCTTAACAAGGCTCCCTTGACTCCGTGGCCTGTCCTGCCTTTCTGGTTTTTAGACTTTTTTCGCCTGGCCCTTTTGCCCCGGGGGGGGGGGGCGAGAGATTTCTTTGTAGTGCTGATTTGCTCTCCCAGGTTGCTTGGTTGGCCAAAAAGGGCGTATGCGTTTTTTCCTGAATATATTCAGGAAAAAACGCATACGCCCTTTTTAGCCAACCGCATCATTGTCCACGTTCTGGCGCTTTTCATGTGCTATCGGGGCCATTCCGATGTACCCGTTGACATCCGTTTCCTGCAGTTCTGCCTTGCGTTCAGCGCCTCTTCGTAGCCTGACCTCAATATATTTTGGGGCGATAGTTATCGTTTAGAACTCTGCAGGTTTGGGAAGTGCAGTGCCCCTGAGCTCCATTTCCCAAGTCGCTTTTTTGTGAGTGGGACGCAACACGGCTGGATGGCTTCACGCCCTATTGTCGATCCGGGGTGGCAGGCTGAACCGCTGGTGAATTCTTCTTCGTGATGGGAAATGAGAGTGACATGTGCCCGACCAAACACCTCCAGCGAGTCTCTCATTGGTTCCCCCTCTTGCAGTTCATCCTGCGGACAAATTGCAGACGGTACGAAAGAGGCATGGAAAGGCGCCGAGTCTCCAAGTGGGGAGATTGTTAGTAAGGGGGCCTGAATGGAGAACACGAGCACCAGGAGATGAAAACTGAGGTGAGTTTCAGAAAGCTTTCCCGATCCCACGGTGTAGCAACCGCTGGGTTTCCAATGAGTGCTTTCGCTGTCGGAAGATTGCGTTGAACCTGGAGAGTTGGGACCCATGGAATGGGGAGCACGCAGGATTCCTTTCAAGGGTCTGCATTTGCTTTCCCAACCTCACCAATCGTCTCAGCCCCAAGAGTGTCCAGCCTTATGTCTTCTGCCGCTGGGGCTGTAGATGTGGTCAATCCTGGTTGCATGCCAGTCCCTGAACGCATTTTGGAAGAATTTCTCTCTGTTTTGCCCTGCTTGTTTCTTCTTTATGTTGGAAATGTATCCTCAGAATGGGTCTGAGCTGATTTTCCCTGCTGGTTTTAGGCCGCTTTACACACACTTGATGCACTTACACAGAGATATCAAGACTTAGCTTTTAAGATGCTTACTAGTCGGATAGATACTTGTGCGATGAACAGGGTCTGGTGAGTCCAGTTGATTGAGCAAGGAGTAGGTCGTGTCCATTCCATATTCGGTTTTCGGAAGGGTATCTGTGCTCATTTCAAACTCGAGTTTTATGCGTCACCCCACCTCACCTTTCCCCTGAAGCAGGCATAAGTGTGTTTTCTAAAAGCGTGACTCTGTTCTGTTTGGGGATTCAGTGCAAGGGGAGCGATTTTTACATTCCCTCGATAAGTGATATCATAAGTTTCTTTTTTTGTGGGACTTATTTCACTGAGGATGATCGTACCTAAATCCACTCAGGATGCTGCTACCAGCCTCATGACGTGCATTTCATGGCTGAGTGACACTCCATTGGACCTACGTAGCACCACTTGTCCACTTGTCCACTTGTCTTTGTCCACTTGTCCACTTGGCTCTTTCCTGGGATATGAAACGTGTACCGGAGTGGAGGTTCTTGTCAAGACAGCAGCCCTCAACTTTGGGTCCCTGTGTCTGGTTGATTTTTTCATTTTCCCAAGGTCAACGCCCATGTGTGGAAGTGCCCTATGCTCTGTGGTTCTGTGTTTTACATGGTTTGGGAAAGAGGATACACTTGTGAAGATTGGCTGTTGGCCATTGACATCCCGCCCATCAGCTTAACAAGGCTCCCTTGACTCCGTGGGCTGTCCTGCCTTTCTGGTTTTTAGACTTTTTTCGCCTGGCCCTTTTGCCCCGGGGGGGGGCGAGAGATTTTTTTGTAGTGCTGATTTGCTCTCCCAGGTTGCTTGGTTGGCCAAAAAGGGCGTATGCGTTTTTTCCTGAATATATTCAGGAAAAAACGCATACGCCCTTTTTGGCCAACCGCATCATTGTCCACGTTCTGGCGCTTTTCATGTGCTATCGGGGCCATTCCGATGTACCCGTTGACATCCGTTTCCTGCAGTTCTGCCTTGCGTTCAGCGCCTCTTCGTAGCCTGACCTCAATATATTTTGGGGCGATAGTTATCGTTTAGAACTCTGCAGGTTTGGGAAGTGCAGTGCCCCTGAGCTCCATTTCCCAAGTCGCTTTTTTGTGAGTGGGACGCAACACGGCTGGATGGCTTCACGCCCTATTGTCGATCCGGGGTGGCAGGCTGAACCGCTGGTGAATTCTTCTTCGTGATGGGAAATGAGAGTGACATGTGCCCGACCAAACACCTCCAGCGAGTCTCTCATTGGTTCCCCCTCTTGCAGTTCATCCTGCGGACAAATTGCAGACGGTACGAAAGAGGCATGGAAAGGCGCCGAGTCTCCAAGTGGGGAGATTGTTAGTAAGGGGGCCTGAATGGAGAACACGAGCACCAGGAGATGAAAACTGAGGTGAGTTTCAGAAAGCTTTCCCGATCCCACGGTGTAGCAACCGCTGGGTTTCCAATGAGTGCTTTCGCTGTCGGAAGATTGCGTTGAACCTGGAGAGTTGGGACCCATGGAATGGGGAGCACGCAGGATTCCTTTCAAGGGTCTGCATTTGCTTTCCCAACCTCACCAATCGTCTCAGCCCCAAGAGTGTCCAGCCTTATGTCTTCTGCCGCTGGGGCTGTAGATGTGGTCAATCCTGGTTGCATGCCAGTCCCTGAACGCATTTTGGAAGAATTTCTCTCTGTTTTGCCCTGCTTGTTTCTTCTTTATGTTGGAAATGTATCCTCAGAATGGGTCTGAGCTGATTTTCCCTGCTGGTTTTAGGCCGCTTTACACACACTTGATGCACTTACACAGAGATATCAAGACTTAGCTTTGAAGATGCTTACTAGTCGGATAGATACTTGTGCGATGAACAGGGTCTGGTGAGTCCAGTTGATTGAGCAAGGAGTAGGTCGTGTCCATTCCATATTCGGTTTTCGGAAGGGTATCTGTGCTCATTTCAAACTCGAGTTTTATGCGTCACCCCACCTCACCTTTCCCCTGAAGCAGGCATAAGTGTGTTTTCTAAAAGCGTGACTCTGTTCTGTTTGGGGATTCAGTGCATGGGGAGCGATTTTTACATTCCCTCGATAAGTGATATCATAAGTTTCTTTTTTTGTGGGACTTATTTCACTGAGGATGATCGTACCTAAATCCACTCAGGATGCTGCTACCAGCCTCATGACGTGGATTTCATGGCTGAGTGACACTCCATTGGACCTACGTAGCACCACTTGTCCACTTGTCCACTTGTCTTTGTCCACTTGTCCACTTGGCTCTTTCCTGGGATATGAAACGTGTACCGGAGTGGAGGTTCTTGTCAATACAGCAGCCCTCAACTTTGGGGTCCCTGTGTCTGTTTGATTTTTTCATTTTCCCAAGGTCAACGCCCATGTGTGGAAGTGTCCTATGCTCTGTGGTTCTGTGTTTTACATGGTTTGGGAAAGAGGATACACTTGTGAAGATTGGCTGTTGGCCATTGACATCCCGCCCATCAGCTTAACAAGGCTCCCTTGACTCCGTGGGCTGTCCTGCCTTTCTGGTTTTTAGACTTTTTTCGCCTGGCCCTTTTGCCCCGGGGGGGGGCGAGAGATTTCTTTGTAGTGCTGATTTGCTCTCCCAGGTTGCTTGGTTGGCCAAAAAGGGCGTATGCGTTTTTTCCTGAATATATTCAGGAAAAAACGCATACGCCCTTTTTGGCCAACCGCATCATTGTCCACGTTCTGGCGCTTTTCATGTGCTATCGTGGCCATTCCGATGTACCCGTTGACATCCGTTTCCTGCAGTTCTGCCTTGCGTTCAGCGCCTCTTCGTAGCCTGACCTCAATATATTTTGGGGCGATAGTTATCGTTTAGAACTCTGCAGGTTTGGGAAGTGCAGTGCCCCTGAGCTCCATTTCCCAAGTCGCTTTTTTGTGAGTGGGACGCAACACGGCTGGATGGCTTCACGCCCTATTGTCGATCCGGGGTGGCAGGCTGAACCGCTGGTGAATTCTTCTTCGTGATGGGAAATGAGAGTGACATGTGCCCGACCAAACACCTCCAGCGAGTCTCTCATTGGTTCCCCCTCTTGCAGTTCATCCTGCGGACAAATTGCAGACGGTACGAAAGAGGCATGGAAAGGCGCCGAGTCTCCAAGTGGGGAGATTGTTAGTAAGGGGGCCTGAATGGAGAACACGAGCACCAGGAGATGAAAACTGAGGTGAGTTTCAGAAAGCTTTCCCGATCCCACGGTGTAGCATCCGCTGGGTTTCCAATGAGTGCTTTCGCTGTCGGAAGATTGCGTTGAACCTGGAGAGTTGGGACCCATGGAATGGGGAGCACGCAGGATTCCTTTCAAGGGTCTGCATTTGCTTTCCCAACCTCACCAATCGTCTCAGCCCCAAGAGTGTCCAGCCTTGTGTCTTCTGCCGCTGGGGCTGTAGATGTGGTCAATCCTGGTTGCATGCCAGTCCCTGAACGCATTTTGGAAGAATTTCTCTCTGTTTTGCCCTGCTTGTTTCTTCTTTCTGTTGGAAATGTATCCTCAGAATGGGTCTGAGCTGATTTTCCCTGCTGGTTTTAGGCCGCTTTACACACACTTGATGCACTTACACAGAGATATCAAGACTTAGCTTTGAAGATGCTTACTAGTCGGATAGATACTTGTGCGATGAAGAGGGTCTGGTGAGTCCAGTTGATTGAGCAAGGAGTAGGTCGTGTCCATTCCATATTCGGTTTTCGGAAGGGTATCTGTGCTCATTTCAAACTCGAGTTTTATGCGTCACCCCACCTCACCTTTCCCCTGAAGCAGGCATAAGTGTGTTTTCTAAAAGCGTGACTCTGTTCTGTTTGGGGATTCAGTTCATGGGGAGCGATTTTTACATTCCCTCGATAAGTGATATCATAAGTTTCTTTTTTTGTGGGACTTATTTCACTGAGGATGATCGTACCTAAATCCACTCAGGATGCTGCTACCAGCCTCATGACGTGGATTTCATGGCTGAGTGACACTCCATTGGACCTACGTAGCACCACTTGTCCACTTGTCCACTTGTCTTTGTCCACTTGTCCACTCGTCTTTGTCCACTTGGCTCTTTCCTGGGATATGAAACGTGTACCGGAGTGGAGGTTCTTGTCAAGACAGCAGCCCTCAACTTTGGGGTCCCTGTGTCTGGTTGATTTTTTCATTTTCCCAAGGTCAACGCCCATGTGTGGAAGTGCCCTATGCTCTGTGGTTCTGTGTTTTACATGGTTTGGGAAAGAGGATACACTTGTGAAGATTGGCTGTTGGCCATTGACATCCCGCCCATCAGCTTAACAAGGCTCCCTTGACTCCGTGGGCTGTCCTGCCTTTCTGGTTTTTAGACTTTTTTCGCCTGGCCCTTTTGCCCCGGGGGGGGCGAGAGATTTCTTTGTAGTGCTGATTTGCTCTCCCAGGTTGCTTGGTTGGCCAAAAAGGGCGTATGCGTTTTTTCCTGAATATATTCAGGAAAAAACGCATACGCCCTTTTTGGCCAACCGCATCATTGTCCACGTTCTGGCGCTTTTCATGTGCTATCGGGGCCATTCCGATGTACCCGTTGACATCCGTTTCCTGCAGTTCTGCCTTGCGTTCAGCGCCTCTTCGTAGCCTGACCTCAATATATTTTGGGGCGATAGTTATCGTTTAGAACTCTGCAGGTTTGCGAAGTGCAGTGCTCCTGAGCTCCATTTCCCAAGTCGCTTTTTTGTGAGTGGGACGCAACACGGCTGGATGGCTTCACGCCCTATTGTCGATCCGGGGTGGCAGGCTGAACCGCTGGTGAATTCTTCTTCGTGATGGGAAATGAGAGTGACATGTGCCCGACCAAACACCTCCAGCGAGTCTCTCATTGGTTCCCCCTCTTGCAGTTCATCCTGCGGACAAATTGCAGACGGTACGAAAGAGGCATGGAAAGGCGCCGAGTCTCCAAGTGGGGAGATTGTTAGTAAGGGGGCCTGAATGGAGAACACGAGCACCAGGAGATGAAAACTGAGGTGAGTTTCAGAAAGCTTTCCCGATCCCACGGTGTAGCAACCGCTGGGTTTCCAATGAGTGCTTTCGCTGTCGGAAGATTGCGTTGAACCTGGAGAGTTGGGACCCATGGAATGGGGAGCACGCAGGATTCCTTTCAAGGGTCTGCATTTGCTTTCCCAACCTCACCAATCGTCTCAGCCCCAAGAGTGTCCAGCCTTATGTCTTCTGCCGCTGGGGCTGTAGATGTGGTCAATCCTGGTTGCATGCCAGTCCCTGAACGCATTTTGGAAGAATTTCTCTCTGTTTTGCCCTGCTTGTTTCTTCTTTATGTTGGAAATGTATCCTCAGAATGGGTCTGAGCTGATTTTCCCTGCTGGTTTTAGGCCGCTTTACACACACTTGATGCACTTACACAGAGATATCAAGACTTAGCTTTGAAGATGCTTACTAGTCGGATAGATACTTGTGCGATGAACAGGGTCTGGTGAGTCCAGTTGATTGAGCAAGGAGTAGGTCGTGTCCATTCCATATTCGGTTTTCGGAAGGGTATCTGTGCTCATTTCAAACTCGAGTTTTATGCGTCACCCCACCTCACCTTTCCCCTGAAGCAGGCATAAGTGTGTTTTCTAAAAGCGTGACTCTGTTCTGTTTGGGGATTCAGTGCATGGGGAGCGATTTTTACATTCCCTCGATAAGTGATATCATAAGTTTCTTTTTTTGTGGGACTTATTTCACTGAGGATGATCGTACCTAAATCCACTCAGGATGCTGCTACCAGCCTCATGACGTGGATTTCATGGCTGAGTGACACTCCATTGGACCTACGTAGCACCACTTGTCCACTTGTCCACTTGTCTTTGTCCACTTGTCCACTTGGCTCTTTCCTGGGATATGAAACGTGTACCGGAGTGGAGGTTCTTGTCAAGACAGCAGCCCTCAACTTTGGGGTCCCTGTGTCTGTTTGATTTTTTCATTTTCCCAAGGTCAACGCCCATGTGTGGAAGTGCCCTATGCTCTGTGGTTCTGTGTTTTACATGGTTTGGGAAAGAGGATACACTTGTGAAGATTGGCTGTTGGCCATTGACATCCCGCCCATCAGCTTAACAAGGCTCCCTTGACTCCGTGGGCTGTCCTGCCTTTCTGGTTTTTAGACTTTTTTCACCTGGCCCTTTTGCCCCGGGGGTGGGGGGGGGCGAGAGATTTCTTTGTAGTGCTGATTTGCTCTCCCAGGTTGCTTGGTTGGCCAAAAAGAGCGTATGCGTTTTTTCCTGAATATATTCAGGAAAAAACGCATACGCCCTTTTTGGCCAACCGCATCATTGTCCACGTTCTGGCGCTTTTCATGTGCTATCGGGGCCATTCCGATGTACCCGTTGACATCCGTTTCCTGCAGTTCTGCCTTGCGTTCAGCGCCTCTTCGTAGCCTGACCTCAATATATTTTGGGGCGATAGTTATCGTTTAGAACTCTGCAGGTTTGGGAAGTGCAGTGCCCCTGAGCTCCATTTCCCAAGTCGCTTTTTTGTGAGTGGGACGCAACACGGCTGGATGGCTTCACGCCCTATTGTCGATCCGGGGTGGCAGGCTGAACCGCTGGTGAATTCTTCTTCGTGATGGGAAATGAGAGTGACATGTGCCCGACCAAACACCTCCAGCGAGTCTCTCATTGGTTCCCCCTCTTGCAGTTCATCCTGCGGACAAATTGCAGACGGTACGAAAGAGGCATGGAAAGGCGCCGAGTCTCCAAGTGGGGAGATTGTTAGTAAGGGGGCCTGAATGGAGAACACGAGCACCAGGAGATGAAAACTGAGGTGAGTTTCAGAAAGCTTTCCCGATCCCACGGTGTAGCATCCGCTGGGTTTCCAATGAGTGCTTTCGCTGTCGGAAGATTGCGTTGAACCTGGAGAGTTGGGACCCATGGAATGGGGAGCACGCAGGATTCCTTTCAAGGGTCTGCATTTGCTTTCCCAACCTCACCAATCGTCTCAGCCCCAAGAGTGTCCAGCCTTGTGTCTTCTGCCGCTGGGGCTGTAGATGTGGTCAATCCTGGTTGCATGCCAGTCCCTGAACGCATTTTGGAAGAATTTCTCTCTGTTTTGCCCTGCTTGTTTCTTCTTTCTGTTGGAAATGTATCCTCAGAATGGGTCTGAGCTGATTTTCCCTGCTGGTTTTAGGCCGCTTTACACACACTTGATGCACTTACACAGAGATATCAAGACTTAGCTTTGAAGATGCTTACTAGTCGGATAGATACTTGTGCGATGAACAGGGTCTGGTGAGTCCAGTTGATTGAGCAAGGAGTAGGTCGTGTCCATTCCATATTCGGTTTTCGGAAGGGTATCTGTGCTCATTTCAAACTCGAGTTTTATGCGTCACCCCACCTCACCTTTCCCCTGAAGCAGGCATAAGTGTGTTTTCTAAAAGCGTGACTCTGTTCTGTTTGGGGATTCAGTTCATGGGGAGCGATTTTTACATTCCCTCGATAAGTGATATCATAAGTTTCTTTTTTTGTGGGACTTATTTCACTGAGGATGATCGTACCTAAATCCACTCAGGATGCTGCTACCAGCCTCATGACGTGGATTTCATGGCTGAGTGACACTCCATTGGACCTACGTAGCACCACTTGTCCACTTGTCCACTTGTCTTTGTCCACTTGTCCACTCGTCTTTGTCCACTTGGCTCTTTCCTGGGATATGAAACGTGTACCGGAGTGGAGGTTCTTGTCAAGACAGCAGCCCTCAACTTTGGGGTCCCTGTGTCTGGTTGATTTTTTCATTTTCCCAAGGTCAACGCCCATGTGTGGAAGTGCCCTATGCTCTGTGGTTCTGTGTTTTACATGGTTTGGGAAAGAGGATACACTTGTGAAGATTGGCTGTTGGCCATTGACATCCCGCCCATCAGCTTAACAAGGCTCCCTTGACTCCGTGGGCTGTCCTGCCTTTCTGGTTTTTAGACTTTTTTCGCCTGGCCCTTTTGCCCCGGGGGGGGCGAGAGATTTCTTTGTAGTGCTGATTTGCTCTCCCAGGTTGCTTGGTTGGCCAAAAAGGGCGTATGCGTTTTTTCCTGAATATATTCAGGAAAAAACGCATACGCCCTTTTTGGCCAACCGCATCATTGTCCATGTTCTGGCGCTTTTCATGTGCTATCGGGGCCATTCCGATGTACCCGTTGACATCCGTTTCCTGCAGTTCTGCCTTGCGTTCAGCGCCTCTTCGTAGCCTGACCTCAATATATTTTGGGGCGATAGTTATCGTTTAGAACTCTGCAGGTTTGCGAAGTGCAGTGCTCCTGAGCTCCATTTCCCAAGTCGCTTTTTTGTGAGTGGGACGCAACACGGCTGGATGGCTTCACGCCCTATTGTCGATCCGGGGTGGCAGGCTGAACCGCTGGTGAATTCTTCTTCGTGATGGGAAATGAGAGTGACATGTGCCCGACCAAACACCTCCAGCGAGTCTCTCATTGGTTCCCCCTCTTGCAGTTCATCCTGCGGACAAATTGCAGACGGTACGAAAGAGGCATGGAAAGGCGCCGAGTCTCCAAGTGGGGAGATTGTTAGTCAGGGGGCCTGAATGGAGAACACGAGCACCAGGAGATGAAAACTGAGGTGAGTTTCAGAAAGCTTTCCCGATCCCACGGTGTAGCAACCGCTGGGTTTCCAATGAGTGCTTTCGCTGTCGGAAGATTGCGTTGAACCTGGAGAGTTGGGACCCATGGAATGGGGAGCACGCAGGATTCCTTTCAAGGGTCTGCATTTGCTTTCCCAACCTCACCAATCGTCTCAGCCCCAAGAGTGTCCAGCCTTATGTCTTCTGCCGCTGGGGCTGTAGATGTGGTCAATCCTGGTTGCATGCCAGTCCCTGAACGCATTTTGGAAGAATTTCTCTCTGTTTTGCCCTGCTTGTTTCTTCTTTATGTTGGAAATGTATCCTCAGAATGGGTCTGAGCTGATTTTCCCTGCTGGTTTTAGGCCGCTTTACACACACTTGATGCACTTACACAGAGATATCAAGACTTAGCTTTGAAGATGCTTACTAGTCGGATAGATACTTGTGCGATGAACAGGGTCTGGTGAGTCCAGTTGATTGAGCAAGGAGTAGGTCGTGTCCATTCCATATTCGGTTTTCGGAAGGGTATCTGTGCTCATTTCAAACTCGAGTTTTATGCGTCACCCCACCTCACCTTTCCCCTGAAGCAGGCATAAGTGTGTTTTCTAAAAGCGTGACTCTGTTCTGTTTGGGGATTCAGTGCATGGGGAGCGATTTTTACATTCCCTCGATAAGTGATATCATAAGTTTCTTTTTTTGTGGGACTTATTTCACTGAGGATGATCGTACCTAAATCCACTCAGGATGCTGCTACCAGCCTCATGACGTGGATTTCATGGCTGAGTGACACTCCATTGGACCTACGTAGCACCACTTGTCCACTTGTCCACTTGTCTTTGTCCACTTGTCCACTTGGCTCTTTCCTGGGATATGAAACGTGTACCGGAGTGGAGGTTCTTGTCAATACAGCAGCCCTCAACTTTGGGGTCCCTGTGTCTGTTTGATTTTTTCATTTTCCCAAGGTCAACGCCCATGTGTGGAAGTGCCCTATGCTCTGTGGTTCTGTGTTTTACATGGTTTGGGAAAGAGGATACACTTGTGAAGATTGGCTGTTGGCCATTGACATCCCGCCCATCAGCTTAACAAGGCTCCCTTGACTCCGTGGGCTGTCCTGCCTTTCTGGTTTTTAGACTTTTTTCGCCTGGCCCTTTTGCCCCGGGGGGGGGCGAGAGATTTCTTTGTAGTGCTGATTTGCTCTCCCAGGTTGCTTGGTTGGCCAAAAAGGGCGTATGCGTTTTTTCCTGAATATATTCAGGAAAAAACGCATACGCCCTTTTTGGCCAACCGCATCATTGTCCACGTTCTGGCGCTTTTCATGTGCTATCGGGGCCATTCCGATGTACCCGTTGACATCCGTTTCCTGCAGTTCTGCCTTGCGTTCAGCGCCTCTTCGTAGCCTGACCTCAATATATTTTGGGGCGATAGTTATCGTTTAGAACTCTGCAGGTTTGGGAAGTGCAGTGCCCCTGAGCTCCATTTCCCAAGTCGCTTTTTTGTGAGTGGGACGCAACACGGCTGGATGGCTTCACGCCCTATTGTCGATCCGGGGTGGCAGGCTGAACCGCTGGTGAATTCTTCTTCGTGATGGGAAATGAGAGTGACATGTGCCCGACCAAACACCTCCAGCGAGTCTCTCATTGGTTCCCCCTCTTGCAGTTCATCCTGCGGACAAATTGCAGACGGTACGAAAGAGGCATGGAAAGGCGCCGAGTCTCCAAGTGGGGAGATTGTTAGTAAGGGGGCCTGAATGGAGAACACGAGCACCAGGAGATGAAAACTGAGGTGAGTTTCAGAAAGCTTTCCCGATCCCACGGTGTAGCATCCGCTGGGTTTCCAATGAGTGCTTTCGCTGTCGGAAGATTGCGTTGAACCTGGAGAGTTGGGACCCATGGAATGGGGAGCACGCAGGATTCCTTTCAAGGGTCTGCATTTGCTTTCCCAACCTCACCAATCGTCTCAGCCCCAAGAGTGTCCAGTCTTGTGTCTTCTGCCGCTGGGGCTGTAGATGTGGTCAATCCTGGTTGCATGCCAGTCCCTGAACGCATTTTGGAAGAATTTCTCTCTGTTTTGCCCTGCTTGTTTCTTCTTTCTGTTGGAAATGTATCCTCAGAATGGGTCTGAGCTGATTTTCCCTGCTGGTTTTAGGCCGCTTTACACACACTTGATGCACTTACACAGAGATATCAAGACTTAGCTTTGAAGATGCTTACTAGTCGGATAGATACTTGTGCGATGAACAGGGTCTGGTGAGTCCAGTTGATTGAGCAAGGAGTAGGTCGTGTCCATTCCATATTCGGTTTTCGGAAGGGTATCTGTGCTCATTTCAAACTCGAGTTTTATGCGTCACCCCACCTCACCTTTCCCCTGAAGCAGGCATAAGTGTGTTTTCTAAAAGCGTGACTCTGTTCTGTTTGGGGATTCAGTTCATGGGGAGCGATTTTTACATTCCCTCGATAAGTGATATCATAAGTTTCTTTTTTTGTGGGACTTATTTCACTGAGGATGATCGTACCTAAATCCACTCAGGATGCTGCTACCAGCCTCATGACGTGGATTTCATGGCTGAGTGACACTCCATTGGACCTACGTAGCACCACTTGTCCACTTGTCCACTTGTCTTTGTCCACTTGTCCACTTGGCTCTTTCCTGGGATATGAAACGTGTACCGGAGTGGAGGTTCTTGTCAAGACAGCAGCCCTCAACTTTGGGGTCCCTGTGTCTGGTTGATTTTTTCATTTTCCCAAGGTCAACGCCCATGTGTGGAAGTGCCCTATGCTCTGTGGTTCTGTGTTTTACATGGTTTGGGAAAGAGGATACACTTGTGAAGATTGGCTGTTGGCCATTGACATCCCGCCCATCAGCTTAACAAGGCTCCCTTGACTCCATGGGCTGTCCTGCCTTTCTGGTTTTTAGACTTTTTTCGCCTGGCCCTTTTGCCCCGGTGGGGGCGAGAGATTTCTTTGTAGTGCTGATTTGCTCTCCCAGGTTGCTTGGTTGGCCAAAAAGGGCGTATGCGTTTTTTCCTGAATATATTCAGGAAAAAACGCATACGCCCTTTTTGGCCAACCGCATCATTGTCCACGTTCTGGCGCTTTTCATGTGCTATCGGGGCCATTCCGATGTACCCGTTGACATCCGTTTCCTGCAGTTCTGCCTTGCGTTCAGCGCCTCTTCGTAGCCTGACCTCAATATATTTTGGGGCGATAGTTATCGTTTAGAACTCTGCAGGTTTGGGAAGTGCAGTGCTCCTGAGCTCCATTTCCCAAGTCGCTTTTTTGTGAGTGGGACGCAACACGGCTGGATGGCTTCACGCCCTATTGTCGATCCGGGGTGGCAGGCTGAACCGCTGGTGAATTCTTCTTCGTGATGGGAAATGAGAGTGACATGTGCCCGACCAAACACCTCCAGCGAGTCTCTCATTGGTTCCCCCTCTTGCAGTTCATCCTGCGGACAAATTGCAGACGGTACGAAAGAGGCATGGAAAGGCGCCGAGTCTCCAAGTGGGGAGATTGTTAGTAAGGGGGCCTGAATGGAGAACACGAGCACCAGGAGATGAAAACTGAGGTGAGTTTCAGAAAGCTTTCCCGATCCCACGGTGTAGCAACCGCTGGGTTTCCAATGAGTGCTTTCGCTGTCGGAAGATTGCGTTGAACCTGGAGAGTTGGGACCCATGGAATTGGGAGCACGCAGGATTCCTTTCAAGGGTCTGCATTTGCTTTCCCAACCTCACCAATCGTCTCAGCCCCAAGAGTGTCCAGCCTTATGTCTTCTGCCGCTGGGGCTGTAGATGTGGTCAATCCTGGTTGCATGCCAGTCCCTGAACGCATTTTGGAAGAATTTCTCTCTGTTTTGCCCTGCTTGTTTCTTCTTTATGTTGGAAATGTATCCTCAGAATGGGTCTGAGCTGATTTTCCCTGCTGGTTTTAGGCCGCTTTACACACACTTGATGCACTTACACAGAGATATCAAGACTTAGCTTTTAAGATGCTTACTAGTCGGATAGATACTTGTGCGATGAACAGGGTCTGGTGAGTCCAGTTGATTGAGCAAGGAGTAGGTCGTGTCCATTCCATATTCGGTTTTCGGAAGGGTATCTGTGCTCATTTCAAACTCGAGTTTTATGCGTCACCCCACCTCACCTTTCCCCTGAAGCAGGCATAAGTGTGTTTTCTAAAAGGGTGACTCTGTTCTGTTTGGGGATTCAGTTCATGGGGAGCGATTTTTACATTCCCTCGATAAGTGATATCATAAGTTTCTTTTTTTGTGGGACTTATTTCACTGAGGATGATCGTACCTAAACCCACTCAGGATGCTGCTACCAGCCTCATGACGTGGATTTCATGGCTGAGTGACACTCCATTGGACCTACGTAGCACCACTTGTCCACTTGTCCACTTGTCTTTGTCCACTTGTCCACTCGTCTTTGTCCACTTGGCTCTTTCCTGGGATATGAAACGTGTACCGGAGTGGAGGTTCTTGTCAAGACAGCAGCCCTCAACTTTGGGGTCCCTGTGTCTGGTTGATTTTTTCATTTTCCCAAGGTCAACGCCCATGTGTGGAAGTGCCCTATGCTCTGTGGTTCTGTGTTTTACATGGTTTGGGAAAGAGGATACACTTGTGAAGATTGGCTGTTGGCCATTGACATCCCGCCCATCAGCTTAACAAGGCTCCCTTGACTCCGTGGCCTGTCCTGCCTTTCTGGTTTTTAGACTTTTTTCGCCTGGCCCTTTTGCCCCGGGGGGGGCGAGAGATTTCTTTGTAGTGCTGATTTGCTCTCCCAGGTTGCTTGGTTGGCCAAAAAGGGCGTATGCGTTTTTTCCTGAATATATTCAGGAAAAAACGCATACGCCCTTTTTGGCCAACCGCATCATTGTCCACGTTCTGGCGCTTTTCATGTGCTATCGGGGCCATTCCGATGTACCCGTTGACATCCGTTTCCTGCAGTTCTGCCTTGCGTTCAGCGCCTCTTCGTAGCCTGACCTCAATATATTTTGGGGCGATAGTTATCGTTTAGAACTCTGCAGGTTTGGGAAGTGCAGTGCCCCTGAGCTCCATTTCCCAAGTCGCTTTTTTGTGAGTGGGACGCAACACGGCTGGATGGCTTCACGCCCTATTGTCGATCCGGGGTGGCAGGCTGAACCGCTGGTGAATTCTTCTTCGTGATGGGAAATGAGAGTGACATGTGCCCGACCAAACACCTCCAGCGAGTCTCTCATTGGTTCCCCCTCTTGCAGTTCATCCTGCGGACAAATTGCAGACGGTACGAAAGAGGCATGGAAAGGCGCCGAGTCTCCAAGTGGGGAGATTGTTAGTAAGGGGGCCTGAATGGAGAACACGAGCACCAGGAGATGAAAACTGAGGTGAGTTTCAGAAAGCTTTCCCGATCCCACGGTGTAGCAACCGCTGGGTTTCCAATGAGTGCTTTCGCTGTCGGAAGATTGCGTTGAACCTGGAGAGTTGGGACCCATGGAATGGGGAGCACGCAGGATTCCTTTCAAGGGTCTGCATTTGCTTTCCCAACCTCACCAATCGTCTCAGCCCCAAGAGTGTCCAGCCTTATGTCTTCTGCCGCTGGGGCTGTAGATGTGGTCAATCCTGGTTGCATGCCAGTCCCTGAACGCATTTTGGAAGAATTTCTCTCTGTTTTGCCCTGCTTGTTTCTTCTTTATGTTGGAAATGTATCCTCAGAATGGGTCTGAGCTGATTTTCCCTGCTGGTTTTAGGCCGCTTTACACACACTTGTTGCACTTACACAGAGATATCAAGACTTAGCTTTTAAGATGCTTACTAGTCGGATAGATACTTGTGCGATGAACAGGGTCTGGTGAGTCCAGTTGATTGAGCAAGGAGTAGGTCGTGTCCATTCCATATTCGGTTTTCGGAAGGGTATCTGTGCTCATTTCAAACTCGAGTTTTATGCGTCACCCCACCTCACCTTTCCCCTGAAGCAGGCATAAGTGTGTTTTCTAAAAGCGTGACTCTGTTCTGTTTGGGGATTCAGTGCATGGGGAGCGATTTTTACATTCCCTCGATAAGTGATATCATAAGTTTCTTTTTTTGTGGGACTTATTTCACTGAGGATGATCGTACCTAAATCCACTCAGGATGCTGCTACCAGCCTCATGACGTGGATTTCATGGCTGAGTGACACTCCATTGGACCTACGTAGCACCACTTGTCCACTTGTCCACTTGTCTTTGTCCACTTGTCCACTCGTCTTTGTCCACTTGGCTCTTTCCTGGGATATGAAACGTGTACCGGAGTGGAGGTTCTTGTCAAGACAGCAGCCCTCAACTTTGGGGTCCCTGTGTCTGGTTGATTTTTTCATTTTCCCAAGGTCAACGCCCATGTGTGGAAGGGCCCTATGCTCTGTGGTTCTGTGTTTTACATGGTTTGGGAAAGAGGATACACTTGTGAAGATTGGCTGTTGGCCATTGACATCCCGCCCATCAGCTTAACAAGGCTCCCTTGACTCCGTGGCCTGTCCTGCCTTTCTGTTTTTTAGACTTTTTTCGCCTGGCCCTTTTGCCCCGGGGGGGGCGAGAGATTTCTTTGTAGTGCTGATTTGCTCTCCCAGGTTGCTTGGTTGGCCAAAAAGGGCGTATGCGTTTTTTCCTGAATATATTCAGGAAAAAACGCATACGCCCTTTTTGGCCAACCGCATCATTGTCCACGTTCTGGCGCTTTTCATGTGCTATCGGGGCCATTCCGATGTACCCGTTGACATCCGTTTCCTGCAGTTCTGCCTTGCGTTCAGCGCCTCTTCGTAGCCTGACCTCAATATATTTTGGGGCGATAGTTATCGTTTAGAACTCTGCAGGTTTGGGAAGTGCAGTGCCCCTGAGCTCCATTTCCCAAGTCGCTTTTTTGTGAGTGGGACGCAACACGGCTGGATGGCTTCACGCCCTATTGTCGATCCGGGGTGGCAGGCTGAACCGCTGGTGAATTCTTCTTCGTGATGGGAAATGAGAGTGACATGTGCCCGACCAAACACCTCCAGCGAGTCTCTCATTGGTTCCCCCTCTTGCAGTTCATCCTGCGGACAAATTGCAGACGGTACGAAAGAGGCATGGAAAGGCGCCGAGTCTCCAAGTGGGGAGATTGTTAGTAAGGGGGCCTGAATGGAGAACACGAGCACCAGGAGATGAAAACTGAGGTGAGTTTCAGAAAGCTTTCCCGATCCCACGGTGTAGCATCCGCTGGGTTTCCAATGAGTGCTTTCGCTGTCGGAAGATTGCGTTGAACCTGGAGAGTTGGGACCCATGGAATGGGGAGCACGCAGGATTCCTTTCAAGGGTCTGCATTTGCTTTCCCAACCTCACCAATCGTCTCAGCCCCAAGAGTGTCCAGCCTTATGTCTTCTGCCGCTGGGGCTGTAGATGTGGTCAATCCTGGTTGCATGCCAGTCCCTGAACGCATTTTGGAAGAATTTCTCTCTGTTTTGCCCTGCTTGTTTCTTCTTTATGTTGGAAATGTATCCTCAGAATGGGTCTGAGCTGATTTTCCCTGCTGGTTTTAGGCCGCTTTACACACACTTGATGCACTTACACAGAGATATCAAGACTTAGCTTTTAAGATGCTTACTAGTCGGATAGATACTTGTGCGATGAACAGGGTCTGGTGAGTCCAGTTGATTGAGCAAGGAGTAGGTCGTGTCCATTCCATATTCGGTTTTCGGAAGGGTATCTGTGCTCATTTCAAACTCGAGTTTTATGCGTCACCCCACCTCACCTTTCCCCTGAAGCAGGCATAAGTGTGTTTTCTAAAAGCGTGACTCTGTTCTGTTTGGGGATTCAGTGCATGGGGAGCGATTTTTACATTCCCTCGATAAGTGATATCATAAGTTTCTTTTTTTGTGGGACTTATTTCACTGAGGATGATCGTACCTAAATCCACTCAGGATGCTGCTACCAGCCTCATGACGTGGATTTCATGGCTGAGTGACACTCCATTGGACCTACGTAGCACCACTTGTCCACTTGTCCACTTGTCTTTGTCCACTTGTCCACTCGTCTTTGTCCACTTGGCTCTTTCCTGGGATATGAAACGTGTACCGGAGTGGAGGTTCTTGTCAAGACAGCAGCCCTCAACTTTGGGGTCCCTGTGTCTGGTTGATTTTTTCATTTTCCCAAGGTCAACGCCCATGTGTGGAAGTGCCCTATGCTCTGTGGTTCTGTGTTTTACATGGTTTGGGAAAGAGGATACACTTGTGAAGATTGGCTGTTGGCCATTGACATCCCGCCCATCAGCTTAACAAGGCTCCCTTGACTCCGTGGGCTGTCCTGCCTTTCTGGTTTTTAGACTTTTTTCGCCTGGCCCTTTTGCCCCTGGGGTGGGGGGGGGCGAGAGATTTCTTTGTAGTGCTGATTTGCTCTCCCAGGTTGCTTGGTTGGCCAAAAAGGGCGTATGCGTTTTTTCCTGAATATATTCAGGAAAAAACGCATACGCCCTTTTTGGCCAACCGCATCATTGTCCACGTTCTGGCGCTTTTCATGTGCTATCGGGGCCATTCCGATGTACCCGTTGACATCCGTTTCCTGCAGTTCTGCCTTGCGTTCAGCGCCTCTTCGTAGCCTGACCTCAATATATTTTGGGGCGATAGTTATCGTTTAGAACTCTGCAGGTTTGGGAAGTGCAGTGCCCCTGAGCTCCATTTCCCAAGTCGCTTTTTTGTGAGTGGGACGCAACACGGCTGGATGGCTTCACGCCCTATTGTCGATCCGGGGTGGCAGGCTGAACCGCTGGTGAATTCTTCTTCGTGATGGGAAATGAGAGTGACATGTGCCCGACCAAACACCTCCAGCGAGTCTCTCATTGGTTCCCCCTCTTGCAGTTCATCCTGCGGACAAATTGCAGACGGTACGAAAGAGGCATGGAAAGGCGCCGAGTCTCCAAGTGGGGAGATTGTTAGTAAGGGGGCCTGAATGGAGAACACGAGCACCAAGAGATGAAAACTGAGGTGAGTTTCAGAAAGCTTTCCCGATCCCACGGTGTAGCATCCGCTGGGTTTCCAATGAGTGCTTTCGCTGTCGGAAGATTGCGTTGAACCTGGAGAGTTGGGACCCATGGAATGGGGAGCACGCAGGATTCCTTTCAAGGGTCTGCATTTGCTTTCCCAACCTCACCAATCGTCTCAGCCCCAAGAGTGTCCAGCCTTATGTCTTCTGCCGCTGGGGCTGTAGATGTGGTCAATCCTGGTTGCATGCCAGTCCCTGAACGCATTTTGGAAGAATTTCTCTCTGTTTTGCCCTGCTTGTTTCTTCTTTATGTTGGAAATGTATCCTCAGAATGGGTCTGAGCTGATTTTCCCTGCTGGTTTTAGGCCGCTTTACACACACTTGATGCACTTACACAGAGATATCAAGACTTAGCTTTTAAGATGCTTACTAGTCGGATAGATACTTGTGCGATGAACAGGGTCTGGTGAGTCCAGTTGATTGAGCAAGGAGTAGGTCGTGTCCATTCCATATTCGGTTTTCGGAAGGGTATCTGTGCTCATTTCAAACTCGAGTTTTATGCGTCACCCCACCTCACCTTTCCCCTGAAGCAGGCATAAGTGTGTTTTCTAAAAGCGTGACTCTGTTCTGTTTGGGGATTCAGTGCATGGGGAGCGATTTTTACATTCCCTCGATAAGTGATATCATAAGTTTCTTTTTTTGTGGGACTTATTTCACTGAGGATGATCGTACCTAAATCCACTCAGGATGCTGCTACCAGCCTCATGACGTGGATTTCATGGCTGAGTGACACTCCATTGGACCTACGTAGCACCACTTGTCCACTTGTCCACTTGTCTTTGTCCACTTGTCCACTCGTCTTTGTCCACTTGGCTCTTTCCTGGGATATGAAACGTGTACCGGAGTGGAGGTTCTTGTCAAGACAGCAGCCCTCAACTTTGGGGTCCCTGTGTCTGGTTGATTTTTTCATTTTCCCAAGGTCAACGCCCATGTGTGGAAGTGCCCTATGCTCTGTGGTTCTGTGTTTTACATGGTTTGGGAAAGAGGATACACTTGTGAAGATTGGCTGTTGGCCATTGACATCCCGCCCATCAGCTTAACAAGGCTCCCTTGACTCCGTGGCCTGTCCTGCCTTTCTGTTTTTTAGACTTTTTTCGCCTGGCCCTTTTGCCCCGGGGGGGGCGAGAGATTTCTTTGTAGTGCTGATTTGCTCTCCCAGGTTGCTTGGTTGGCCAAAAAGGGCGTATGCGTTTTTTCCTGAATATATTCAGGAAAAAACGCATACGCCCTTTTTGGCCAACCGCATCATTGTCCACGTTCTGGCGCTTTTCATGTGCTATCGGGGCCATTCCGATGTACCCGTTGACATCCGTTTCCTGCAGTTCTGCCTTGCGTTCAGCGCCTCTTCGTAGCCTGACCTCAATATATTTTGGGGCGATAGTTATCGTTTAGAACTCTGCAGGTTTGGGAAGTGCAGTGCCCCTGAGCTCCATTTCCCAAGTCGCTTTTTTGTGAGTGGGACGCAACACGGCTGGATGGCTTCACGCCCTATTGTCGATCCGGGGTGGCAGGCTGAACCGCTGGTGAATTCTTCTTCGTGATGGGAAATGAGAGTGACATGTGCCCGACCAAACACCTCCAGCGAGTCTCTCATTGGTTCCCCCTCTTGCAGTTCATCCTGCGGACAAATTGCAGACGGTACGAAAGAGGCATGGAAAGGCGCCGAGTCTCCAAGTGGGGAGATTGTTAGTAAGGGGGCCTGAATGGAGAACACGAGCACCAGGAGATGAAAACTGAGGTGAGTTTCAGAAAGCTTTCCCGATCCCACGGTGTAGCATCCGCTGGGTTTCCAATGAGTGCTTTCGCTGTCGGAAGATTGCGTTGAACCTGGAGAGTTGGGACCCATGGAATGGGGAGCACGCAGGATTCCTTTCAAGGGTCTGCATTTGCTTTCCCAACCTCACCAATCGTCTCAGCCCCAAGAGTGTCCAGCCTTATGTCTTCTGCCGCTGGGGCTGTAGATGTGGTCAATCCTGGTTGCATGCCAGTCCCTGAACGCATTTTGGAAGAATTTCTCTCTGTTTTGCCCTGCTTGTTTCTTCTTTATGTTGGAAATGTATCCTCAGAATGGGTCTGAGCTGATTTTCCCTGCTGGTTTTAGGCCGCTTTACACACACTTGATGCACTTACACAGAGATATCAAGACTTAGCTTTGAAGATGCTTACTAGTCGGATAGATACTTGTGCGATGAACAGGGTCTGGTGAGTCCAGTTGATTGAGCAAGGAGTAGGTCGTGTCCATTCCATATTCGGTTTTCGGAAGGGTATCTGTGCTCATTTCAAACTCGAGTTTTATGCGTCACCCCACCTCACCTTTCCCCTGAAGCAGGCATAAGTGTGTTTTCTAAAAGCGTGACTCTGTTCTGTTTGGGGATTCAGTGCATGGGGAGCGATTTTTACATTCCCTCGATAAGTGATATCATAAGTTTCTTTCTTTCTGGGACTTATTTCACTGAGGATGATCGTACCTAAATCCACTCAGGATGCTGCTACCAGCCTCATGACGTGGATTTCATGGCTGAGTGACACTCCATTGGACCTACGTAGCACCACTTGTCCACTTGTCCACTTGTCTTTGTCCACTTGTCCACTTGGCTCTTTCCTGGGATATGAAACGTGTACCGGAGTGGAGGTTCTTGTCAAGACAGCAGCCCTCAACTTTGGGGTCCCTGTGTCTGGTTGATTTTTTCATTTTCCCAAGGTCAACGCCCATGTGTGGAAGTGCCCTATGCTCTGTGGTTCTGTGTTTTACATGGTTTGGGAAAGAGGATACACTTGTGAAGATTGGCTGTTGGCCATTGACATCCCGCCCATCAGCTTAACAAGGCTCCCTTGACTCCGTGGCCTGTCCTGCCTTTCTGGTTTTTAGACTTTTTTCGCCTGGCCCTTTTGCCCCGGGGGGGGCGAGAGATTTTTTTGTAGTGCTGATTTGCTCTCCCAGGTTGCTTGGTTGGCCAAAAAGGGCGTATGCGTTTTTTCCTGAATATATTCAGGAAAAAACGCATACGCCCTTTTTGGCCAACCGCATCATTGTCCACGTTCTGGCGCTTTTCATGTGCTATCGGGGCCATTCCGATGTACCCGTTGACATCCGTTTCCTGCAGTTCTGCCTTGCGTTCAGCGCCTCTTCGTAGCCTGACCTCAATATATTTTGGGGCGATAGTTATCGTTTAGAACTCTGCAGGTTTGGGAAGTGCAGTGCCCCTGAGCTCCATTTCCCAAGTCGCTTTTTTGTGAGTGGGACGCAACACGGCTGGATGGCTTCACGCCCTATTGTCGATCCGGGGTGGCAGGCTGAACCTCTGGTGAATTCTTCTTCGTGATGGGAAATGAGAGTGACATGTGCCCGACCATACACCTCCAGCGAGTCTCTCATTAGTTCCCCCTCTTGCAGTTCATCCTGCGGACAAATTGTAGACGGTACGAAAGAGGCATGGAAAGGCGCCGAGTCTCCAAGTGGGGAGATTGTTAGTCAGGGGGCCTGAATGGAGAACACGAGCACCAGGAGATGAAAACTGAGGTGAGTTTCAGAAAGCTTTCCCGATCCCACGGTGTAGCATCCGCTGGGTTTCCAATGAGTGCTTTCGCTGTCGGAAGATTGCGTTGAACCTGGAGAGTTGGGACCCATGGAATGGGGAGCACGCAGGATTCCTTTCAAGGGTCTGCATTTGCTTTCCCAACCTCACCAATCGTCTCAGCCCCAAGAGTGTCCAGCCTTATGTCTTCTGCCGCTGGGGCTGTAGATGTGGTCAATCCTGGTTGCATGCCAGTCCCTGAACGCCTTTTGGAAGAATTTCTCTCTGTTTTTCCCTGCTTGTTTCTTCTTTGTGTTGGAAATGTATCCGCAGAATGGGTCTGAGTTGATTTTCCCTGCTGTTTTTAGGCCGCTTTACACACACTTGATGCACTTACAGAGAGATATCAAGACTTAGCTTTTAAGATGCTTACTAGTCGGATAGATACTTGTGCGATGAACAGGGTCTGGTGAGTCCAGTTGATTGAGCAAGGAGTAGGTCGTGTCCATTCCATATTCGGTTTTCGGAAGGGTATCTGTGCTCATTTCAAACTCGAGTTTTATGCGTCACCCCACCTCACCTTTCCCCTGAAGCAGGCATAAGTGTGTTTTCTAAAAGCGTGACTCTGTTCTGTTTGGGGATTCAGTGCATGGGGAGCGATTTTTACATTCCCTCGATAAGTGTTATCATAAGTTTCTTTTTTTGTGGGACTTATTTCCCTGAGGATGATCGTACCTAAATCCACTCAGGATGCTGCTACCAGCCTCATGACGTGGATTTCATGGCTGAGTGACACTCCATTGGACCTACGTAGCACCACTTGTCCACTTGTCCACTTGTCTTTGTCCACTTGTCCACTCGTCTTTGTCCACTTGGCTCTTTCCTGGGATATGAAACGTGTACCGGAGTGGAGGTTCTTGTCAAGACAGCAGCCCTCAACTTTGGGGTCCCTGTGTCTGGTTGATTTTTTCATTTTCCCAAGGTCAACGCCCATGTGTGGAAGTGCCCTATGCTCTGTGGTTCTGTGTTTTACATGGTTTGGGAAAGAGGATACACTTGTGAAGATTGGCTGTTGGCCATTGACATCCAGCCCATCAGCTTAACAAGGCTCCCTTGACTCCGTGGGCTGTCCTGCCTTTCTGGTTTTTAGACTTTTTTCGCCTGGCCCTTTTGCCCCGGGGGGGGCGAGAGATTTCTTTGTAGTGCTGATTTGCTCTCCCAGGTTGCTTGGTTGGCCAAAAAGGGCGTATGCGTTTTTTCCTGAATATATTCAGGAAAAAACGCATACGCCCTTTTTGGCCAACCGCATCATTGTCCACGTTCTGGCGCTTTTCATGTGCTATCGGGGCCATTCCGATGTACCCGTTGACATCCGTTTCCTGCAGTTCTGCCTTGCGTTCAGCGCCTCTTCGTAGCCTGACCTCAATATATTTTGGGGCGATAGTTATCGTTTAGAACTCTGCAGGTTTGGGAAGTGCAGTGCCCCTGAGCTCCATTTCCCAAGTCGCTTTTTTGTGAGTGGGACGCAACACGGCTGGATGGCTTCACGCCCTATTGTCGATCCGGGGTGGCAGGCTGAACCTCTGGTGAATTCTTCTTCGTGATGGGAAATGAGAGTGACATGTGCCGGACCAAACACCTCCAGCGAGTCTCTCATTGGTTCCCCCTCTTGCAGTTCATCCTGCGAACAAATTGCAGACGGTACGAAAGAGGCATGGAAAGGCGCCGAGTCTCCAAGTGGGGAGATTGTTAGTCAGGGGGCCTGAATGGAGAACACGAGCACCAGGAGATGAAAACTGAGGTGAGTTTCAGAAAGCTTTCCCGATCCCACGGTGTAGCATCCTCTGGGTTTCCAATGAGTGCTTTCGCTGTCGGAAGATTGCGTTGAACCTGGAGAGTTGGGACCCATGGAATGGGGAGCACGCAGGATTCCTTTCAAGGGTCTGCATTTGCTTTCCCAACCTCACCAATCGTCTCAGCCCCAAGAGTGTCCAGCCTTATGTCTTCTGCCGCTGGGGCTGTAGATGTGGTCAATCCTGGTTGCATGCCAGTCCCTGAACGCATTTTGGAAGAATTTCTCTCTGTTTTGCCCTGCGTGTTTCTTCTTTATGTTGGAAATGTATCCTCAGAATGGGTCTGAGCTGATTTTCCCTGCTGGTTTTAGGCCGCTTTACACACACTTGATGCACTTACACAGAGATATCAAGACTTAGCTTTTAAGATGCTTACTAGTCGGATAGATACTTGTGCGATGAACAGGGTCTGGTGAGTCCAGTTGATTGAGCAAGGAGTAGGTCGTGTCCATTCCATATTCGGTTTTCGGAAGGGTATCTGTGCTCATTTCAAACTCGAGTTTTATGCGTCACCCCACCTCACCTTTCCCCTGAAGCAGGCATAAGTGTGTTTTCTAAAAGCGTGACTCTGTTCTGTTTGGGGATTCAGTGCATGGGGAGCGATTTTTACATTCCCTCGATAAGTGATATCATAAGTTTCTTTTTTTGTGGGACTTATTTCACTGAGGATGATCGTACCTAAATCCACTCAGGATGCTGCTACCAGCCTCATGACGTGGATTTCATGGCTGAGTGACACTCCATTGGACCTACGTAGCACCACTTGTCCACTTGTCCACTTGTCTTTGTCCACTTGTCCACTCGTCTTTGTCCACTTGGCTCTTTCCTGGGATATGAAACGTGTACCGGAGTGGAGGTTCTTGTCAAGACAGCAGCCCTCAACTTTGGGTCCCTGTGTCTGGTTGATTTTTTCATTTTCCCAAGGTCAACGCCCATGTGTGGAAGTGCCCTATGCTCTGTGGTTCTGTGTTTTACATGGTTTGGGAAAGAGGATACACTTGTGAAGATTGGCTGTTGGCCATTGACATCCCGCCCATCAGCTTAACAAGGCTCCCTTGACTCCGTGGCCTGTCCTGCCTTTCTGGTTTTTAGACTTTTTTCGCCTGGCCCTTTTGCCCCGGGGGGGGCGAGAGATTTCTTTGTAGTGCTGATTTGCTCTCCCAGGTTGCTTGGTTGGCCAAAAAGGGCGTATGCGTTTTTTCCTGAATATATTCAGGAAAAAACGCATACGCCCTTTTTGGCCAACCGCATCATTGTCCACGTTCTGGCGCTTTTCATGTGCTATCGGGGCCATTCCGATGTACCCGTTGACATCCGTTTCCTGCAGTTCTGCCTTGCGTTCAGCGCCTCTTCGTAGCCTGACCTCAATATATTTTGGGGCGATAGTTATCGTTTAGAACTCTGCAGGTTTGGGAAGTGCAGTGCCCCTGAGCTCCATTTCCCAAGTCGCTTTTTTGTGAGTGGGACGCAACACGGCTGGATGGCTTCACGCCCTATTGTCGATCCGGGGTGGCAGGCTGAACCTCTGGTGAATTCTTCTTCGTGATGAGAAATGAGAGTGACATGTGCCCGACCAAACACCTCCAGCGAGTCTCTCATTGGTTCCCCCTCTTGCAGTTCATCCTGCGGACAAATTGCAGACGTTACGAATGAGGCATGGAAAGGCGCCGAGTCTCCAAGTGGGGAGATTGTTAGTCAGGGGGCCTGAATGGAGAACACGAGCACGAGGAGATGAAAACTGAGGTGAGTTTCAGAAAGCTTTCCCGATCCCACGGTGTAGCATCCTCTGGGTTTCCAATGAGTGCTTTCGCTGTCGGAAGATTGCGTTGAACCTGGAGAGTTGGGACCCATGGAATGGGGAGCACGCAGGATTCCTTTCAAGGGTCTGCATTTGCTTTCCCAACCTCACCAATCGTCTCAGCCCCAAGAGTGTCCAGCCTTATGTCTTCTGCCGCTGGGGCTGTAGATGTGGTCAATCCTGGTTGCATGCCAGTCCCTGAACGCATTTTGGAAGAATTTCTCTCTGTTTTGCCCTGCTTGTTTCTTCTTTATGTTGGAAATGTATCCTCAGAATGGGTCTGAGCTGATTTTCCCTGCTGGTTTTAGGCCGCTTTACACACACTTGATGCACTTACACAGAGATATCAAGACTTAGCTTTTAAGATGCTTACTAGTCGGATAGATACTTGTGCGATGAACAGGGTCTGGTGAGTCCAGTTGATTGAGCAAGGAGTAGGTCGTGTCCATTCCATATTCGGTTTTCGGAAGGGTATCTGTGCTCATTTCAAACTCGAGTTTTATGCGTCACCCCACCTCACCTTTCCCCTGAAGCAGGCATAAGTGTGTTTTCTAAAAGCGTGACTCTGTTCTGTTTGGGGATTCAGTGCATGGGGAGCGATTTTTACATTCCCTCGATAAGTGATATCATAAGTTTCTTTTTTTGTGGGACTTATTTCACTGAGGATGATCGTACCTAAATCCACTCAGGATGCTGCTACCAGCCTCATGACGTGGATTTCATGGCTGAGTGACACTCCATTGGACCTACGTAGCACCACTTGTCCACTTGTCCACTTGTCTTTGTCCACTTGTCCACTCGTCTTTGTCCACTTGGCTCTTTCCTGGGATATGAAACGTGTACCGGAGTGGAGGTTCTTGTCAAGACAGCAGCCCTCAACTTTGGGGTCCCTGTGTCTGGTTGATTTTTTCATTTTCCCAAGGTCAACGCCCATGTGTGGAAGTGCCCTATGCTCTGTGGTTCTGTGTTTTACATGGTTTGGGAAAGAGGATACACTTGTGAAGATTGGCTGTTGGCCATTGACATCCCGCCCATCAGCTTCACACGGTTCCCTTGTCTCCGTGGCCTGTCCTGCCTTTCTGCTTTTTAGACTTTTTTCGCCTGGCCCTGTTGCCCGGGGGGGTGGAGGGGGGCCGAGAGATTTCTCTGTAGTGCTGATTTGCTCTCCCAGGTTGCTTGGTTGGCCAAAAAGGGCGTATGCGTTTTTTCCTTTTTGGCCAACCGCATCATTGTCCACGTTCTGGCGCTTTTCATGTGCTATCGGGGCCATTCCGATGTACCCGTTGACATCCGTTTCCTGCAGTTCTGCCTTGCCTTCAACGCCTCTTCGTAGCCTGACCTCAATTTATTTGGGAGCGATAGTTATCCTTTTGAACTCTGCAGGTTTGGGAAGTGCAGTGCCCCTGAGCTCCATTTCCCAAGTCGCTTTTTTGTGAGTGGGACGCAACCCGGCTGGATGGCTTCACGCCCTATTGTCGATTCGGCGTGGCAGGCTGAGCCTCTGGTGAATTCTTCTTCGCGATGGGAAATGAGAGTGACATGTGCCCGAGCAAACACCTCCAGCGAATCTCTCATTGGTTCCCCCTCTTCCAGTTCATCCTGCGGACAAATTGCAGACGGTACGAAAGAGGCATGGAACGGCGCTGAGTCTCTAAGTGGGGAGATTGTTAGTAAGGGGGCCTGAATGGAGAACACGAGCACCAGGAGATGAAAACTAAGGTGAGTTTCAGAAAGCTTTCCCGATGCCACGGTGTAGCATCCGCTGGGTTTCCAATGAGTGCTTTCGCTGTCGGAAGATTGCGTTGAACCTGGAGAGTTGGGACCCATGGAATGGGGAGCACGCAGGATTCCTTTCAAGGGTCTGCATTTGCTTTCCCAACCTCACCAATCGTCTCAGCCCCAAGAGTGTCCAGCCTTATGTCTTCTGCCGCTGGGGCTGTAGATGTGGTCAATCCTGGTTGCATGCCAGTCCCTGAACGCCTTTTGGAAGAATTTCTCTCTGTTTTTCCCTGCTTGTTTCTTCTTTGTGTTGGAAATGTATCCTCAGAATGGGTCTGAGTTGATTTTCCCTGCTGTTTTTAGGCCGCTTTACACACACTTGATGCACTTACAGAGAGATATCAAGACTTAGCTTTGAAGATGCTTACTAGTCGGATAGATACTTGTGCGATGAACAGGGTCTGGTGAGTCCAGTTGATTGAGCAAGGAGTAGGTCGTGTCCATTCCATATTCGGTTTTCGGAAGGGTATCTGTGCTCATTTCAAACTCGAGTTTTATGCGTCACCCCACCTCACCTTTCCCCTGAAGCAGGCATAAGTGTGTTTTCTAAAAGCGTGACTCTGTTCTGTGTGGGGATTCAGTGCATGGGGAGCGATTTTTACATTGCCTCGATAAGTGATATCATAAGTTTCTTTTTTTGTGGGACTTATTTCACTGAGGGTGATCGTACCTAAATCCACTCAGGATGCTGCTACCAGCCTCATGACGTGGATTTCATGGCTGAGTGACACTCCCTTGGACCTACGTAGCACCACTTGTCCACTTGTCCACTTGTCTTTGTCCACTTGTCCACTTGTCTTTGTCCACTTGGCTCTTTCCTGGGATATGAAACGTGTACCGGAGTGGAGGTTCTTGTCAAGACAGCAGCCCTCAACTTTGGGGTCCCTGTGTCTGGTTGATTTTTTCATTTTCCCAAGGTCAACGCCCATGTGTGGAAGTGCCCTATGCTCTGTGGTTCTGTGTTTTACATGGTTTGGGAAAGAGGATACACTTGTGAAGATTGGCTGTTGGCCATTGACATCCCGCCCATCAGCTTAACAAGGCTCCCTTGTCTCCGTGGCCTGTCCTGCCTTTCTGGTTTTTAGACTTTTTTCGCGTGGCCCTTTTGACTGGGCGGGGGGGAGGGAGATTTCTTTGTAGTGTTGATTTGCTCTCCCAGGTTGCTTGGTTGGCCAAAAAGGGCGTATGCGTTTTTTCCTGAATATATTCAGGAAAAAACGCATACGCCCTTTTTGGCCAACCGCATCATTGTAAACGTTCTGGCGCTTTTCATGTGCTATCGGGGCCATTCCGATGTAGCCGTTGACATCCGTTTCCTGCTATTCTGCCTTGCGTTCAACGCCTCTTCGTAGCCTGACCTCAATATATTTGGGGGCGATAGTTATCGTTTAGAACTCTTTAGGTTTGGGAAGTGCAGTGCCCCTGAGCTCCATTTCCCAAGTCGCTTTTTTGTGAGTGGGACGCAACACGGCTGGATGGCTTCACGCCCTATTGTCGATCCGGGGTGGCAGGCTGAGCCTCTGGTGAATTCTTCTTGGCGATGGGAAATGAGAGTGACATGTGCCCGACCAAACACCTCCAGCGAGTCTCTCATTGGTTCCCCCTCTTGCAGTTCATCCTGCGGACAAATTGCAGACGGTACGAAAGAGGCATGGAAAGGCGCCGAGTCTCCAAGTGGGGAGATTGTTAGTAAGGGGGCCTGAATGGAGAACACGAGCACCAGGAGGTGAAAACTGAGGTGAGTTTCAGAAAGCTTTCCCGATCCCACGGTGTAGCATCCGCTGGGTTTCCAATGAGTGCTTTCGCTGTCGGAAGATTGCGTTGAACCTGGAGAGTTGGGACCCATGGAATGGGGAGCACGCAGGATTCCTTTCAAGGGTCTGCATTTGCTTTCCCAACCTCACCAATCGTCTCAGCCCCAAGAGTGTCCAGCCTTATGTTTTCTGCCGCTGGGGCTGTAGTTGTCGTGAATCCTGGTTGCATGCCAGTCCCTGAACGCATTTTGGAAGAATTTCTCTCTGTTTTGCCCTGCTTGTTTCTTCTTTGTGTTGGAAATGTATCCTCAGAATGGGTCTGAGCTGATTTTCCCTGCTGTTTTTAGGCCGCTTTACACACACATGATGCACTTACACAGAGATATCAAGACTTAGCTTTTAAGATGCTTACTAGTCGGATAGATACTTGTGCGATGAACAGGGTCTGGTGAGTCCAGTTGATTGAGCAAGGAGTAGGTCGTGTCCATTCCATATTCGGTTTTCGCAAGAGTATCTGTGCTCATTTCAAACTCGAGTTTTATGCATCAGCCCACCTCACCTTTCCCCTGAAGCATGCATAAGTGTGTTTTCTAAAAGCGTGACTCGGTTGTGTTTTGGGAATTCAGTACATTCGCACATCTGGTTACTCGGGCAGCACAGCCCTTCTGGAAGTCCTGTTCCCAGGTTGTAAATTAGAACGGAATGTGCCAGGAAGAAACCCCAGAAGTTTATGTCACATTACTTCTTGTTCGCTCTTTTAATTCTTTTGATCACGCTAATGATTAGAATATTGTTGGTCCTAGGTGTAAAAAATCTGGTTCATTTATACGTTATGTATGTATATATATATATATATATATATATACATATATATATATATATTGTACAGATATTCTTCCAATGTAAATTATTGCGGAGTGTTCTGGTGACCTCCCTTGCTATATGGTCGGTCGGTATGATATATATATATTTAATATGTATTTGTACACATATGGTCCCACTAATCTTAATTTATCCTTTCCCCCCACCTTTCATTTTACATAAGCTTAGTTTTTTTTCTAAGTGTGTGAGTGTCTTTCTTTGTGGAAATATGTTCATTTGTGTCAGCTGTTAGATAACGCCTATACGTGATATCATACAGTATGTCCTTTGCTTTCCGACTTAACTCATGTTCTGTGATGATCTCTACGCTCATCTCGGGTGCCTCAAAGAGCAGTGTTTCCTTGTTTTCCATGCCGAATAGTCCACTGTGTCCACGGACCAGCTCTTCTTATCCATTCATCTGTTGATGGACATTTGGGTTGCTTCGGTGTCTTGGCTACTGTGAAAACTCGTGGAGTGCAGCTCTTGCAGCCTGTCTTCTCAGGTGAGAGGCTCGGCTGTGGGTGTTCTGGATGGAAGGGTGGCTCAATTTTTAATTGAAAACGCAGCTCCTTTCTGTTCTCATTATTGGCTGTTACAACTAGACATGTCCTCCGCAGACAGAGGGAACAGAGTTCTCTAAAACCCCTTCAGCATTTATTGTTTGTAGTCTTTTGGCTGACGGTAGTTAACTTGGGTGAGTTGAAAGCTTTTTGTAGCTTAGAGGAGTCTGATCATTCCTGAGGTTGAGCTTTTCTCCATTTTGCTTTTTTTGATAAAGAGTGAGGAAAACTTACCTCTTCATACTATCTCTTTGACACATTTGCCTGCTTTGAATTTTTTTCGCCACTGCCGAGCTCAGGACATTTTTTTTTCTTGCGGGCAGGTGTCTTTTAGAGGCCTGAGTCCTTGTGAATGTTAAGTGACCCATAGCTATCCGTTTAAATCCACTCTTGCGGGAAACGGCCACAAGGCGGCAGCATTTCTCCATTTCCAACTCTGGGTTTTCCTGCAACAGAGGCTTCCTGGAAATTGTGTTAGTAGGCTGCAAATGAGAGTGCAGTGTGTCAGGACAAACCCCCAAGAGCTTATATCTCCTTACTTCTTGTGTGTTTTTTAAAATTTAATTGTTATCTAGTATCACAGCCAATTGGATAAAAATGTGGTGTGTGTTCTAGGTGTACTGCATCTGGTTCATCATATGTATGTATCAATCTATTCATCTTTGGATCCTTTCCCGTGTAGGTTATTACAGAGTGTTGAGTCGACCTCTCTTGGTATTCCTTAGGTATTTTGTGATTATATATTTCATATGTATCAGTACATGTCTGTAAATCCCCATATCCAAATTCATACATTCCTTACACCTTTCCACTTGGTTAAGCATAGTTGGTTTTCTGCATCTATGCACGGCCTTCTCTTGGAAATGACTTCATGGGTATCAATGTTGAAGTAACAGCTATAAGTGATGTCATAGGATATTTCTATTTCGGTTTCTTTCGTACTTCCTTTTGGGTGGGTATCTCTAGATCCTTCTACGGTGGTGCCAGCGGCACTGTTGCATGCTGTTCCGTGGCTCATGTTCCATTGTGCACATGGGCCCCCTTCTTCTTGGTGCATTGTTCTGTTGATGGACATTTGGGTTTCTTCCAAGTCTTGGCGATGGTACATGTTGCTGCAGTGCAGGATGGCCAGCCTGTGTCTTTTTGATTTTGGTCTACTCGGGAGATAGGCCCATCAGTGGGCCTACCCGATTACAGGTTAGCTCAATTTCTACCTTTCAATGCACCTCCACGGTGTTCTCACTACTAGCTGTTACCAGGTAACGTCCCAGCGGCCGCTAGAGGGCACAGAGTTCTCTAAAACACCTTGAGCATTTATTCTTTGTAGACTCTGTGGCTGATGATCATTCTGATGACGGTGGGTGAACGTTTCTGTCGACTGGATTTGCATGGCTTTATTAATTCCTGATGTTGAGCATTTTTCCATGCCCTTTTATTTATCACAAGAGAAAGAAAGAAAGAGAAGACAAAATGTGCGCAAAATATGCCTCTTGAAATTGTCGTTTTAAAGTGTGCACATCTTTTGAGTTTTTTTCCTCGATTGACGACCCAAGAATCGTTTTTGAGGGCAGGTGTCATTTATAGGCCTGCAATGATTTTGAATATCGTGACCATTAGCACTGGGTTTAAAGCTGCTGTTTTGAGAAACGGCCACAAGGCGGCAGCAGGTCTCCTTTACCAAACCTGGTTACTCGGGCAACAGAGCCTCCGTGGAAGTCGTATTCTCGGTTGTCAATTAGAATGGACTGTGCCAGGAAAAAGCCCCTTAAGTTTGTGTCTCACGACTGACCTGTTCGTTTTTTAATTCAATGTTTATTTTTTCTCACAGCAAGTTTGATTACAATGTTTTGCTTGTTGTAGGTGTGAAAGATGTGGCTCTTTTACACATAAACACGTATCTAGTCTTCTTTGGATCCTTTTCCCATGTAGCTTATGACACAATGTTGAGTACTCTTCTCTTGGTATTCCGTAGGCCTTTGGTGATTTTGTATTTCACCTGTGTTTGTATCTCGCTCTTAAACCCAATTTCCTAATGTACACAATTCTCACACCTGTCCATGGGTGAACCATAAATCTGTTTATTGCATCTGTGATTGCCTTTCTCTGTGGAAATATCTTCAGTGATATCAATTTTCAGGGAACACCTACAAGAGATATCGTAGGCTATGTATCTTTCGCTCTGTGACTTACTGCAAGGTGCGTCATGAACTCTAGCCTCACCGATGGTGCTGTTGATGGCATTGTTTCCTTTTGTTCCTTGGCTAACATTCCATCTCTTCAGGTCCCTGTTCTTCTTTGTCCACTCATCTGTTGATGGACTTTCTGGTTGCTTTCATGTCCTGGCTATTGTAATACTCCTGCAATGCAGATTTGCCTGCCTGTGTCTTTCCACTTCTGTCTTCTTTCTTAGGTTTTAGGCCCACGAGTGTGCCTGCTGGATCATATCGTAACTCAGTGTTTACCTTGTAAAGGCACCTCCATTCTGTTCCCATTAGTGCCTCTTACCAGGTGAAGTCCTGTGGCGAGCATTGCCCTCTGAGGAAGGCGCCACTAAGACCCTCATAAGCCTCAGGGCCCGACTGTACTCTCCTTGGTATGCATCCTGGACTTTATGGTATGAACATACAAAAGGAGATGGCCTTTGGCCAAATCGCTCCAGGGACCTGCTCAGTTACTGGGAGTCCCTGGTTGTTCCCTAAAGCTAGGAAAAGCAACCCTGGAGGGGAAATTGGTGCCTTTGAGGGAGAAGCCGAGCAGCCAACCAAACAGCTGATGCTGATAAGGTGTGACTAAGCCGAGAAGCCAACCAACCAGCTGATGCCGTTAAGGCGTGACGAAGCAAAGTCCCTGCTTTAGGGGTATATATACGGCTATGCTTTGTTATTAAACTTGCCTTGCAAGCGTCAGTTGCTTGTGCCCTTCTGATCCCATACGTTGGTGCGTTCAGTTCCCTACCCCCTCTCGTCGGTTGTTGCTACACTTTGAGGACCCGCCGCGGCTGGCGGCAAAGTCCCACTTAACCTAGAGGGTATGCACTTCTCCACAACCCCTTCAGCATGAATTGTTGGTAGTCTTGTTGCTGATGGTTCTTCTGACTGGTGTGAGCCCATACCTCTGTGGTTGGATTTGCATGCGTCTCATAAAGCCTTGAAATTGAGCCTTCAGGGATGTCCTTTTTTCTTCAAACTGTGTGTGTAGCTTACCTCATCACATTCTTTTCTTGAAGTATGTGCCACCTTTTGAAATATTTTGGCCACTACCTCCCTCAAGACATTTTGAGGGCAGGTTTCATTGACAGCCCTCCAGAACTTGTGCACATGAAGTGACCATTAGCACGGGTTTTCAAGCTGCCGTTGCACGTAACGGCCAGAGGGCTGCAGCATTTCTGCGTTTCCCACTCTGGTAACTAGTGAAGCAGACCTTCCTGCCAGTGGTGTTCCTCGGTTATCAATGACGGTGGGATGTGTCTGGAGAAACCCCCCAAAGCTGATGTCTCCTTACCTATATCTGTTTTTAAAATGGAATTTCTACTTTTCACTGGAGCACTCTTCCATTGTGTCCATGGACCACTTCTCCTTTCTGCATTCCTCTGTGGCTGGGCATTTTCATTGCTTCCAAGTGTTGGCTACGGTAAACATTGCTGGATTGCAGGATTGCCAGCCCGTGTCTTTTTTGATTCTCATCCTCTCAGGTGATAGACCCAGCAGTGGCTATGCTTGATTGAACGGTCGCTCAATGTTGACCCTTTCCAGGCAACTCCACTGTGTTTTCCTTAGGGGCTCTTACCACGTCCCACTTAGAACCGAGGGTACGCATTTCTTCACCACCCCGTCAGCATTTCTTGTTTGCAGAAGTTTTGCTGCTGGCCATGCTGAGTCGTGTGACATGATAGGTTTTTATAACGTGTATTTTCGTGTCTAATAATTCCTAAGGTTCAGCATTTTTCCACGCCTTTTTTTATTCTGTTAAACAAAAGCAGGAAAAAAAACCGTGAGTACAATAAACCTCTCGAAATTGTCTTCTTGGAAGGTTACCCTCTTTCGACTTTTTTGGTCGATTTTCGCCCCCAGGATTTTGTTTTGGAGGGCAGGTGTCATTTACAAGCCTGCAATGGGTGTGAATATTGAGTGACCATTAGCACTGACTTTAAAGCTGCTGCTGTGGGAAACGGCCACAAGGTGTCAACATTGCTACATTCCCACATCTGGTTCCTAGGGCAGCAGAGCCTTCTGGAAGTCCTGTTCCCAGGTTGTCAATTAGAATGGAATGTGCCAGGAAAAATCCCCAGATGTGTATGTCACATTACTTCTTCTTCGCTCTTTTAATTTGTTTAAATCGGGGTAATGATTAGAATACTGTTGGTCCTATATGTACAGAATCTGGTTCATTTGTACGTTTTATATATATATATACATATATATATATATATATTCTTGTACAGATCCTCTTCCCATGTAAATTATTGCAGAGTGTTCTGGTGACCTCCCTTGCTATATGGTCGGTCTGTTTGATATATATATTTAATACGTATTTGTACACATATGGTGACACTAATCTTAATTTATCCATTCCCCCCACCTTTCATTTTACTTAAGCTTAGTTTGTTTTCTAAGTGTGTGAGTGTCTTTCTTTGTGGAAATATGTTCATTTGTGTCAGCTGTTAGATAACGCCTATAGGTGATGTCATACGGTATGCCTTTTGCTTTCCGACTTAACTCATGTTCTGTGATGATCTCTAGGCTCATCTCGGGTGCCTCAAAGAGCAGTGTTTCCTTGTTTTCCATGGCTAATAGTCCACTGTGTCCACGGACCAGCTCTTCTTATCCATTCATCTGTTGATGGACATTTGGGTTGCTTCGGTGTCTTGGCTACTGTGAAAACTCGTGGAGTGCAGATCTTGCAGCCTGTCTTCTCAGGTGAGAGACTCGGCTGTGGGTGTTCTGGATGGAAGGGTGGCTCAATTTTTAATTGAAAACGCAGCTCCTTTCTGTTCTCATTATTGGCTGTTACAACTAGACATGTCCTACGCAGACAGAGGGAGCAGAGTTCTCTAAAACCCCTTCAGCATTTATTGTTTGTAGTCTTTTGGCTGACGGTAGTTAACTTGGGTGAGCTGAAAGCTTTTTGTAGCTTAGAGGAGTCTGATCATTCCTGAGGTTGAGCTTTTCTCCATTTTGCTTTTTTTGATAAAGAGTGAGTAAAACTTACCTCTTCATACTATCTCTTTGACACATTTGCCTGCTTTGAATTTTTTTCGCCACTGCCGAGCTCAGGACACTTTTTTTTTTGAGGGCAGGTGTCTTTTAGAGGCCTGAGTCCTTGTGAATGTTAAGTGACCCATAGCTATCCGTTTAAAGCCGCTCTTGCGGGAAACGGCCACAAGGCGGCAGCATTTCTCCATTTCCAACTCTGGGTTTTCCTGCAACAGAGGCTTCCTGGAAATTGTGTTAGTAGGCTGCAAATGACAGTGCAGTGTGTCAGGGCAAACCCCCAAGAGCTTATATCTCCTTACTTCTTGTGTGTTTTTTAAAATTTAATTGTTATCTAGTATCACAGCCAATTGGATAAAAATGTGGTGTGTGTTCTAGGTGTACTGCATCTGGTTCATCATATGTATGTATCAATCTATTCATCTTTGGATCCTTTTCCGTGTAGGTTATTACAGACTGTTGAGTCGACCTCTCTTGGTATTCCTTAGGTATTTTGTGATTATATATTTCATATGTATCAGTACATGTCTGTAAACCCCCATATCCAAATTCATACATTCCTTACACCTTTCCACTTGGTTAAGCATAGTTGGTTTTCTGCATCTATGCACGGCCTTCTCTTGGAAATGACTTCATGGGTATCAATGTTGAAGTAACAGCTATAAGTGATGTCATAGGATATTTCTATTTCGGTTTCTTTCGTACTTCCTTTTGGGTGGGTATCTCTAGATCCTTCTACGGTGGTGCCAGCGGCACTGTTGCATGCTCTTCCGTGTCTCATGTTCCATTGTGCGCATGGGCCCCCTTCTTCTTGGTGCATTGTTCTGTTGATGGACATTTCGGTTTCTTCCAAGTCTTGGCGATGGTACATGTTGCTGCAGTGCAGGATGGCCAGCCTGTGTCTTTTTGATTTTGGTCTACTCGGGAGATAGGCCCATCAGTGGGCCTACCCGATTACAGGTTAGCTCAATTTTTACCTTTCAACGCACCTCCACGGTGTTCTCACTACTAGCTGTTCCCAGGTTACGTCCCAGCGGCAGCTAGAGGGCACAGAGTTCTCTAAAACACCTTGAGCATTTATTCTTTGTAGACTCTGTGGCTGATGATCATTCTGACGACGGTGGGTGAACGTTTCTGTCGACTGGATTTGCATGGCTTTATTAATTCCTGATGTTGAGCATTTTTCCATGCCCTTTTATTTATCACAAGAGAAAGAAAGAAAGAGAAGACAAAATGTGCGCAAAATATGCCTCTTGAAATTGTCGTTTTGAAGTGTGCACGTCTTTTGAGTTTTTTTCCTCGTTGTACGACCCAAGAATTGTTTTTGAGGGCAGGTGTCATTTATAGGCCTGCAATGATTTTGAATATCAAGTGACCATTAGCACTGGGTTTAAAGCTGCTGTTTTGAGAAACGGCCACAAGGCGGCAGCAGGTCTCCTTTACCAAACCTGGTTACTCGGGCAACAGAGCCTCCGTGGAAGTCGTATTCTAGGTTGTCAATTAGAATGGACTGTGCCAGGAAAAAGCCCCTTATGTTTGTGCCTCACGACTGACTTGTTCGTTTTTTAATTCAATGTTTATTGTTTCTCACAGCAAGTTTGATTACAATGTTTTGCTTGTTGTAGGTGTGAAAGATGTGGCTCTTTTACACATAAACACGTACCTAGTCTTCTTTGGATCCTTTTCCCATGTAGCTTATGACACAATGTTGAGTACTCTTCTCTTGGTATTCCGTAGGCCTTTGGTGATTTTGTATTTCACCTGTGTTTGTATCTCTCTCTTAAACCCAATTTCCTAATGTACACAATTCTCACACCTGTCCATGGGTGAACCATAAATCTGTTTATTGCATTTGTGATTGCCTTTCTCTATGGAAATATCTTCAGTGATATCAATTTTTAGGGAACACCTATAAGTGATATCGTAGGTTATGTATCTTTTGCTCTGTGACTTACTGCAATGTGCGTGATGAACTCTAGCCACACCGATGGTGCTGTTGATGGCATTGTTTCCTTTTGTTCCTTGGCTAACATTCCATCTGTACAGGTCCCTGTTCTTCTTTGTCCACTCATCTGTTGATGGACTTTCTGGTTGCTTCCATGTCCTGGCTATTGTAATACTCCTGCAATGCAGATTTGCCTGCCTGTGTCTTTCCACTTCTGTCTTCTTTCTTAGGTTATAGACCCACGAGTGTGCCTGCTGGATCATATCGTAACTCAGTGTTTACCTTGTAAAGGCACCTCCATTCTGTTCCCATTAGTGCCTCTTACCAGTTGAAGTCCTGTGGCGAGCATTGCCCTCTGAGGAAGGCGCCACTAAGACCCTCCTAAGCCTCAGGGCCCGACTGTACTCTCCTTGGTATGCATCCTGGACTTTATGGTATGAACATACAAAAGGAGATGGTCTTTGGCCAAATCGCTCCAGGGACCTGCTCAGTTACTGGGAGTCCCTGGTTGTTCCCTAAAGCTAGGAAAAGCAACCCTGGAGGGGAAATTGGTGCCTTTGAGGGAGAAGCCGAGCAGCCAACCAACCAGCTGATGCTGATAAGGTGTGACTAAGCCGAGAAGCCAACCAACCAGCTGATGCCGATAAGGCGTGACGAAGCAAATTCCCTGCTTTAGGGGTATATATACGGCTAGGCTTTGTTATTAAACTTGCCTTGCAAGCGTCAGTTGCTTGTGCCCTTCTGATCCCATACGTTGGTGCGTTCAGTTCCCTACCCCCTCTCGTCGGTTGTTGCTACACTTTGAGGACCCGCCGCGGCTGGCGGCAAAGTCCCACTTAACCTAGAGGGTATGCACTTCTCCACAACCCCTTCAGCATGAATTGTTGGTAGTTTTGTTGCTGATGGTTCTTCTGACTGGTGTGAGCCCATAACTCTGTGGTTGGATTTGCATGCGTCTCACAAAGCCTTGAAATTGAGCTTTCAGGGATGTCCTTTTTTCTTCAAACTGTGTGTGTAGCTTACCTCATCACATTCTTTTCTTGAAGTATGTGCCACCTTTTGAAATATTTTGGCCACTACCTCCCTCAAGACATTTTGAGGGCAGGTTTCATTGACAGCCCTCCAGGACTTGTGCACATGAAGTGACCATTAGCACGGGTTTTCAAGCTGCCGTTGCACGTAACGGCCAGAGGGCTGCAGCATTTCTGCGTTTCCCACTCTGGTAACTAGTGAAGCAGACCTTCCTGCCAGTGGTGTTCCTCGGTTATCAATGACGGTGGGATGTGTCTGGAGAAAACCCCCAAAGCTGATGTCTCCTTACTTATATCTGTTTTTAAAATGGAATTTCTACTTTTCACTGGAGTACTCTTCCATTGTGTCCATGGACCACTGCTCCTTTCTGCATTCCTCTGTGGCTGGGCATTTTCATTGCTTCCAAGTGTTGGCTATGGTAAACATTGCTGGATTGCAGGATTGCCAGCCCGTGTCTTTTTGATTCTCATCCTCTCAGGTGATAGACCCAGCAGTGGCTATGCTTGATTGAACGGTCGCTCAATGTTGACCCTTTCCAGGCAACTCCACTGTGTTTTCCTTAGGGTCTCTTACCACTACCCACTTAGAACCGAGGGTACGCATTTCTTCACCACCCCGTCAGCATTTCTCGTTTGCAGAAGTTTCGCTGATGGCCATGCTGAGTCGTGTGACATGATAGGTTTTTGTAACGTGTATTTTCGTGTCTAATAATTCCTAAGGTTCAGCATTTTTCCACGCCTTTTTTTATTCTGTTAAACAAAAACAGAAAAAAAAAACCGTGAGTACAATAAACCTATCGAAATTGTCTTCTTGGAAGGTTGCCCTCTTTGGACTTTTTTGGTCGATTTTCGACCCCAGGATTTTGTTTTGGAGGGCAGGTGTCATTTACAAGCCTGCAATGGGTGTGAATATTGAGTGACCATTAGCACTGACTTTAAAGCTGCTGCTGTGGGAAACGGCCACAAGGCGTCAGCATTGCTACATTCCCACATCTGGTTACTAGGGCAGCAGAGCCTTCTGGAAGTCCTGTTCCCAGGTTGTCAATTAGAATGGAATGTGCCAGGAAAAAACCCCAGAAGTGTATGTCACATTACTTCTTGTTCGCTCTTTTAATTTGTTTAAATCGGGGTAATGATTAGAATACTGTTGGTCCTATATGTACAGAATCTGGTTCATTTGTACGTTTTATATATATATATATATATTCTTGTACAGATCCTCTTCCCATGTAAATTATTGCAGAGTGTTCTGGTGACCTCCCTTGCTATATGGTCGGTCTGTTTGATATATATATTTAATACGTATTTGTACACATATGGTGACACTAATCTTAATTTATCCATTCCCCCCACCTTTCATTTTACATAAGCTTAGTTTGCTTTCTAAGTCTGTGAGTGTCTTTCTTTGTGGAAATATGTTCATTTGTGTCAGCTGTTAGATAACGCCTATAGGTGATGTCATACGGTGTGCCTTTTGCTTTCCGACTTAACTCATGTTCTGTGATGATCTCTAGGCTCATCTCGGGTGCCTGAAAGAGCAGTGTTTCCTTGTTTTCCATGGCTAATAGTCCACTGTGTCCACGGACCAGCTCTTCTTATCCATTCATCTGTTGATGGACATTTGGGTTGCTTCGGTGTCTTGGCTACTGTGAAAACTCGTGGAGTGCAGCTCTTGCAGCCTGTCTTCTCAGGTGAGAGGCTCATCTGTGGGTGTTCTGGATGGAAGGGTGGCTCAATTTTTAATTGAAAACGCAGCTCCTTTCTGTTCTCATTATTGGCTGTTACAACTAGACATGTCCTCCACAGACAGAGGGAACAGAGTTCTCTAAAACCCCTTCAGCATTTATTGTTTGTAGTCTTTTGGCTGACGGTAGTTAACTTGGGTGAGCTGAAAGCTTTTTGTAGGTTAGAGGAGTCTGATGATTCCTGAGGTTGAGCTTTTCTCCATTTTGCTTTTTTTGATAAAGAGTGAGGAAAACTTACCTCTTCGTACTATCTCTTTGACACATTTGCCTGCTTTGAATTTTTTTGGCCACGGCCGAGCTCAGGACATTTTTTTTTTTTTTTGAGGGCAGGTGTCTTTTAGAGGCCTGAGTCCTTGTGAATGTTACGTGACCCATAGCTCTGCGTTTAAAGCCGCTCTTGCGGGAAACGGCCACAAGGCGGCAGCATTTCTCCATTTCCAACTCTGGGTTTTCCTGCAACAGAGGCTTCCTGGAGATTGTGTTCGTAGGCTGCAAATGAGAGTGCAGTGTGCCAGGGCAAACCCCCAAGAGCTTATATCTCCTTACTTCTTGTGTGTTTTTTAAAATTTAATTGTTATCTAGTATCACAGCCAATTGGATAAAAATGTGGTGTGTGTTCTAGGTGTACAGCATCTGGTTCATCATATGTATGTATCGATCTATTCATCTTTGGATCCTTTCCCGTGTAGGTTATTACAGAGTGTTGAGTCGACCTCTCCTGGTGTTCCTTAGGTATTTTGTGATTATATATTTCATATGTATCAGTACATGTCTGTAAACCCCCATATCCAAATTCATACATTCCTTACACCTTTCCACTTGGTTAAGCATAGTTGGTTTTCTGCATCTATGCACGGCCTTCTCTTGGAAATGACTTCATGGGTATCAATGTTGAAGTAACAACTATAAGTGATGTCATAGGATATTTCTATTTCGGTTTCTTTCGTACTTCCTTTTGGGTGGGTATCTCTAGATCCTTCTACGGTGGTGCCAGCGGCACTGTTGCATGCTCTTCCGTGGCTCATGTTCCATTGTGCGCATGGGCCCCCTTCTTCTTGGTGCATTGTTCTGTTGATGGACATTTGGGTTTCTTCCAAGTCTTGGCGATGGTACATGTTGCTGCAGTGCAGGATGGCCAGCCTGTGTCTTTTTGATTTTGGTCTACTCGGGAGATAGGCCCATCAGTGGGCCTACCCGATTACAGGTTAGCTCAATTTTTACCTTTCAACGCACCTCCACGGTGTCCTCACTACTAGCTGTTCCCAGGTTACGTCCCAGCGGCCGCTAGAGGGCACAGAGTTCTCTAAAACACCTTGAGCATTTATTCTTTGTAGACTCTGTGGCTGATGATCATTCTGACGACGGTGGGTGAACGTTTCTGTCGACTGGATTTGCATGGCTTTATTAATTCCTGATGTTGAGCATTTTTCCATGCCCTTTTATTTATCACAAGAGAAAGAAAGAAAGAGGAGACAAAATGTGCACAAAATATGCCTCTTGAAATTGTCGTTTTGAAATGTGCACGTCTTTTGAGTTTTTTTCCTAGATTGACGACCCAAGAATCGTTTTTGAGGGCAGGTCTCATTTATACGCCTGCAATGATGTTGAATATCAAGTGACCATTAGCACTGGGTTTAAAGCTGCTGTTTTGAGAAACGGCCACAAGGCGGCAGCAGGTCTCCTTTACCAAACCTGGTTACTCGGGCAACAGAGCCTCCGTGGAAGTCGTATTCTAGGTTGTCAATTAGAATGGACTGTGCCAGGAAAAAGCCCCTTATGTTTGTGCCTCACGACTGACTTGTTCGTTTTTTAATTCAATGTTTATTGTTTCTCACAGCAAGTTTGATTACAATGTTTTGCTTGTTGTAGGTGTGAAAGATGTGGCTCTTTTACACATAAACACGTATCTAGTCTTCTTTGGATCCTTTTCCCATGTAGCTTATGACACAATGTTGAGTACTCTTCTCTTGGTATTCCGTAGGCCTTTGGTGATTTTGTATTTCACCTGTGTTTGTATCTCTCTCTTAAACCCAATTTCCTAATGTACACAATTCTCACACCTGTCCATGGGTGAACCATAAATCTGTTTATTGCATTTGTGATTGCCTTTCTCTGTGGAAATATCTTCAGTGATATCAATTTTTAGGGAACACCTATAACTGATATCGTAGGCTATGTATCTTTCGCTCTGTGACTTACTGCAAGGTGCGTGATGAACTCTAGCCTCACCGATGGTGCTGTTGATGGCATTGTTTCCTTTTGTTCCTTGGCTAATATGCCATCTGTACAGGTCCCTGTTCTTCTTTGTCCACTCATCTGTTGATGGGCTTTCTGCTTGCTTCCATGTCCTGGCTATTGTAATACTCCTGCAATGCAGATTTGCCTGCCTGTGTCTTTCCACTTCTGTCTTCTTTCTTAGGTTATAGGCCCACGAGTGTGCCTGCTGGATCATATCGTAACTCAGTGTTTACCTTGTAAAGGCACCTCCATTCTGTTCCCATTAGTGCCTCTTACCAGTTGAAGTCCTGTGGCGAGCATTGCCCTCTGAGGAAGGCGCCACTAAGACCCTCCTAAGCCTCAGGGCCCGACTGTACTCTCCTTGGTATGCATCCTGGACTTTATGGTATGAACATACAAAAGGAGATGGTCTTTGGCCAAATCGCTCCAGGGACCTGCTCAGTTACTGGGAGTCCCTGGTTGTTCCCTAAAGCTAGGAAAAGCAACCCTGGAGGGGAAATTGGTGCCTTTGAGGGAGAAGCCGAGCAGCCAACCAACCAGCTGATGCTGATAAGGTGTGACTAAGCCGAGAAGCCAACCAACCAGCTGATGCCGATAAGGCGTGACGAAGCAAAGTCCCTGCTTTAGGGGTATATATACGGCTATGCTTTGTTATTAAACTTGCCTTGCAAGCGTCAGTTGCTTGTGCCCTTCTGATCCCATACGTTGGTGCGTTCAGTTCCCTACCCCCTCTCGTCGGTTGTTGCTACACTTTGAGGACCCGCCGCGGCTGGCGGCAAAGTCCCACTTAACCTAGAGGGTATGCACTTCTCCACAACCCCTTCAGCATGAATTGTTGGTAGTTTTGTTGCTGATGGTTCTTCTGACTGGTGTGAGCCCATAACTCTGTGGTTGGATTTGCATGCGTCTCACAAAGCCTTGAAATTGAGCTTTCAGGGATGTCCTTTTTTCTTCAAACTGTGTGTGTAGCTTACCTCATCACATTCTTTTCTTGAAGTATGTGCCACCTTTTGAAATATTTTGGCCACTACCTCCCTCAAGACATTTTGAGGGCAGGTTTCATTGACAGCCCTCCAGGACTTGTGCACATGAAGTGACCATTAGCACGGGTTTTCAAGCTGCCGTTGCACGTAACGGCCAGAGGGCTGCAGCATTTCTGCGTTTCCCACTCTGGTAACTAGTGAAGCAGACCTTCCTGCCAGTGGTGTTCCTCGGTTATCAATGACGGTGGGATGTGTCTGGAGAAAACCCCCAAAGCTGATGTCTCCTTACTTATATCTGTTTTTAAAATGGAATTTCTACTTTTCACTGGAGTACTCTTCCATTGTGTCCATGGACCACTGCTCCTTTCTGCATTCCTCTGTGGCTGGGCATTTTCATTGCTTCCAAGTGTTGGCTATGGTAAACATTGCTGGATTGCAGGATTGCCAGCCCGTGTCTTTTTGATTCTCATCCTCTCAGGTGATAGACCCAGCAGTGGCTATGCTTGATTGAACGGTCGCTCAATGTTGACCCTTTCCAGGCAACTCCACTGTGTTTTCCTTAGGGTCTCTTACCACTACCCACTTAGAACCGAGGGTACGCATTTCTTCACCACCCCGTCAGCATTTCTTGTTTGCAGAAGTTTCGCTGATGGCCATGCTGAGTCGTGTGACATGATAGGTTTTTGTAACGTGTATTTTCGTGTCTAATAATTCCTAAGGTTCAGCATTTTTCCACGCCTTTTTTTATTCTGTTAAACAAAAACAGAAAAAAAAAACCGTGAGTACAATAAACCTATCGAAATTGTCTTCTTGGAAGGTTGCCCTCTTTGGACTTTTTTGGTCGATTTTCGACCCCAGGATTTTGTTTTGGAGGGCAGGTGTCATTTACAAGCCTGCAATGGGTGTGAATATTGAGTGACCATTAGCACTGACTTTAAAGCTGCTGCTGTGGGAAACGGCCACAAGGCGTCAGCATTGCTACATTCCCACATCTGGTTACTAGGGCAGCAGAGCCTTCTGGAAGTCCTGTTCCCAGGTTGTCAATTAGAATGGAATGTGCCAGGAAAAAACCCCAGAAGTGTATGTCACATTACTTCTTGTTCGCTCTTTTAATTTGTTTAAATCGGGGTAATGATTAGAATACTGTTGGTCCTATATGTACAGAATCTGGTTCATTTGTACGTTTTATATATATATATATATATTCTTGTACAGATCCTCTTCCCATGTAAATTATTGCAGAGTGTTCTGGTGACCTCCCTTGCTATATGGTCGGTCTGTTTGATATATATATTTAATACGTATTTGTACACATATGGTGACACTAATCTTAATTTATCCATTCCCCCCACCTTTCATTTTACATAAGCTTAGTTTGCTTTCTAAGTCTGTGAGTGTCTTTCTTTGTGGAAATATGTTCATTTGTGTCAGCTGTTAGATAACGCCTATAGGTGATGTCATACGGTATGCCTTTTGCTTTCCGACTTAACTCATGTTCTGTGATGATCTCTAGGCTCATCTCGGGTGCCTGAAAGAGCAGTGTTTCCTTGTTTTCCATGGCTAATAGTCCACTGTGTCCACGGACCAGCTCTTCTTATCCATTCATCTGTTGATGGACATTTGGGTTGCTTCGGTGTCTTGGCTACTGTGAAAACTCGTGGAGTGCAGCTCTTGCAGCCTGTCTTCTCAGGTGAGAGGCTCATCTGTGGGTGTTCTGGATGGAAGGGTGGCTCAATTTTTAATTGAAAACGCAGCTCCTTTCTGTTCTCATTATTGGCTGTTACAACTAGACATGTCCTCCACAGACAGAGGGAACAGAGTTCTCTAAAACCCCTTCAGCATTTATTGTTTGTAGTCTTTTGGCTGACGGTAGTTAACTTGGGTGAGCTGAAAGCTTTTTGTAGGTTAGAGGAGTCTGATGATTCCTGAGGTTGAGCTTTTCTCCATTTTGCTTTTTTTGATAAAGAGTGAGGAAAACTTACCTCTTCGTACTATCTCTTTGACACATTTGCCTGCTTTGAATTTTTTTGGCCACGGCCGAGCTCAGGACATTTTTTTTTTTTTTTGAGGGCAGGTGTCTTTTAGAGGCCTGAGTCCTTGTGAATGTTACGTGACCCATAGCTCTGCGTTTAAAGCCGCTCTTGCGGGAAACGGCCACAAGGCGGCAGCATTTCTCCATTTCCAACTCTGGGTTTTCCTGCAACAGAGGCTTCCTGGAGATTGTGTTCGTAGGCTGCAAATGAGAGTGCAGTGTGCCAGGGCAAACCCCCAAGAGCTTATATCTCCTTACTTCTTGTGTGTTTTTTAAAATTTAATTGTTATCTAGTATCACAGCCAATTGGATAAAAATGTGGTGTGTGTTCTAGGTGTACAGCATCTGGTTCATCATATGTATGTATCGATCTATTCATCTTTGGATCCTTTCCCGTGTAGGTTATTACAGAGTGTTGAGTCGACCTCTCCTGGTGTTCCTTAGGTATTTTGTGATTATATATTTCATATGTATCAGTACATGTCTGTAAACCCCCATATCCAAATTCATACATTCCTTACACCTTTCCACTTGGTTAAGCATAGTTGGTTTTCTGCATCTATGCACGGCCTTCTCTTGGAAATGACTTCATGGGTATCAATGTTGAAGTAACAACTATAAGTGATGTCATAGGATATTTCTATTTCGGTTTCTTTCGTACTTCCTTTTGGGTGGGTATCTCTAGATCCTTCTACGGTGGTGCCAGCGGCACTGTTGCATGCTCTTCCGTGGCTCATGTTCCATTGTGCGCATGGGCCCCCTTCTTCTTGGTGCATTGTTCTGTTGATGGACATTTGGGTTTCTTCCAAGTCTTGGCGATGGTACATGTTGCTGCAGTGCAGGATGGCCAGCCTGTGTCTTTTTGATTTTGGTCTACTCGGGAGATAGGCCCATCAGTGGGCCTACCCGATTACAGGTTAGCTCAATTTTTACCTTTCAACGCACCTCCACGGTGTCCTCACTACTAGCTGTTCCCAGGTTACGTCCCAGCGGCAGCTAGAGGGCACAGAGTTCTCTAAAACACCTTGAGCATTTATTCTTTGTAGACTCTGTGGCTGATGATCATTCTGACGACGGTGGGTGAACGTTTCTGTCGACTGGATTTGCATGGCTTTATTAATTCCTGATGTTGAGCATTTTTCCATGCCCTTTTATTTATCACAAGAGAAAGAAAGAAAGAGGAGACAAAATGTGCACAAAATATGCCTCTTGAAATTGTCGTTTTGAAATGTGCACGTCTTTTGAGTTTTTTTCCTAGATTGACGACCCAAGAATCGTTTTTGAGGGCAGGTCTCATTTATACGCCTGCAATGATGTTGAATATCAAGTGACCATTAGCACTGGGTTTAAAGCTGCTGTTTTGAGAAACGGCCACAAGGCGGCAGCAGGTCTCCTTTACCAAACCTGGTTACTCGGGCAACAGAGCCTCCGTGGAAGTCGTATTCTAGGTTGTCAATTAGAATGGACTGTGCCAGGAAAAAGCCCCTTATGTTTGTGCCTCACGACTGACTTGTTCGTTTTTTAATTCAATGTTTATTGTTTCTCACAGCAAGTTTGATTACAATGTTTTGCTTGTTGTAGGTGTGAAAGATGTGGCTCTTTTACACATAAACACGTATCTAGTCTTCTTTGGATCCTTTTCCCATGTAGCTTATGACACAATGTTGAGTACTCTTCTCTTGGTATTCCGTAGGCCTTTGGTGATTTTGTATTTCACCTGTGTTTGTATCTCTCTCTTAAACCCAATTTCCTAATGTACACAATTCTCACACCTGTCCATGGGTGAACCATAAATCTGTTTATTGCATTTGTGATTGCCTTTCTCTGTGGAAATATCTTCAGTGATATCAATTTTTAGGGAACACCTATAACTGATATCGTAGGCTATGTATCTTTCGCTCTGTGACTTACTGCAAGGTGCGTGATGAACTCTAGCCTCACCGATGGTGCTGTTGATGGCATTGTTTCCTTTTGTTCCTTGGCTAATATGCCATCTGTACAGGTCCCTGTTCTTCTTTGTCCACTCATCTGTTGATGGGCTTTCTGCTTGCTTCCATGTCCTGGCTATTGTAATACTCCTGCAATGCAGATTTGCCTGCCTGTGTCTTTCCACTTCTGTCTTCTTTCTTAGGTTATAGGCCCACGAGTGTGCCTGCTGGATCATATCGTAACTCAGTGTTTACCTTGTAAAGGCACCTCCATTCTGTTCCCATTAGTGCCTCTTACCAGTTGAAGTCCTGTGGCGAGCATTGCCCTCTGAGGAAGGCGCCACTAAGACCCTCCTAAGCCTCAGGGCCCGACTGTACTCTCCTTGGTATGCATCCTGGACTTTATGGTATGAACATACAAAAGGAGATGGTCTTTGGCCAAATCGCTCCAGGGACCTGCTCAGTTACTGGGAGTCCCTGGTTGTTCCCTAAAGCTAGGAAAAGCAACCCTGGAGGGGAAATTGGTGCCTTTGAGGGAGAAGCCGAGCAGCCAACCAACCAGCTGATGCTGATAAGGTGTGACTAAGCCGAGAAGCCAACCAACCAGCTGATGCCGATAAGGCGTGACGAAGCAAAGTCCCTGCTTTAGGGGTATATATACGGCTAGGCTTTGTTATTAAACTTGCCTTGCAAGCGTCAGTTGCTTGTGCCCTTCTGATCCCATACGTTGGTGCGTTCAGTTCCCTACCCCCTCTCGTCGGTTGTTGCTACACTTTGAGGACCCGCCGCGGCTGGCGGCAAAGTCCCACTTAACCTAGAGGGTATGCACTTCTCCACAACCCCTTCAGCATGAATTGTTGGTAGTTTTGTTGCTGATGGTTCTTCTGACTGGTGTGAGCCCATAACTCTGTGGTTGGATTTGCATGCGTCTCACAAAGCCTTGAAATTGAGCTTTCAGGGATGTCCTTTTTTCTTCAAACTGTGTGTGTAGCTTACCTCATCACATTCTTTTCTTGAAGTATGTGCCACCTTTTGAAATATTTTGGCCACTACCTCCCTCAAGACATTTTGAGGGCAGGTTTCATTGACAGCCCTCCAGGACTTGTGCACATGAAGTGACCATTAGCACGGGTTTTCAAGCTGCCGTTGCACGTAACGGCCAGAGGGCTGCAGCATTTCTGCGTTTCCCACTCTGGTAACTAGTGAAGCAGACCTTCCTGCCAGTGGTGTTCCTCGGTTATCAATGACGGTGGGATGTGTCTGGAGAAAACCCCCAAAGCTGATGTCTCCTTACTTATATCTGTTTTTAAAATGGAATTTCTACTTTTCACTGGAGTACTCTTCCATTGTGTCCATGGACCACTGCTCCTTTCTGCATTCCTCTGTGGCTGGGCATTTTCATTGCTTCCAAGTGTTGGCTATGGTAAACATTGCTGGATTGCAGGATTGCCAGCCCGTGTCTTTTTGATTCTCATCCTCTCAGGTGATAGACCCAGCAGTGGCTATGCTTGATTGAACGGTCGCTCAATGTTGACCCTTTCCAGGCAACTCCACTGTGTTTTCCTTAGGGTCTCTTACCACTACCCACTTAGAACCGAGGGTACGCATTTCTTCACCACCCCGTCAGCATTTCTTGTTTGCAGAAGTTTCGCTGATGGCCATGCTGAGTCGTGTGACATGATAGGTTTTTGTAACGTGTATTTTCGTGTCTAATAATTCCTAAGGTTCAGCATTTTTCCACGCCTTTTTTTATTCTGTTAAACAAAAACAGAAAAAAAAAACCGTGAGTACAATAAACCTATCGAAATTGTCTTCTTGGAAGGTTGCCCTCTTTGGACTTTTTTGGTCGATTTTCGACCCCAGGATTTTGTTTTGGAGGGCAGGTGTCATTTACAAGCCTGCAATGGGTGTGAATATTGAGTGACCATTAGCACTGACTTTAAAGCTGCTGCTGTGGGAAACGGCCACAAGGCGTCAGCATTGCTACATTCCCACATCTGGTTACTAGGGCAGCAGAGCCTTCTGGAAGTCCTGTTCCCAGGTTGTCAATTAGAATGGAATGTGCCAGGAAAAAACCCCAGAAGTGTATGTCACATTACTTCTTGTTCGCTCTTTTAATTTGTTTAAATCGGGGTAATGATTAGAATACTGTTGGTCCTATATGTACAGAATCTGGTTCATTTGTACGTTTTATATATATATATATATATTCTTGTACAGATCCTCTTCCCATGTAAATTATTGCAGAGTGTTCTGGTGACCTCCCTTGCTATATGGTCGGTCTGTTTGATATATATATTTAATACGTATTTGTACACATATGGTGACACTAATCTTAATTTATCCATTCCCCCCACCTTTCATTTTACATAAGCTTAGTTTGCTTTCTAAGTCTGTGAGTGTCTTTCTTTGTGGAAATATGTTCATTTGTGTCAGCTGTTAGATAACGCCTATAGGTGATGTCATACGGTATGCCTTTTGCTTTCCGACTTAACTCATGTTCTGTGATGATCTCTAGGCTCATCTCGGGTGCCTGAAAGAGCAGTGTTTCCTTGTTTTCCATGGCTAATAGTCCACTGTGTCCACGGACCAGCTCTTCTTATCCATTCATCTGTTGATGGACATTTGGGTTGCTTCGGTGTCTTGGCTACTGTGAAAACTCGTGGAGTGCAGCTCTTGCAGCCTGTCTTCTCAGGTGAGAGGCTCATCTGTGGGTGTTCTGGATGGAAGGGTGGCTCAATTTTTAATTGAAAACGCAGCTCCTTTCTGTTCTCATTATTGGCTGTTACAACTAGACATGTCCTCCACAGACAGAGGGAACAGAGTTCTCTAAAACCCCTTCAGCATTTATTGTTTGTAGTCTTTTGGCTGACGGTAGTTAACTTGGGTGAGCTGAAAGCTTTTTGTAGGTTAGAGGAGTCTGATGATTCCTGAGGTTGAGCTTTTCTCCATTTTGCTTTTTTTGATAAAGAGTGAGGAAAACTTACCTCTTCGTACTATCTCTTTGACACATTTGCCTGCTTTGAATTTTTTTGGCCACGGCCGAGCTCAGGACATTTTTTTTTTTTTTTGAGGGCAGGTGTCTTTTAGAGGCCTGAGTCCTTGTGAATGTTACGTGACCCATAGCTCTGCGTTTAAAGCCGCTCTTGCGGGAAACGGCCACAAGGCGGCAGCATTTCTCCATTTCCAACTCTGGGTTTTCCTGCAACAGAGGCTTCCTGGAGATTGTGTTCGTAGGCTGCAAATGAGAGTGCAGTGTGCCAGGGCAAACCCCCAAGAGCTTATATCTCCTTACTTCTTGTGTGTTTTTTAAAATTTAATTGTTATCTAGTATCACAGCCAATTGGATAAAAATGTGGTGTGTGTTCTAGGTGTACAGCATCTGGTTCATCATATGTATGTATCGATCTATTCATCTTTGGATCCTTTCCCGTGTAGGTTATTACAGAGTGTTGAGTCGACCTCTCCTGGTGTTCCTTAGGTATTTTGTGATTATATATTTCATATGTATCAGTACATGTCTGTAAACCCCCATATCCAAATTCATACATTCCTTACACCTTTCCACTTGGTTAAGCATAGTTGGTTTTCTGCATCTATGCACGGCCTTCTCTTGGAAATGACTTCATGGGTATCAATGTTGAAGTAACAACTATAAGTGATGTCATAGGATATTTCTATTTCGGTTTCTTTCGTACTTCCTTTTGGGTGGGTATCTCTAGATCCTTCTACGGTGGTGCCAGCGGCACTGTTGCATGCTCTTCCGTGGCTCATGTTCCATTGTGCGCATGGGCCCCCTTCTTCTTGGTGCATTGTTCTGTTGATGGACATTTGGGTTTCTTCCAAGTCTTGGCGATGGTACATGTTGCTGCAGTGCAGGATGGCCAGCCTGTGTCTTTTTGATTTTGGTCTACTCGGGAGATAGGCCCATCAGTGGGCCTACCCGATTACAGGTTAGCTCAATTTTTACCTTTCAACGCACCTCCACGGTGTCCTCACTACTAGCTGTTCCCAGGTTACGTCCCAGCGGCAGCTAGAGGGCACAGAGTTCTCTAAAACACCTTGAGCATTTATTCTTTGTAGACTCTGTGGCTGATGATCATTCTGACGACGGTGGGTGAACGTTTCTGTCGACTGGATTTGCATGGCTTTATTAATTCCTGATGTTGAGCATTTTTCCATGCCCTTTTATTTATCACAAGAGAAAGAAAGAAAGAGGAGACAAAATGTGCACAAAATATGCCTCTTGAAATTGTCGTTTTGAAATGTGCACGTCTTTTGAGTTTTTTTCCTAGATTGACGACCCAAGAATCGTTTTTGAGGGCAGGTCTCATTTATACGCCTGCAATGATGTTGAATATCAAGTGACCATTAGCACTGGGTTTAAAGCTGCTGTTTTGAGAAACGGCCACAAGGCGGCAGCAGGTCTCCTTTACCAAACCTGGTTACTCGGGCAACAGAGCCTCCGTGGAAGTCGTATTCTAGGTTGTCAATTAGAATGGACTGTGCCAGGAAAAAGCCCCTTATGTTTGTGCCTCACGACTGACTTGTTCGTTTTTTAATTCAATGTTTATTGTTTCTCACAGCAAGTTTGATTACAATGTTTTGCTTGTTGTAGGTGTGAAAGATGTGGCTCTTTTACACATAAACACGTATCTAGTCTTCTTTGGATCCTTTTCCCATGTAGCTTATGACACAATGTTGAGTACTCTTCTCTTGGTATTCCGTAGGCCTTTGGTGATTTTGTATTTCACCTGTGTTTGTATCTCTCTCTTAAACCCAATTTCCTAATGTACACAATTCTCACACCTGTCCATGGGTGAACCATAAATCTGTTTATTGCATTTGTGATTGCCTTTCTCTGTGGAAATATCTTCAGTGATATCAATTTTTAGGGAACACCTATAACTGATATCGTAGGCTATGTATCTTTCGCTCTGTGACTTACTGCAAGGTGCGTGATGAACTCTAGCCTCACCGATGGTGCTGTTGATGGCATTGTTTCCTTTTGTTCCTTGGCTAATATGCCATCTGTACAGGTCCCTGTTCTTCTTTGTCCACTCATCTGTTGATGGGCTTTCTGCTTGCTTCCATGTCCTGGCTATTGTAATACTCCTGCAATGCAGATTTGCCTGCCTGTGTCTTTCCACTTCTGTCTTCTTTCTTAGGTTATAGGCCCACGAGTGTGCCTGCTGGATCATATCGTAACTCAGTGTTTACCTTGTAAAGGCACCTCCATTCTGTTCCCATTAGTGCCTCTTACCAGTTGAAGTCCTGTGGCGAGCATTGCCCTCTGAGGAAGGCGCCACTAAGACCCTCCTAAGCCTCAGGGCCCGACTGTACTCTCCTTGGTATGCATCCTGGACTTTATGGTATGAACATACAAAAGGAGATGGTCTTTGGCCAAATCGCTCCAGGGACCTGCTCAGTTACTGGGAGTCCCTGGTTGTTCCCTAAAGCTAGGAAAAGCAACCCTGGAGGGGAAATTGGTGCCTTTGAGGGAGAAGCCGAGCAGCCAACCAACCAGCTGATGCTGATAAGGTGTGACTAAGCCGAGAAGCCAACCAACCAGCTGATGCCGATAAGGCGTGACGAAGCAAAGTCCCTGCTTTAGGGGTATATATACGGCTAGGCTTTGTTATTAAACTTGCCTTGCAAGCGTCAGTTGCTTGTGCCCTTCTGATCCCATACGTTGGTGCGTTCAGTTCCCTACCCCCTCTCGTCGGTTGTTGCTACACTTTGAGGACCCGCCGCGGCTGGCGGCAAAGTCCCACTTAACCTAGAGGGTATGCACTTCTCCACAACCCCTTCAGCATGAATTGTTGGTAGTTTTGTTGCTGATGGTTCTTCTGACTGGTGTGAGCCCATAACTCTGTGGTTGGATTTGCATGCGTCTCACAAAGCCTTGAAATTGAGCTTTCAGGGATGTCCTTTTTTCTTCAAACTGTGTGTGTAGCTTACCTCATCACATTCTTTTCTTGAAGTATGTGCCACCTTTTGAAATATTTTGGCCACTACCTCCCTCAAGACATTTTGAGGGCAGGTTTCATTGACAGCCCTCCAGGACTTGTGCACATGAAGTGACCATTAGCACGGGTTTTCAAGCTGCCGTTGCACGTAACGGCCAGAGGGCTGCAGCATTTCTGCGTTTCCCACTCTGGTAACTAGTGAAGCAGACCTTCCTGCCAGTGGTGTTCCTCGGTTATCAATGACGGTGGGATGTGTCTGGAGAAAACCCCCAAAGCTGATGTCTCCTTACTTATATCTGTTTTTAAAATGGAATTTCTACTTTTCACTGGAGTACTCTTCCATTGTGTCCATGGACCACTGCTCCTTTCTGCATTCCTCTGTGGCTGGGCATTTTCATTGCTTCCAAGTGTTGGCTATGGTAAACATTGCTGGATTGCAGGATTGCCAGCCCGTGTCTTTTTGATTCTCATCCTCTCAGGTGATAGACCCAGCAGTGGCTATGCTTGATTGAACGGTCGCTCAATGTTGACCCTTTCCAGGCAACTCCACTGTGTTTTCCTTAGGGTCTCTTACCACTACCCACTTAGAACCGAGGGTACGCATTTCTTCACCACCCCGTCAGCATTTCTTGTTTGCAGAAGTTTCGCTGATGGCCATGCTGAGTCGTGTGACATGATAGGTTTTTGTAACGTGTATTTTCGTGTCTAATAATTCCTAAGGTTCAGCATTTTTCCACGCCTTTTTTTATTCTGTTAAACAAAAACAGAAAAAAAAACCCGTGAGTACAATAAACCTATCGAAATTGTCTTCTTGGAAGGTTGCCCTCTTTGGACTTTTTTGGTCGATTTTCGACCCCAGGATTTTGTTTTGGAGGGCAGGTGTCATTTACAAGCCTGCAATGGGTGTGAATATTGAGTGACCATTAGCACTAACTTTAAAGCTGCTGCTGTGGGAAACGGCCACAAGGCGTCAGCATTGCTACATTCCCACATCTGGTTACTAGGGCAGCAGAGCGTTCTGGAAGTCCTGTTCCCAGGTTGTCAATTAGAATGGAATGTGCCAGGAAAAAACCCCAGAAGTGTATGTCACATTACTTCTTGTTCGCTCTTTTAATTTGTTTAAATCGGGGTAATGATTAGAATACTGTTGGTCCTATATGTACAGAATCTGGTTCATTTGTACGTTTTATATATATATATATATATTCTTGTACAGATCCTCTTCCCATGTAAATTATTGCAGAGTGTTCTGGTGACCTCCCTTGCTATATGGTCGGTCTGTTTGATATATATATTTAATACGTATTTGTACACATATGGTGACACTAATCTTAATTTATCCATTCCCCCCACCTTTCATTTTACATAAGCTTAGTTTGCTTTCTAAGTCTGTGAGTGTCTTTCTTTGTGGAAATATGTTCATTTGTGTCAGCTGTTAGATAACGCCTATAGGTGATGTCATACGGTATGCCTTTTGCTTTCCGACTTAACTCATGTTCTGTGATGATCTCTAGGCTCATCTCGGGTGCCTGAAAGAGCAGTGTTTCCTTGTTTTCCATGGCTAATAGTCCACTGTGTCCACGGACCAGCTCTTCTTATCCATTCATCTGTTGATGGACATTTGGGTTGCTTCGGTGTCTTGGCTACTGTGAAAACTCGTGGAGTGCAGCTCTTGCAGCCTGTCTTCTCAGGTGAGAGGCTCATCTGTGGGTGTTCTGGATGGAAGGGTGGCTCAATTTTTAATTGAAAACGCAGCTCCTTTCTGTTCTCATTATTGGCTGTTACAACTAGACATGTCCTCCACAGACAGAGGGAACAGAGTTCTCTAAAACCCCTTCAGCATTTATTGTTTGTAGTCTTTTGGCTGACGGTAGTTAACTTGGGTGAGCTGAAAGCTTTTTGTAGGTTAGAGGAGTCTGATGATTCCTGAGGTTGAGCTTTTCTCCATTTTGCTTTTTTTGATAAAGAGTGAGGAAAACTTACCTCTTCGTACTATCTCTTTGACACATTTGCCTGCTTTGAATTTTTTTGGCCACGGCCGAGCTCAGGACATTTTTTTTTTTTTTGAGGGCAGGTGTCTTTTAGAGGCCTGAGTCCTTGTGAATGTTACGTGACCCATAGCTCTGCGTTTAAAGCCGCTCTTGCGGGAAACGGCCACAAGGCGGCAGCATTTCTCCATTTCCAACTCTGGGTTTTCCTGCAACAGAGGCTTCCTGGAGATTGTGTTCGTAGGCTGCAAATGAGAGTGCAGTGTGCCAGGGCAAACCCCCAAGAGCTTATATCTCCTTACTTCTTGTGTGTTTTTTAAAATTTAATTGTTATCTAGTATCACAGCCAATTGGATAAAAATGTGGTGTGTGTTCTAGGTGTACAGCATCTGGTTCATCATATGTATGTATCGATCTATTCATCTTTGGATCCTTTCCCGTGTAGGTTATTACAGAGTGTTGAGTCGACCTCTCCTGGTGTTCCTTAGGTATTTTGTGATTATATATTTCATATGTATCAGTACATGTCTGTAAACCCCCATATCCAAATTCATACATTCCTTACACCTTTCCACTTGGTTAAGCATAGTTGGTTTTCTGCATCTATGCACGGCCTTCTCTTGGAAATGACTTCATGGGTATCAATGTTGAAGTAACAACTATAAGTGATGTCATAGGATATTTCTATTTCGGTTTCTTTCGTACTTCCTTTTGGGTGGGTATCTCTAGATCCTTCTACGGTGGTGCCAGCGGCACTGTTGCATGCTCTTCCGTGGCTCATGTTCCATTGTGCGCATGGGCCCCCTTCTTCTTGGTGCATTGTTCTGTTGATGGACATTTGGGTTTCTTCCAAGTCTTGGCGATGGTACATGTTGCTGCAGTGCAGGATGGCCAGCCTGTGTCTTTTTGATTTTGGTCTACTCGGGAGATAGGCCCATCAGTGGGCCTACCCGATTACAGGTTAGCTCAATTTTTACCTTTCAACGCACCTCCACGGTGTCCTCACTACTAGCTGTTCCCAGGTTACGTCCCAGCGGCCGCTAGAGGGCACAGAGTTGTCTAAAACACCTTGAGCATTTATTCTTTGTAGACTCTGTGGCTGATGATCATTCTGACGACGGTGGGTGAACGTTTCTGTCGACTGGATTTGCATGGCTTTATTAATTCCTGATGTTGAGCATTTTTCCATGCCCTTTTATTTATCACAAGAGAAAGAAAGAAAGAGGAGACAAAATGTGCACAAAATATGCCTCTTGAAATTGTCGTTTTGAAATGTGCACGTCTTTTGAGTTTTTTTCCTAGATTGACGACCCAAGAATCGTTTTTGAGGGCAGGTCTCATTTATACGCCTGCAATGATGTTGAATATCAAGTGACCATTAGCACTGGGTTTAAAGCTGCTGTTTTGAGAAACGGCCACAAGGCGGCAGCAGGTCTCCTTTACCAAACCTGGTTACTCGGGCAACAGAGCCTCCGTGGAAGTCGTATTCTAGGTTGTCAATTAGAATGGACTGTGCCAGGAAAAAGCCCCTTATGTTTGTGCCTCACGACTGACTTGTTCGTTTTTTAATTCAATGTTTATTGTTTCTCACAGCAAGTTTGATTACAATGTTTTGCTTGTTGTAGGTGTGAAAGATGTGGCTCTTTTACACATAAACACGTATCTAGTCTTCTTTGGATCCTTTTCCCATGTAGCTTATGACACAATGTTGAGTACTCTTCTCTTGGTATTCCGTAGGCCTTTGGTGATTTTGTATTTCACCTGTGTTTGTATCTCTCTCTTAAACCCAATTTCCTAATGTACACAATTCTCACACCTGTCCATGGGTGAACCATAAATCTGTTTATTGCATTTGTGATTGCCTTTCTCTGTGGAAATATCTTCAGTGATATCAATTTTTAGGGAACACCTATAACTGATATCGTAGGCTATGTATCTTTCGCTCTGTGACTTACTGCAAGGTGCGTGATGAACTCTAGCCTCACCGATGGTGCTGTTGATGGCATTGTTTCCTTTTGTTCCTTGGCTAATATGCCATCTGTACAGGTCCCTGTTCTTCTTTGTCCACTCATCTGTTGATGGGCTTTCTGCTTGCTTCCATGTCCTGGCTATTGTAATACTCCTGCAATGCAGATTTGCCTGCCTGTGTCTTTCCACTTCTGTCTTCTTTCTTAGGTTATAGGCCCACGAGTGTGCCTGCTGGATCATATCGTAACTCAGTGTTTACCTTGTAAAGGCACCTCCATTCTGTTCCCATTAGTGCCTCTTACCAGTTGAAGTCCTGTGGCGAGCATTGCCCTCTGAGGAAGGCGCCACTAAGACCCTCCTAAGCCTCAGGGCCCGACTGTACTCTCCTTGGTATGCATCCTGGACTTTATGGTATGAACATACAAAAGGAGATGGTCTTTGGCCAAATCGCTCCAGGGACCTGCTCAGTTACTGGGAGTCCCTGGTTGTTCCCTAAAGCTAGGAAAAGCAACCCTGGAGGGGAAATTGGTGCCTTTGAGGGAGAAGCCGAGCAGCCAACCAACCAGCTGATGCTGATAAGGTGTGACTAAGCCGAGAAGCCAACCAACCAGCTGATGCCGATAAGGCGTGACGAAGCAAAGTCCCTGCTTTAGGGGTATATATACGGCTAGGCTTTGTTATTAAACTTGCCTTGCAAGCGTCAGTTGCTTGTGCCCTTCTGATCCCATACGTTGGTGCGTTCAGTTCCCTACCCCCTCTCGTCGGTTGTTGCTACACTTTGAGGACCCGCCGCGGCTGGCGGCAAAGTCCCACTTAACCTAGAGGGTATGCACTTCTCCACAACCCCTTCAGCATGAATTGTTGGTAGTTTTGTTGCTGATGGTTCTTCTGACTGGTGTGAGCCCATAACTCTGTGGTTGGATTTGCATGCGTCTCACAAAGCCTTGAAATTGAGCTTTCAGGGATGTCCTTTTTTCTTCAAACTGTGTGTGTAGCTTACCTCATCACATTCTTTTCTTGAAGTATGTGCCACCTTTTGAAATATTTTGGCCACTACCTCCCTCAAGACATTTTGAGGGCAGGTTTCATTGACAGCCCTCCAGGACTTGTGCACATGAAGTGACCATTAGCACGGGTTTTCAAGCTGCCGTTGCACGTAACGGCCAGAGGGCTGCAGCATTTCTGCGTTTCCCACTCTGGTAACTAGTGAAGCAGACCTTCCTGCCAGTGGTGTTCCTCGGTTATCAATGACGGTGGGATGTGTCTGGAGAAAACCCCCAAAGCTGATGTCTCCTTACTTATATCTGTTTTTAAAATGGAATTTCTACTTTTCACTGGAGTACTCTTCCATTGTGTCCATGGACCACTGCTCCTTTCTGCATTCCTCTGTGGCTGGGCATTTTCATTGCTTCCAAGTGTTGGCTATGGTAAACATTGCTGGATTGCAGGATTGCCAGCCCGTGTCTTTTTGATTCTCATCCTCTCAGGTGATAGACCCAGCAGTGGCTATGCTTGATTGAACGGTCGCTCAATGTTGACCCTTTCCAGGCAACTCCACTGTGTTTTCCTTAGGGTCTCTTACCACTACCCACTTAGAACCGAGGGTACGCATTTCTTCACCACCCCGTCAGCATTTCTTGTTTGCAGAAGTTTCGCTGATGGCCATGCTGAGTCGTGTGACATGATAGGTTTTTGTAACGTGTATTTTCGTGTCTAATAATTCCTAAGGTTCAGCATTTTTCCACGCCTTTTTTTATTCTGTTAAACAAAAACAGAAAAAAAAAACCGTGAGTACAATAAACCTATCGAAATTGTCTTCTTGGAAGGTTGCCCTCTTTGGACTTTTTTGGTCGATTTTCGACCCCAGGATTTTGTTTTGGAGGGCAGGTGTCATTTACAAGCCTGCAATGGGTGTGAATATTGAGTGACCATTAGCACTAACTTTAAAGCTGCTGCTGTGGGAAACGGCCACAAGGCGTCAGCATTGCTACATTCCCACATCTGGTTACTAGGGCAGCAGAGCCTTCTGGAAGTCCTGTTCCCAGGTTGTCAATTAGAATGGAATGTGCCAGGAAAAAACCCCAGAAGTGTATGTCACATTACTTCCTTTTCGCTCTTTTAATTTGTTTAAATCGGGGTAATGATTAGAATACTGTTGGTCCTATATGTACAGAATCTGGTTCATTTGTACGTTTTATATATATATATATATATTCTTGTACAGATCCTCTTCCCATGTAAATTATTGCAGAGTGTTCTGGTGACCTCCCTTGCTATATGGTCGGTCTGTTTGATATATATATTTAATACGTATTTGTACACATATGGTGACACTAATCTTAATTTATCCATTCCCCCCACCTTTCATTTTACATAAGCTTAGTTTGCTTTCTAAGTCTGTGAGTGTCTTTCTTTGTGGAAATATGTTCATTTGTGTCAGCTGTTAGATAACGCCTATAGGTGATGTCATACGGTATGCCTTTTGCTTTCCGACTTAACTCATGTTCTGTGATGATCTCTAGGCTCATCTCGGGTGCCTGAAAGAGCAGTGTTTCCTTGTTTTCCATGGCTAATAGTCCACTGTGTCCACGGACCAGCTCTTCTTATCCATTCATCTGTTGATGGACATTTGGGTTGCTTCGGTGTCTTGGCTACTGTGAAAACTCGTGGAGTGCAGCTCTTGCAGCCTGTCTTCTCAGGTGAGAGGCTCATCTGTGGGTGTTCTGGATGGAAGGGTGGCTCAATTTTTAATTGAAAACGCAGCTCCTTTCTGTTCTCATTATTGGCTGTTACAACTAGACATGTCCTCCACAGACAGAGGGAACAGAGTTCTCTAAAACCCCTTCAGCATTTATTGTTTGTAGTCTTTTGGCTGACGGTAGTTAACTTGGGTGAGCTGAAAGCTTTTTGTAGGTTAGAGGAGTCTGATGATTCCTGAGGTTGAGCTTTTCTCCATTTTGCTTTTTTTGATAAAGAGTGAGGAAAACTTACCTCTTCGTACTATCTCTTTGACACATTTGCCTGCTTTGAATTTTTTTGGCCACGGCCGAGCTCAGGACATTTTTTTTTTGAGGGCAGGTGTCTTTTAGAGGCCTGAGTCCTTGTGAATGTTACGTGACCCATAGCTCTGCGTTTAAAGCCGCTCTTGCGGGAAACGGCCACAAGGCGGCAGCATTTCTCCATTTCCAACTCTGGGTTTTCCTGCAACAGAGGCTTCCTGGAGATTGTGTTCGTAGGCTGCAAATGAGAGTGCAGTGTGCCAGGGCAAACCCCCAAGAGCTTATATCTCCTTACTTCTTGTGTGTTTTTTAAAATTTAATTGTTATCTAGTATCACAGCCAATTGGATAAAAATGTGGTGTGTGTTCTAGGTGTACAGCATCTGGTTCATCATATGTATGTATCGATCTATTCATCTTTGGATCCTTTCCCGTGTAGGTTATTACAGAGTGTTGAGTCGACCTCTCCTGGTGTTCCTTAGGTATTTTGTGATTATATATTTCATATGTATCAGTACATGTCTGTAAACCCCCATATCCAAATTCATACATTCCTTACACCTTTCCACTTGGTTAAGCATAGTTGGTTTTCTGCATCTATGCACGGCCTTCTCTTGGAAATGACTTCATGGGTATCAATGTTGAAGTAACAACTATAAGTGATGTCATAGGATATTTCTATTTCGGTTTCTTTCGTACTTCCTTTTGGGTGGGTATCTCTAGATCCTTCTACGGTGGTGCCAGCGGCACTGTTGCATGCTCTTCCGTGGCTCATGTTCCATTGTGCGCATGGGCCCCCTTCTTCTTGGTGCATTGTTCTGTTGATGGACATTTGGGTTTCTTCCAAGTCTTGGCGATGGTACATGTTGCTGCAGTGCAGGATGGCCAGCCTGTGTCTTTTTGATTTTGGTCTACTCGGGAGATAGGCCCATCAGTGGGCCTACCCGATTACAGGTTAGCTCAATTTTTACCTTTCAACGCACCTCCACGGTGTCCTCACTACTAGCTGTTCCCAGGTTACGTCCCAGCGGCCGCTAGAGGGCACAGAGTTGTCTAAAACACCTTGAGCATTTATTCTTTGTAGACTCTGTGGCTGATGATCATTCTGACGACGGTGGGTGAACGTTTCTGTCGACTGGATTTGCATGGCTTTATTAATTCCTGATGTTGAGCATTTTTCCATGCCCTTTTATTTATCACAAGAGAAAGAAAGAAAGAGGAGACAAAATGTGCACAAAATATGCCTCTTGAAATTGTCGTTTTGAAATGTGCACGTCTTTTGAGTTTTTTTCCTAGATTGACGACCCAAGAATCGTTTTTGAGGGCAGGTCTCATTTATACGCCTGCAATGATGTTGAATATCAAGTGACCATTAGCACTGGGTTTAAAGCTGCTGTTTTGAGAAACGGCCACAAGGCGGCAGCAGGTCTCCTTTACCAAACCTGGTTACTCGGGCAACAGAGCCTCCGTGGAAGTCGTATTCTAGGTTGTCAATTAGAATGGACTGTGCCAGGAAAAAGCCCCTTATGTTTGTGCCTCACGACTGACTTGTTCGTTTTTTAATTCAATGTTTATTGTTTCTCACAGCAAGTTTGATTACAATGTTTTGCTTGTTGTAGGTGTGAAAGATGTGGCTCTTTTACACATAAACACGTATCTAGTCTTCTTTGGATCCTTTTCCCATGTAGCTTATGACACAATGTTGAGTACTCTTCTCTTGGTATTCCGTAGGCCTTTGGTGATTTTGTATTTCACCTGTGTTTGTATCTCTCTCTTAAACCCAATTTCCTAATGTACACAATTCTCACACCTGTCCATGGGTGAACCATAAATCTGTTTATTGCATTTGTGATTGCCTTTCTCTGTGGAAATATCTTCAGTGATATCAATTTTTAGGGAACACCTATAACTGATATCGTAGGCTATGTATCTTTCGCTCTGTGACTTACTGCAAGGTGCGTGATGAACTCTAGCCTCACCGATGGTGCTGTTGATGGCATTGTTTCCTTTTGTTCCTTGGCTAATATGCCATCTGTACAGGTCCCTGTTCTTCTTTGTCCACTCATCTGTTGATGGGCTTTCTGCTTGCTTCCATGTCCTGGCTATTGTAATACTCCTGCAATGCAGATTTGCCTGCCTGTGTCTTTCCACTTCTGTCTTCTTTCTTAGGTTATAGGCCCAGGAGTGGGCCTGCTGGATCATATCGTAACTCAGTGTTTACCTTGTAAAGGCACCTCCATTCTGTTCCCATTAGTGCCTCTTACCAGGTGAAGTCCTGTGGCGAGCATTGCCCTCTGAGGAAGGCGCCACTAAGACCCTCCTAAGCCTCAGGGGCCGACTGTACTCTCCTTGGTATGCATCCTGGACTTTATGGTATGAACATACAAAAGGAGATGGCCTTTGGCCAAATCGCTCCAGGGACCTGCTCAGTTACTGGGAGTCCCTGGTTGTTCCCTAAAGCTAGGAAAAGCAACCCTGGAGGGGAAATTGGTGCCTTTGAGGGAGAAGCCGAGCAGCCAACCAAACAGCTGATGCTGATAAGGTGTGACTAAGCCGAGAAGCCAACCAACCAGCTGATGCCGATAAGGCGTGACGAAGCAAATTCCCTGCTTTAGGGGTATATATACGGCTAGGCTTTGTTATTAAACTTGCCTTGCAAGCGTCAGTTGCTTGTGCCCTTCTGATCCCATACGTTGGTGCGTTCAGTTCCCTACCCCCTCTCGTCGGTTGTTGCTACACTTTGAGGACCCGCCGCGGCTGGCGGCAAAGTCCCACTTAACCTAGAGGGTATGCACTTCTCCACAACCCCTTCAGCATGAATTGTTGGTAGTTTTGTTGCTGATGGTTCTTCTGACTGGTGTGAGCCCATACCTCTGTGGTTGGATTTGCATGCGTCTCATAAAGCCTTGAAATTGAGCTTTCAGGGATGTCCTTTTTTCTTCAAACTGTGTGTGTAGCTTACCTCATCACATTCTTTCTTGAAGTATGTGCCACCTTTTGAAATATTTTGGCCACTACCCCCCTCAAGACATTTTGAGGGCAGGTTTCATTGACAGCCCTCCAGAACTTGTGCACATGAAGTGACCATTAGCACGGGTTTTCAAGCTGCCGTTGCACGTAACGGCCAGAGGGCTGCAGCATTTCTGCGTTTCCCACTCTGGTAACTAGTGAAGCCGACCTTCCTGCCAGTGGTGTTCCTCGGTTATCAATGACGGTGGGATGTGTCTGGAGAAACCCCCCAAAGCTGATGTCTCCTTACTTATATCTGTTTTTAAAATGGAATTTCTACTTTTCACTGGAGCACTCTTCCATTGTGTCCATGGACCACTTCTCCTTTCTGCATTCCTCTGTGGCTGGGCATTTTCATTGCTTCCAAGTGTTTGCTATGGTAAACATTGCTGGATTGCAGGATTGCCAGCCCGTGTCTTTTTTGATTCTCATCCTCTCAGGTGATAGACCCAGCAGTGGCTATGCTTGATTGAACGGTCGCTCAATGTTGACCCTTTCCAGGCAACTCCACTGTGTTTTCCTTAGGGGCTCTTAACACGTCCCACTTAGAACCGAGGGTACGCATTTCTTCACCACCCCGTCAGCATTTCTTGTTTGCAGAAATTTTGCTGCTGGCCATGCTGAGTCGTGTGACATGATAGGTTTTTTTAACGTGTATTTTCGTGTCTAATAATTCCTAAGGTTCAGCATTTTTCCACGCCTTTTTTTATTCTGTTAAACAAAAACAGAAAAAAAAAACCGTGAGTACAATAAACCTCTCGAAATTGTCTTCTTGGAAGGTTGCCCTCTTTGGACTTTTTTGGTCGATTTTCGACCCCAGGATTTTGTTTTGGAGGGCAGGTGTCATTTACAAGCCTGCAATGGGTGTGAATATTGAGTGACCATTAGCACTGACTTTAAAGCTGCTGCTGTGGGAAACGGCCACAAGGCGTCAGCATTGCTACATTCCCACATCTGGTTACTAGGGCAGCAGAGCCTTCTGGAAGTCCTGTTCCCAGGTTGTCAATTAGAATGGAATGTGCCAGGAAAAAACCCCAGAAGTGTATGTCACATTACTTCTTGTTCGCTCTTTTAATTTGTTTAAATCGGGGTAATGATTAGAATACTGTTGGTCCTATATGTACAGAATCTGGTTCATTTGTACGTTTTATATATATATATATTCTTGTACAGATCCTCTTCACATGTAAATTATTGCAGAGTGTTCTGGTGACCTCCCTTGCTATATGGTCGGTCTGTTTGATATATATATTTAATACGTATTTGTACACATATGGTGACACTAATCTTAATTTATCCATTCCCCCCACCTTTCATTTTACATCAGCTTAGTTTGTTTTCTAAGTGTGTGAGTGTCTTTCTTTGTGGAAATATGTTCATTTGTGTCAGCTGTTAGATAACGCCTATAGGTGATGTCATACGGTATGCCTTTTGCTTTCCGACTTAACTCATGTTCTGTGATGATCTCTAGGCTCATCTCGGGTGCCTCAAAGAGCAGTGTTTCCTTGTTTTCCATGGATAATAGTCCACTGTGTCCACGGACCAGCTCTTCTTATCCATTCTTCTGTTGATGGACATTTGGGTTGCTTCGGTGTCTTGGCTACTGTGAAAACTCGTGGAGTGCAGCTCTTGCAGCCTGTCTTCTCAGGTGAGAGGCTCGGCTGTGGGTGTTCTGGATGGAAGGGTGGCTCAATTTTTAATTGAAAACGCAGCTCCTTTCTGTTCTCATTATTGGCTGTTACAACTAGACATGTCCTCCACAGACAGAGGGAACAGAGTTCTCTAAAACCCCTTCAGCATTTATTGTTTGTAGTCTTTTGGCTGACAGTCGTTAACTTGGGTGAGCTGAAAGCTTTTTGTAGGTTAGAGGAGTCTGATGATTCCTGATGTTGAGCTTTTCTCCATTTTCCTTTTTTTGATAAAGAGTGAGTAAAACTTACCTCTATCATACTATCTCTTTGACACATTTGCCTGCTTTGAATTTTTTTGGCCACGGCCGAGCTCAGGACATTTTTTTTTTTGAGGGCAGGTGTCTTTTAGAGGCCTGAGTCCTTATGAATGTTAAGTGACCCATAGCTATGCGTTTGAAGCCGCTCTTGCGGGAAACGGCCACAAGGCGGCAGCATTTCTCCATTTCCAACTCTGGGTTTTCCTGCAACAGAGGCTTCCTGGAAATTGTGTTAGTAGGCTGCAAATGAGAGTGCAGTGTGTCAGGGCAAACCCCCAAGAGCTTATATCTCCTTACTTCTTGTGTGTTTTTTAAAATTTAATTGTTATCTAGTATCACAGCCAATTGGATAAAAATGTGGTGTGTGTTCTAGGTGTACTGCATCTGGTTCATCATATGTATGTATCAATCTATTCATCTTTGGATCCTTTCCCGTGTAGGTTATTACAGAGTGTTGAGTCGACCTCTCCTGGTATTCCTTAGGTATTTTGTGATTATATATTTCATATGTATCAGTACATGTCTGTAAACCCCCATATCCAAATTCATACATTCCTTACACCTTTCCACTTGGTTAAGCATAGTTGGTTTTCTGCATCTATGCACGGCCTTCTCTTGGAAATGACTTCATGGGTATCAATGTTGAAGTAACAGCTATAAGTGATGTCATAGGATATTTCTATTTCGGTTTCTTTCGTACTTCCTTTTGGGTGGGTATCTCTAGATCCTTCTACGGTGGTGCCAGCGGCACTGTTGCATGCTTTTCCGTGGCTCATGTTCCATTGTGCACATGGGCCCCCTTCTTCTTGGTGCATTGTTCTGTTGATGGACATTTGGGTTTCTTCCAAGTCTTGGCGATGGTACATGTTGCTGCAGTGCAGGACGGCCAGCCTGTGTCTTTTTGATTTTGGCCTACTCGGGAGATAGGCCCATCAGTTAGCTCAATTTTTACCTTTCAACGCACCTCCACGGTGTTCTCACTACTAGCTGTTCCCAGGTTACGTCCCAGCGGCAGCTAGAGGGCACAGAGTTCTCTAAAACACCTTGAGCATTTATTCTTTGTAGACTCTGTGGCTGATGATCATTCTGACGACGGTGGGTGAACGTTTTTGTCGACTGGATTTGCATGGCTTTATTAATTCCTGATGTTGAGCATTTTTCCATGCCCTTTTATTTATCACAAGAGAAAGAAAGAAAGAGAAGACAAAATGTGCGCAAAATATGCCTCTTGAAATTGTCGTTTTGAAGTGTGCACGTCTTTTGAGTTTTTTTCCTCGATGTAGGACCCAAGAATTGTTTTTGAGGGCAGGTGTCATTTATAGGCCTGCAATGATTTTGAATATCAAGTGACCATTAGCACTGGGTTTAAAGCTGCTGTTTTGAGAAACGGCCACAAGGCGGCAGCAGGTCTCCTTTACCAAACCTGGTTACTCGGGCAACAGAGCCTCCGTGGAAGTCGTATTCTCGGTTGTCAATTAGAATGGACTGTGCCAGGAAAAAGCCCCTTAAGTTTGTGTCTCACGACTGACCTGTTCGTTTTTTAATTCAATGTTTATTTTTTCTCACAGCAAGTTTGATTACAATGTTTTGCTTGTTGTAGGTGTGAAAGATGTGGCTCTTTTACACATAAACACGTATCTAGTCTTCTTTGGATCCTTTTCCCATGTAGCTTATGACACAATGTTGAGTACTCTTCTCTTGGTATTCCGTAGGCCTTTGGTGATTTTGTATTTCACCTGTGTTTGTATCTCGCTCTTAAACCCAATTTCCTAATGTACACAATTCTCACACCTGTCCATGGGTGAACCATAAATCTGTTTATTGCATCTGTGATTGCCTTTCTCTGTGGAAATATCTTCAGTGATATCAATTTTCAGGGAACACCTATAAGTGATATCGTAGGCTATGTATCTTTCGCTCTGTGACTTACTGCAAGGTGCGTGATGAACTCTAGCCTCACCGATGGTGCTGTTGATGGCATTGTTTCCTTTTGTTCCTTGGCTAATATTCCATCTGCTCAGGTCCCTGTTCTTCTTTGTCCACTCATCTGTTGATGGACTTTCTGCTTGCTTCCATGTCCTGGCTATTGTAATACTCCTGCAATGCAGATTTGCCTGCCTGTGTCTTTCCACTTCTGTCTTCGTTCTTAGGTTATAGGCCCAGGAGTGGGCCTGCTGGATCATATCGTAACTCAGTGTTTACCTTGTAAAGGCACCTCCATTCTGTTCCCATTAGTGCCTCTTACCAGGTGAAGTCCTGTGGCGAGCATTGCCCTCTGAGGAAGGCGCCACTGAGACCCTCCTAAGCCTCAGGGCCCGACTGTACTCTCCTTGGTATGCATCCTGGACTTTATGGTATGAACATACAAAAGGAGATGGTCTTTGGCCAAATCGCTCCAGGGACCTGCTCAGTTACTGGGAGTCCCTGGTTGTTCCCTAAAGCTAGGAAAAGCAACCCTGGAGGGGAAATTGGTGCCTTTGAGGGAGAAGCCGAGCAGCCAACCAACCAGCTGATGCTGATAAGGTGTGACTAAGCCGAGAAGCCAACCAACCAGCTGATGCCGATAAGGCGTGACGAAGCAAATTCCCTGCTTTAGGGGTATATATACGGCTATGCTTTGTTATTAAACTTGCCTTGCAAGCGTCAGTTGCTTGTGCCCTTCTGATCCCATACCTTGGTGCGTTCAGTTCCCTACCCCCTCTCGTCGGTTGTTGCTACACTTTGAGGACCCGCCGCGGCTGGCGGCAAAGTCCCACTTAACCTAGAGGGTATGCACTTCTCCACAACCCCTTCAGCATGAATTGTTGGTAGTCTTGTTGCTGATGGTTCTTCTGACTGGTGTGAGCCGATACCTCTGTGGTTGGATTTGCATGCGTCTCATAAAGCCTTGAAATTGAGCTTTCAGGGATGCCCTTTTTTTCTTCAAACTGTGTGTGTAGCTTACCTCATCACATTCTTTTCTTGAACTATGTGCCGCCTTTTGAAATATTTTGGCCACTACCTCCCTCAAGACATTTTGAGGGCAGGTTTCATTGACAGCCCTCCAGGACTTGTGCACACGAAGTGACCATTAGCACGGGTTTTCAAGCTGCCGTTGCACGTAACGGCCACAGGGCTGCAGCATTTCTGCGTTTCCCACTCTGGTAACTAGTGAAACAGGCCTTCCTGCCAGTGGTGTTCCTTGGTTATCAATGACGGTGGGATGTGTCTGGAGAAACCCCCCAAAGCTGATGTCTCCTTACTTATATCTGTTTTTAAAATGGAATTTCTACTTTTCACTGGAGTACTCTTCCATTGTGTCCATGGACCACTGCTCCTTTCTGCATTCCTCTGTGGCTGGGCATTTTCATTGCTTCCAAGTGTTGGCTATGGTAAACATTGCTGGATTGCAGGATTGCCAGCCCGTGTCTTTTTGATTCTCATCCTCTCAGGTGATAGACCCAGCAGTGGCTATGCTTGATTGAACGGTCGCTCAATGTTGACCCTTTCCAGGCAACTCCACTGTGTTTTCCTTAGGGGCTCTTACCACGTCCCACTTAGAACCGAGGGTACGCATTTCTTCACCACCCCGTCAGCATTTCTTGTTTGCAGAAGTTTTGCTGCTGGCCATGCTGAGTCGTGTGACATGATAGGTTTTTTTAACGTGTATTTTCGTGTCTAATAATTCCTAAGGTTCAGCATTTTTCCACGCCTTTTTTTATTCTGTTAAACAAAAACAGAAAAAAAAAAACCGTGAGTACAATAAACCTCTCGAAATTGTCTTCTTGGAAGGTTGCCCTCTTTGGACTTTTTTGGTCGATTTTCGACCCCAGGATTTTGTTTTGGAGGGCAGGTGTCATTTACAAGCCTGCAATGGGTGTGAATATTGAGTGACCATTAGCACTGACTTTAAAGCTGCTGCTGTGGGAAACGGCCACAAGGCGTCAGCATTGCTACATTCCCACATCTGGTTACTAGGGCAGCAGAGCGTTCTGGAAGTCCTGTTCCCAGGTTGTCAATTAGAATGGAATGTGCCAGGAAAAAACCCCAGAAGTGTATGTCACATTACTTCTTGTTCGCTCTTTTAATTTGTTTAAATCGGGGTAATGATTAGAATACTGTTGGTCCTATATGTACAGAATCTGGTTCATTTGTACGTTTTATATATATATATATTCTTGTACAGATCCTCTTCCCATGTAAATTATTGCAGAGTGTTCTGGTGACCTCCCTTGCTATATGGTCGGTCTGTTTGATATATATATTTAATACGTATTTGTACACATATGGTGACACTAATCTTAATTTATCCATTCCCCCCACCTTTCATTTTACATCAGCTTAGTTTGTTTTCTAAGTCTCTGAGTGTCTTTCTTTGTGGAAATATGTTCATTTGTGTCAGCTGTTAGATAACGCCTATAGGTGATGTCATACGGTATGCCTTTTGCTTTCCGACTTAACTCATGTTCTGTGATGATCTCTAGGCTCATCTCGGGTGCCTCAAAGAGCAGTGTTTCCTTGTTTTCCATGGATAATAGTCCACTGTGTCCACGGACCAGCTCTTCTTATCCATTCTTCTGTTGATGGACATTTGGGTTGCTTCGGTGTCTTGGCTACTGTGAAAACTTGTGGAGTGCAGCTCTTGCAGCCTGTCTTCTCAGGTGAGAGGCTCGGCTGTGGGTGTTCTGGATGGAAGGGTGGCTCAATTTTTAATTGAAAACGCAGCTCCTTTCTGTTCTCATTATTGGCTGTTACAACTAGACATGTCCTCCACAGACAGAGGGAACAGAGTTCTCTAAAACCCCTTCAGCATTTATTGTTTGTAGTCTTTTGGCTGACAGTAGTTAACTTGGGTGAGCTGAAAGCTTTTTGTAGGTTAGAGGAGTCTGATGATTCCTGATGTTGAGCTTTTCTCCATTTTCCTTTTTTTGATAAAGAGTGAGTAAAACTTACCTCTATCATACTATCTCTTTGACACATTTGCCTGCTTTGAATTTTTTTGGCCACGGCCGAGCTCAGGACATTTTTTTTTTTGAGGGCAGGTGTCTTTTAGAGGCCTGAGTCCTTATGAATGTTAAGTGACCCATAGCTATGCGTTTGAAGCCGCTCTTGCGGGAAACGGCCACAAGGCGGCAGCATTTCTCCATTTCCAACTCTGGGTTTTCCTGCAACAGAGGCTTCCTGGAAATTGTGTTAGTAGGCTGCAAATGAGAGTGCAGTGTGTCAGGGCAAACCCCCAAGAGCTTATATCTCCTTACTTCTTGTGTGTTTTTTAAAATTTAATTGTTATCTAGTATCACAGCCAATTGGATAAAAATGTGGTGTGTGTTCTAGGTGTACTGCATCTGGTTCATCATATGTATGTATCAATCTATTCATCTTTGGATCCTTTCCCGTGTAGGTTATTACAGAGTGTTGAGTCGACCTCTCCTGGTATTCCTTAGGTATTTTGTGATTATATATTTCATATGTATCAGTACATGTCTGTAAACCCCCATATCCAAATTCATACATTCCTTACACCTTTCCACTTGATTAAGCATAGTTGGTTTTCTGCATCTATGCACGGCCTTCTCTTGGAAATGACTTCATGGGTATCAATGTTGAAGTAACAGCTATAAGTGATGTCATAGGATATTTCTATTTCGGTTTCTTTCGTACTTCCTTTTGGGTGGGTATCTCTAGATCCTTCTACGGTGGTGCCAGCGGCACTGTTGCATGCTCTTCCGTGGCTCATGTTCCATTGTGCACATGGGCCCCCTTCTTCTTGGTGCATTGTTCTGTTGATGGACATTTGGGTTTCTTCCAAGTCTTGGCGATGGTACATGTTGCTGCAGTGCAGGATGGCCAGCCTGTGTCTTTTTGATTTTGGTCTACTCGGGAGATAGGCCCATCAGTGGGCCTACCCGATTACAGGTTAGCTCAATTTTTACCTTTCAGTGCACCTCCACGGTGTTCTCACTACTAGCTGTTCCCAGGTTATGTCCCAGCGGCCGCTAGAGGGCACAGAGTTCTCTAAAACACCTTGAGCATTTATTCTTTGTAGACTCTGTGGCTGATGATCATTCTGACGACGGTGGGTGAACGTTTCTGTCGACTGGATTTGCATGGCTTTATTAATTCCTGATGTTGAGCATTTTTCCATGCCCTTTTATTTATCACAAGAGAAAGAAAGAAAGAGAAGACAAAATGTGCGCAAAATATGCCTCTTGAAATTGTCGTTTTGAAGTGTGCACATCTTTTGAGTTTTTTTCCTCGATTGACGACCCAAGAATCGTTTTTGAGGGCAGGTGTCATTTATAGGCCTGCAATGATTTTGAATATCAAGTGACCATTAGCACTGGGTTTAAAGCTGCTGTTTTGAGAAACGGCCACAAGGCGGCAGCAGGTCTCCTTTACCAAACCTGGTTACTCGGGCAACAGAGCCTCCGTGGAAGTCGTATTCTCGGTTGTCAATTAGAATGGACTGTGCCAGGAAAAAGCCCCTTATGTTTGTGCCTCACGACTGACTTGTTCGTTTTTTAATTCAATGTTTATTGTTTCTCACAGCAAGTTTGATTACAATGTTTTGCTTGTTGTAGGTGTGAAAGATGTGGCTCTTTTACACATAAACACGTATCTAGTCTTCTTTGGATCCTTTTCCCATGTAGCTTATGACACAATGTTGAGTACTCTTCTCTTGGTATTCCGTAGGCCTTTGGTGATTTTGTATTTCACCTGTGTTTGTATCTCTCTCTTAAACCCAATTTCCTAATGTACACAATTCTCACACCTGTCCATGGGTGAACCATAAATCTGTTTATTGCATCTGTGATTGCCTTTCTCTGTGGAAATATCTTCAGTGATATCAATTTTCAGGGAACACCTATAAGTGATATCGTAGGCTATGTATCTTTCGCTCTGTGACTTACTGCAAGGTGCGTGATGAACTCTAGCCTCACCGATGGTGCTGTTGATGGCATTGTTTCCTTTTGTTCCTTGGCTAATATTCCATCTGCTCAGGTCCCTGTTCTTCTTTGTCCACTCATCTGTTGATGGACTTTCTGCTTGCTTCCATGTCCTGGCTATTGTAATACTCCTGCAATGCAGATTTGCCTGCCTGTGTCTTTCCACTTCTGTCTTCGTTCTTAGGTTATAGGCCCAGGAGTGGGCCTGCTGGATCATATCGTAACTCAGTGTTTACCTTGTAAAGGCACCTCCATTCTGTTCCCATTAGTGCCTCTTACCAGGTGAAGTCCTGTGGCGAGCATTGCCCTCTGAGGAAGGCGCCACTGAGACCCTCCTAAGCCTCAGGGCCCGACTGTACTCTCCTTGGTATGCATCCTGGACTTTATGGTATGAACATACAAAAGGAGATGGTCTTTGGCCAAATCGCTCCAGGGACCTGCTCAGTTACTGGGAGTCCCTGGTTGTTCCCTAAAGCTAGGAAAAGCAACCCTGGAGGGGAAATTGGTGCCTTTGAGGGAGAAGCCGAGCAGCCAACCAACCAGCTGATGCTGATAAGGTGTGACTAAGCCGAGAAGCCAACCAACCAGCTGATGCCGATAAGGCGTGACGAAGCAAATTCCCTGCTTTAGGGGTATATATACGGCTATGCTTTGTTATTAAACTTGCCTTGCAAGCGTCAGTTGCTTGTGCCCTTCTGATCCCATACCTTGGTGCGTTCAGTTCCCTACCCCCTCTCGTCGGTTGTTGCTACACTTTGAGGACCCGCCGCGGCTGGCGGCAAAGTCCCACTTAACCTAGAGGGTATGCACTTCTCCACAACCCCTTCAGCATGAATTGTTGGTAGTCTTGTTGCTGATGGTTCTTCTGACTGGTGTGAGCCGATACCTCTGTGGTTGGATTTGCATGCGTCTCATAAAGCCTTGAAATTGAGCTTTCAGGGATGCCCTTTTTTTCTTCAAACTGTGTGTGTAGCTTACCTCATCACATTCTTTTCTTGAACTATGTGCCGCCTTTTGAAATATTTTGGCCACTACCTCCCTCAAGACATTTTGAGGGCAGGTTTCATTGACAGCCCTCCAGGACTTGTGCACACGAAGTGACCATTAGCACGGGTTTTCAAGCTGCCGTTGCACGTAACGGCCACAGGGCTGCAGCATTTCTGCGTTTCCCACTCTGGTAACTAGTGAAACAGGCCTTCCTGCCAGTGGTGTTCCTTGGTTATCAATGACGGTGGGATGTGTCTGGAGAAACCCCCCAAAGCTGATGTCTCCTTACTTATATCTGTTTTTAAAATGGAATTTCTACTTTTCACTGGAGTACTCTTCCATTGTGTCCATGGACCACTGCTCCTTTCTGCATTCCTCTGTGGCTGGGCATTTTCATTGCTTCCAAGTGTTGGCTATGGTAAACATTGCTGGATTGCAGGATTGCCAGCCCGTGTCTTTTTGATTCTCATCCTCTCAGGTGATAGACCCAGCAGTGGCTATGCTTGATTGAACGGTCGCTCAATGTTGACCCTTTCCAGGCAACTCCACTGTGTTTTCCTTAGGGGCTCTTACCACGTCCCACTTAGAACCGAGGGTACGCATTTCTTCACCACCCCGTCAGCATTTCTTGTTTGCAGAAGTTTTGCTGCTGGCCATGCTGAGTCGTGTGACATGATAGGTTTTTTTAACGTGTATTTTCGTGTCTAATAATTCCTAAGGTTCAGCATTTTTCCACGCCTTTTTTTATTCTGTTAAACAAAAACAGAAAAAAAAAAAACCGTGAGTACAATAAACCTCTCGAAATTGTCTTCTTGGAAGGTTGCCCTCTTTGGACTTTTTTGGTCGATTTTCGACCCCAGGATTTTGTTTTGGAGGGCAGGTGTCATTTACAAGCCTGCAATGGGTGTGAATATTGAGTGACCATTAGCACTGACTTTAAAGCTGCTGCTGTGGGAAACGGCCACAAGGCGTCAGCATTGCTACATTCCCACATCTGGTTACTAGGGCAGCAGAGCGTTCTGGAAGTCCTGTTCCCAGGTTGTCAATTAGAATGGAATGTGCCAGGAAAAAACCCCAGAAGTGTATGTCACATTACTTCTTGTTCGCTCTTTTAATTTGTTTAAATCGGGGTAATGATTAGAATACTGTTGGTCCTATATGTACAGAATCTGGTTCATTTGTACGTTTTATATATATATATATTCTTGTACAGATCCTCTTCCCATGTAAATTATTGCAGAGTGTTCTGGTGACCTCCCTTGCTATATGGTCGGTCTGTTTGATATATATATTTAATACGTATTTGTACACATATGGTGACACTAATCTTAATTTATCCATTCCCCCCACCTTTCATTTTACATCAGCTTAGTTTGTTTTCTAAGTCTCTGAGTGTCTTTCTTTGTGGAAATATGTTCATTTGTGTCAGCTGTTAGATAACGCCTATAGGTGATGTCATACGGTATGCCTTTTGCTTTCCGACTTAACTCATGTTCTGTGATGATCTCTAGGCTCATCTCGGGTGCCTCAAAGAGCAGTGTTTCCTTGTTTTCCATGGATAATAGTCCACTGTGTCCACGGACCAGCTCTTCTTATCCATTCTTCTGTTGATGGACATTTGGGTTGCTTCGGTGTCTTGGCTACTGTGAAAACTTGTGGAGTGCAGCTCTTGCAGCCTGTCTTCTCAGGTGAGAGGCTCGGCTGTGGGTGTTCTGGATGGAAGGGTGGCTCAATTTTTAATTGAAAACGCAGCTCCTTTCTGTTCTCATTATTGGCTGTTACAACTAGACATGTCCTCCACAGACAGAGGGAACAGAGTTCTCTAAAACCCCTTCAGCATTTATTGTTTGTAGTCTTTTGGCTGACAGTAGTTAACTTGGGTGAGCTGAAAGCTTTTTGTAGGTTAGAGGAGTCTGATGATTCCTGATGTTGAGCTTTTCTCCATTTTCCTTTTTTTGATAAAGAGTGAGTAAAACTTACCTCTATCATACTATCTCTTTGACACATTTGCCTGCTTTGAATTTTTTTGGCCACGGCCGAGCTCAGGACATTTTTTTTTTTGAGGGCAGGTGTCTTTTAGAGGCCTGAGTCCTTATGAATGTTAAGTGACCCATAGCTATGCGTTTGAAGCCGCTCTTGCGGGAAACGGCCACAAGGCGGCAGCATTTCTCCATTTCCAACTCTGGGTTTTCCTGCAACAGAGGCTTCCTGGAAATTGTGTTAGTAGGCTGCAAATGAGAGTGCAGTGTGTCAGGGCAAACCCCCAAGAGCTTATATCTCCTTACTTCTTGTGTGTTTTTTAAAATTTAATTGTTATCTAGTATCACAGCCAATTGGATAAAAATGTGGTGTGTGTTCTAGGTGTACTGCATCTGGTTCATCATATGTATGTATCAATCTATTCATCTTTGGATCCTTTCCCGTGTAGGTTATTACAGAGTGTTGAGTCGACCTCTCCTGGTATTCCTTAGGTATTTTGTGATTATATATTTCATATGTATCAGTACATGTCTGTAAACCCCCATATCCAAATTCATACATTCCTTACACCTTTCCACTTGATTAAGCATAGTTGGTTTTCTGCATCTATGCACGGCCTTCTCTTGGAAATGACTTCATGGGTATCAATGTTGAAGTAACAGCTATAAGTGATGTCATAGGATATTTCTATTTCGGTTTCTTTCGTACTTCCTTTTGGGTGGGTATCTCTAGATCCTTCTACGGTGGTGCCAGCGGCACTGTTGCATGCTCTTCCGTGGCTCATGTTCCATTGTGCACATGGGCCCCCTTCTTCTTGGTGCATTGTTCTGTTGATGGACATTTGGGTTTCTTCCAAGTCTTGGCGATGGTACATGTTGCTGCAGTGCAGGATGGCCAGCCTGTGTCTTTTTGATTTTGGTCTACTCGGGAGATAGGCCCATCAGTGGGCCTACCCGATTACAGGTTAGCTCAATTTTTACCTTTCAGTGCACCTCCACGGTGTTCTCACTACTAGCTGTTCCCAGGTTATGTCCCAGCGGCCGCTAGAGGGCACAGAGTTCTCTAAAACACCTTGAGCATTTATTCTTTGTAGACTCTGTGGCTGATGATCATTCTGACGACGGTGGGTGAACGTTTCTGTCGACTGGATTTGCATGGCTTTATTAATTCCTGATGTTGAGCATTTTTCCATGCCCTTTTATTTATCACAAGAGAAAGAAAGAAAGAGAAGACAAAATGTGCGCAAAATATGCCTCTTGAAATTGTCGTTTTGAAGTGTGCACATCTTTTGAGTTTTTTTCCTCGATTGACGACCCAAGAATCGTTTTTGAGGGCAGGTGTCATTTATAGGCCTGCAATGATTTTGAATATCAAGTGACCATTAGCACTGGGTTTAAAGCTGCTGTTTTGAGAAACGGCCACAAGGCGGCAGCAGGTCTCCTTTACCAAACCTGGTTACTCGGGCAACAGAGCCTCCGTGGAAGTCGTATTCTCGGTTGTCAATTAGAATGGACTGTGCCAGGAAAAAGCCCCTTATGTTTGTGCCTCACGACTGACTTGTTCGTTTTTTAATTCAATGTTTATTGTTTCTCACAGCAAGTTTGATTACAATGTTTTGCTTGTTGTAGGTGTGAAAGATGTGGCTCTTTTACACATAAACACGTATCTAGTCTTCTTTGGATCCTTTTCCCATGTAGCTTATGACACAATGTTGAGTACTCTTCTCTTGGTATTCCGTAGGCCTTTGGTGATTTTGTATTTCACCTGTGTTTGTATCTCTCTCTTAAACCCAATTTCCTAATGTACACAATTCTCACACCTGTCCATGGGTGAACCATAAATCTGTTTATTGCATCTGTGATTGCCTTTCTCTGTGGAAATATCTTCAGTGATATCAATTTTCAGGGAACACCTATAAGTGATATCGTAGGCTATGTATCTTTCGCTCTGTGACTTACTGCAAGGTGCGTGATGAACTCTAGCCTCACCGATGGTGCTGTTGATGGCATTGTTTCCTTTTGTTCCTTGGCTAATATTCCATCTGCTCAGGTCCCTGTTCTTCTTTGTCCACTCATCTGTTGATGGACTTTCTGCTTGCTTCCATGTCCTGGCTATTGTAATACTCCTGCAATGCAGATTTGCCTGCCTGTGTCTTTCCACTTCTGTCTTCGTTCTTAGGTTATAGGCCCAGGAGTGGGCCTGCTGGATCATATCGTAACTCAGTGTTTACCTTGTAAAGGCACCTCCATTCTGTTCCCATTAGTGCCTCTTACCAGGTGAAGTCCTGTGGCGAGCATTGCCCTCTGAGGAAGGCGCCACTGAGACCCTCCTAAGCCTCAGGGCCCGACTGTACTCTCCTTGGTATGCATCCTGGACTTTATGGTATGAACATACAAAAGGAGATGGTCTTTGGCCAAATCGCTCCAGGGACCTGCTCAGTTACTGGGAGTCCCTGGTTGTTCCCTAAAGCTAGGAAAAGCAACCCTGGAGGGGAAATTGGTGCCTTTGAGGGAGAAGCCGAGCAGCCAACCAACCAGCTGATGCTGATAAGGTGTGACTAAGCCGAGAAGCCAACCAACCAGCTGATGCCGATAAGGCGTGACGAAGCAAATTCCCTGCTTTAGGGGTATATATACGGCTATGCTTTGTTATTAAACTTGCCTTGCAAGCGTCAGTTGCTTGTGCCCTTCTGATCCCATACCTTGGTGCGTTCAGTTCCCTACCCCCTCTCGTCGGTTGTTGCTACACTTTGAGGACCCGCCGCGGCTGGCGGCAAAGTCCCACTTAACCTAGAGGGTATGCACTTCTCCACAACCCCTTCAGCATGAATTGTTGGTAGTCTTGTTGCTGATGGTTCTTCTGACTGGTGTGAGCCGATACCTCTGTGGTTGGATTTGCATGCGTCTCATAAAGCCTTGAAATTGAGCTTTCAGGGATGCCCTTTTTTTCTTCAAACTGTGTGTGTAGCTTACCTCATCACATTCTTTTCTTGAACTATGTGCCGCCTTTTGAAATATTTTGGCCACTACCTCCCTCAAGACATTTTGAGGGCAGGTTTCATTGACAGCCCTCCAGGACTTGTGCACACGAAGTGACCATTAGCACGGGTTTTCAAGCTGCCGTTGCACGTAACGGCCACAGGGCTGCAGCATTTCTGCGTTTCCCACTCTGGTAACTAGTGAAACAGGCCTTCCTGCCAGTGGTGTTCCTTGGTTATCAATGACGATGGGATGTGTCTGGAGAAACCCCCCAAAGCTGATGTCTCCTTACTTATATCTGTTTTTAAAATGGAATTTCTACTTTTCACTGGAGTACTCTTCCATTGTGTCCATGGACCACTGCTCCTTTCTGCATTCCTCTGTGGCTGGGCATTTTCATTGCTTCCAAGTGTTGGCTATGGTAAACATTGCTGGATTGCAGGATTGCCAGCCCGTGTCTTTTTGATTCTCATCCTCTCAGGTGATAGACCCAGCAGTGGCTATGCTTGATTGAACGGTCGCTCAATGTTGACCCTTTCCAGGCAACTCCACTGTGTTTTCCTTAGGGGCTCTTACCACGTCCCACTTAGAACCGAGGGTACGCATTTCTTCACCACCCCGTCAGCATTTCTTGTTTGCAGAAGTTTTGCTGCTGGCCATGCTGAGTCGTGTGACATGATAGGTTTTTTTAACGTGTATTTTCGTGTCTAATAATTCCTAAGGTTCAGCATTTTTCCACGCCTTTTTTTATTCTGTTAAACAAAAACAGAAAAAAAAAAAAACCGTGAGTACAATAAACCTCTCGAAATTGTCTTCTTGGAAGGTTGCCCTCTTTGGACTTTTTTGGTCGATTTTCGACCCCAGGATTTTGTTTTGGAGGGCAGGTGTCATTTACAAGCCTGCAATGGGTGTGAATATTGAGTGACCATTAGCACTGACTTTAAAGCTGCTGCTGTGGGAAACGGCCACAAGGCGTCAGCATTGCTACATTCCCACATCTGGTTACTAGGGCAGCAGAGCCTTCTGGAAGTCCTGTTCCCAGGTTGTCAATTAGAATGGAATGTGCCAGGAAAAAACCCCAGAAGTGTATGTCACATTACTTCTTGTTCGCTCTTTTAATTTGTTTAAATCGGGGTAATGATTAGAATACTGTTGGTCCTATATGTACAGAATCTGGTTCATTTGTATGTTTTATATATATATATATTCTTGTACAGATCCTCTTCACATGTAAATTATTGCAGAGTGTTCTGGTGACCTCCCTTGCTATATGGTCGGTCTGTTTGATATATATATTTAATACGTATTTGTACACATATGGTGACACTAATCTTAATTTATCCATTCCCCCCACCTTTCATTTTACATCAGCTTAGTTTGTTTTCTAAGTCTCTGAGTGTCTTTCTTTGTGGAAATATGTTCATTTGTGTCAGCTGTTAGATAACGCCTATAGGTGATGTCATACGGTATGCCTTTTGCTTTCCGACTTAACTCATGTTCTGTGATGATCTCTAGGCTCATCTCGGGTGCCTCAAAGAGCAGTGTTTCCTTGTTTTCCATGGCTAATAGTCCACTGTGTCCACGGACCAGCTCTTCTTATCCATTCTTCTGTTGATGGACATTTGGGTTGCTTCGGTGTCTTGGCTACTGTGAAAACTCGTGGAGTGCAGCTCTTGCAGCCTGTCTTCTCAGGTGAGAGGCTCGGCTGTGGGTGTTCTGGATGGAAGGGTGGCTCAATTTTTAATTGAAAACGCAGCTCCTTTCTGTTCTCATTATTGGCTGTTACAACTAGACATGTCCTCCACAGACAGAGGGAACAGAGTTCTCTAAAACCCCTTCAGCATTTATTGTTTGTAGTCTTTTGGCTGACAGTAGTTAACTTGGGTGAGCTGAAAGCTTTTTGTAGGTTAGAGGAGTCTGATGATTCCTGATGTTGAGCTTTTCTCCATTTTCCTTTTTTTGATAAAGAGTGAGTAAAACTTACCTCTATCATACTATCTCTTTGACACATTTGCCTGCTTTGAATTTTTTTGGCCACGGCCGAGCTCAGGACATTTTTTTTTTTGAGGGCAGGTGTCTTTTAGAGGCCTGAGTCCTTATGAATGTTAAGTGACCCATAGCTATGCGTTTGAAGCCGCTCTTGCGGGAAACGGCCACAAGGCGGCAGCATTTCTCCATTTCCAACTCTGGGTTTTCCTGCAACAGAGGCTTCCTGGAAATTGTGTTAGTAGGCTGCAAATGAGAGTGCAGTGTGTCAGGGCAAACCCCCAAGAGCTTATATCTCCTTACTTCTTGTGTGTTTTTTAAAATTTAATTGTTATCTAGTATCACAGCCAATTGGATAAAAATGTGGTGTGTGTTCTAGGTGTACTGCATCTGGTTCATCATATGTATGTATCAATCTATTCATCTTTGGATCCTTTCCCGTGTAGGTTATTACAGAGTGTTGAGTCGACCTCTCCTGGTATTCCTTAGGTATTTTGTGATTATATATTTCATATGTATCAGTACATGTCTGTAAACCCCCATATCCAAATTCATACATTCCTTACACCTTTCCACTTGATTAAGCATAGTTGGTTTTCTGCATCTATGCACGGCCTTCTCTTGGAAATGACTTCATGGGTATCAATGTTGAAGTAACAGCTATAAGTGATGTCATAGGATATTTCTATTTCGGTTTCTTTCGTACTTCCTTTTGGGTGGGTATCTCTAGATCCTTCTACGGTGGTGCCAGCGGCACTGTTGCATGCTCTTCCGTGGCTCATGTTCCATTGTGCACATGGGCCCCCTTCTTCTTGGTGCATTGTTCTGTTGATGGACATTTGGGTTTCTTCCAAGTCTTGGCGATGGTACATGTTGCTGCAGTGCAGGATGGCCAGCCTGTGTCTTTTTGATTTTGGTCTACTCGGGAGATAGGCCCATCAGTGGGCCTACCCGATTACAGGTTAGCTCAATTTTTACCTTTCAGTGCACCTCCACGGTGTTCTCACTACTAGCTGTTCCCAGGTTATGTCCCAGCGGCCGCTAGAGGGCACAGAGTTCTCTAAAACACCTTGAGCATTTATTCTTTGTAGACTCTGTGGCTGATGATCATTCTGACGACGGTGGGTGAACGTTTCTGTCGACTGGATTTGCATGGCTTTATTAATTCCTGATGTTGAGCATTTTTCCATGCCCTTTTATTTATCACAAGAGAAAGAAAGAAAGAGAAGACAAAATGTGCGCAAAATATGCCTCTTGAAATTGTCGTTTTGAAGTGTGCACATCTTTTGAGTTTTTTTCCTCGATTGACGACCCAAGAATCGTTTTTGAGGGCAGGTGTCATTTATAGGCCTGCAATGATTTTGAATATCAAGTGACCATTAGCACTGGGTTTAAAGCTGCTGTTTTGAGAAACGGCCACAAGGCGGCAGCAGGTCTCCTTTACCAAACCTGGTTACTCGGGCAACAGAGCCTCCGTGGAAGTCGTATTCTCGGTTGTCAATTAGAATGGACTGTGCCAGGAAAAAGCCCCTTATGTTTGTGCCTCACGACTGACTTGTTCGTTTTTTAATTCAATGTTTATTGTTTCTCACAGCAAGTTTGATTACAATGTTTTGCTTGTTGTAGGTGTGAAAGATGTGGCTCTTTTACACATAAACACGTATCTAGTCTTCTTTGGATCCTTTTCCCATGTAGCTTATGACACAATGTTGAGTACTCTTCTCTTGGTATTCCGTAGGCCTTTGGTGATTTTGTATTTCACCTGTGTTTGTATCTCTCTCTTAAACCCAATTTCCTAATGTACACAATTCTCACACCTGTCCATGGGTGAACCATAAATCTGTTTATTGCATCTGTGATTGCCTTTCTCTGTGGAAATATCTTCAGTGATATCAATTTTCAGGGAACACCTATAAGTGATATCGTAGGCTATGTATCTTTCGCTCTGTGACTTACTGCAAGGTGCGTGATGAACTCTAGCCTCACCGATGGTGCTGTTGATGGCATTGTTTCCTTTTGTTCCTTGGCTAATATTCCATCTGCTCAGGTCCCTGTTCTTCTTTGTCCACTCATCTGTTGATGGACTTTCTGCTTGCTTCCATGTCCTGGCTATTGTAATACTCCTGCAATGCAGATTTGCCTGCCTGTGTCTTTCCACTTCTGTCTTCGTTCTTAGGTTATAGGCCCAGGAGTGGGCCTGCTGGATCATATCGTAACTCAGTGTTTACCTTGTAAAGGCACCTCCATTCTGTTCCCATTAGTGCCTCTTACCAGGTGAAGTCCTGTGGCGAGCATTGCCCTCTGAGGAAGGCGCCACTGAGACCCTCCTAAGCCTCAGGGCCCGACTGTACTCTCCTTGGTATGCATCCTGGACTTTATGGTATGAACATACAAAAGGAGATGGTCTTTGGCCAAATCGCTCCAGGGACCTGCTCAGTTACTGGGAGTCCCTGGTTGTTCCCTAAAGCTAGGAAAAGCAACCCTGGAGGGGAAATTGGTGCCTTTGAGGGAGAAGCCGAGCAGCCAACCAACCAGCTGATGCTGATAAGGTGTGACTAAGCCGAGAAGCCAACCAACCAGCTGATGCCGATAAGGCGTGACGAAGCAAATTCCCTGCTTTAGGGGTATATATACGGCTATGCTTTGTTATTAAACTTGCCTTGCAAGCGTCAGTTGCTTGTGCCCTTCTGATCCCATACCTTGGTGCGTTCAGTTCCCTACCCCCTCTCGTCGGTTGTTGCTACACTTTGAGGACCCGCCGCGGCTGGCGGCAAAGTCCCACTTAACCTAGAGGGTATGCACTTCTCCACAACCCCTTCAGCATGAATTGTTGGTAGTCTTGTTGCTGATGGTTCTTCTGACTGGTGTGAGCCGATACCTCTGTGGTTGGATTTGCATGCGTCTCATAAAGCCTTGAAATTGAGCTTTCAGGGATGCCCTTTTTTTCTTCAAACTGTGTGTGTAGCTTACCTCATCACATTCTTTTCTTGAACTATGTGCCGCCTTTTGAAATATTTTGGCCACTACCTCCCTCAAGACATTTTGAGGGCAGGTTTCATTGACAGCCCTCCAGGACTTGTGCACACGTAGTGACCATTAGCACGGGTTTTCAAGCTGCCGTTGCACGTAACGGCCACAGGGCTGCAGCATTTCTGCGTTTCCCACTCTGGTAACTAGTGAAACAGGCCTTCCTGCCAGTGGTGTTCCTTGGTTATCAATGACGATGGGATGTGTCTGGAGAAACCCCCCAAAGCTGATGTCTCCTTACTTATATCTGTTTTTAAAATGGAATTTCTACTTTTCACTGGAGTACTCTTCCATTGTGTCCATGGACCACTGCTCCTTTCTGCATTCCTCTGTGGCTGGGCATTTTCATTGCTTCCAAGTGTTGGCTATGGTAAACATTGCTGGATTGCAGGATTGCCAGCCCGTGTCTTTTTGATTCTCATCCTCTCAGGTGATAGACCCAGCAGTGGCTATGCTTGATTGAACGGTCGCTCAATGTTGACCCTTTCCAGGCAACTCCACTGTGTTTTCCTTAGGGGCTCTTACCACGTCCCACTTAGAACCGAGGGTACGCATTTCTTCACCACCCCGTCAGCATTTCTTGTTTGCAGAAGTTTTGCTGCTGGCCATGCTGAGTCGTGTGACATGATAGGTTTTTGTAACGTGTATTTTCGTGTCTAATAATTCCTAAGGTTCAGCATTTTTCCACGCCTTTTTTTATTCTGTTAAACAAAAACAGAAAAAAAAAAAAACCGTGAGTACAATAAACCTCTCGAAATTGTCTTCTTGGAAGGTTGCCCTCTTTGGACTTTTTTGGTCGATTTTCGACCCCAGGATTTTGTTTTGGAGGGCAGGTGTCATTTACAAGCCTGCAATGGGTGTGAATATTGAGTGACCATTAGCACTGACTTTAAAGCTGCTGCTGTGGGAAACGGCCACAAGGCGTCAGCATTGCTACATTCCCACATCTGGTTACTAGGGCAGCAGAGCCTTCTGGAAGTCCTGTTCCCAGGTTGTCAATTAGAATGGAATGTGCCAGGAAAAAACCCCAGAAGTGTATGTCACATTACTTCTTGTTCGCTCTTTTAATTTGTTTAAATCGGGGTAATGATTAGAATACTGTTGGTCCTATATGTACAGAATCTGGTTCATTTGTATGTTTTATATATATATATATTCTTGTACAGATCCTCTTCACATGTAAATTATTGCAGAGTGTTCTGGTGACCTCCCTTGCTATATGGTCGGTCTGTTTGATATATATATTTAATACGTATTTGTACACATATGGTGACACTAATCTTAATTTATCCATTCCCCCCACCTTTCATTTTACATCAGCTTAGTTTGTTTTCTAAGTCTCTGAGTGTCTTTCTTTGTGGAAATATGTTCATTTGTGTCAGCTGTTAGATAACGCCTATAGGTGATGTCATACGGTATGCCTTTTGCTTTCCGACTTAACTCATGTTCTGTGATGATCTCTAGGCTCATCTCGGGTGCCTCAAAGAGCAGTGTTTCCTTGTTTTCCATGGCTAATAGTCCACTGTGTCCACGGACCAGCTCTTCTTATCCATTCTTCTGTTGATGGACATTTGGGTTGCTTCGGTGTCTTGGCTACTGTGAAAACTCGTGGAGTGCAGCTCTTGCAGCCTGTCTTCTCAGGTGAGAGGCTCGGCTGTGGGTGTTCTGGATGGAAGGGTGGCTCAATTTTTAATTGAAAACGCAGCTCCTTTCTGTTCTCATTATTGGCTGTTACAACTAGACATGTCCTCCACAGACAGAGGGAACAGAGTTCTCTAAAACCCCTTCAGCATTTATTGTTTGTAGTCTTTTGGCTGACAGTCGTTAACTTGGGTGAGCTGAAAGCTTTTTGTAGGTTAGAGGAGTCTGATGATTCCTGATGTTGAGCTTTTCTCCATTTTCCTTTTTTTGATAAAGAGTGAGTAAAACTTACCTCTATCATACTATCTCTTTGACACATTTGCCTGCTTTGAATTTTTTTGGCCACGGCCGAGCTCAGGACATTTTTTTTTTTGAGGGCAGGTGTCTTTTAGAGGCCTGAGTCCTTATGAATGTTAAGTGACCCATAGCTATGCGTTTGAAGCCGCTCTTGCGGGAAACGGCCACAAGGCGGCAGCATTTCTCCATTTCCAACTCTGGGTTTTCCTGCAACAGAGGCTTCCTGGAAATTGTGTTAGTAGGCTGCAAATGAGAGTGCAGTGTGTCAGGGCAAACCCCCAAGAGCTTATATCTCCTTACTTCTTGTGTGTTTTTTAAAATTTAATTGTTATCTAGTATCACAGCCAATTGGATAAAAATGTGGTGTGTGTTCTAGGTGTACTGCATCTGGTTCATCATATGTATGTATCAATCTATTCATCTTTGGATCCTTTCCCGTGTAGGTTATTACAGAGTGTTGAGTCGACCTCTCCTGGTATTCCTTAGGTATTTTGTGATTATATATTTCATATGTATCAGTACATGTCTGTAAACCCCCATATCCAAATTCATACATTCCTTACACCTTTCCACTTGGTTAAGCATAGTTGGTTTTCTGCATCTATGCACGGCCTTCTCTTGGAAATGACTTCATGGGTATCAATGTTGAAGTAACAGCTATAAGTGATGTCATAGGATATTTCTATTTCGGTTTCTTTCGTACTTCCTTTTGGGTGGGTATCTCTAGATCCTTCTACGGTGGTGCCAGCGGCACTGTTGCATGCTCTTCCGTGGCTCATGTTCCATTGTGCACATGGGCCCCCTTCTTCTTGGTGCATTGTTCTGTTGATGGACATTTGGGTTTCTTCCAAGTCTTGGCGATGGTACATGTTGCTGCAGTGCAGGACGGCCAGCCTGTGTCTTTTTGATTTTGGCCTACTCGGGAGATAGGCCCATCAGTTAGCTCAATTTTTACCTTTCAACGCACCTCCACGGTGTTCTCACTACTAGCTGTTCCCAGGTTACGTCCCAGCGGCCGCTAGAGGGCACAGAGTTCTCTAAAACACCTTGAGCATTTATTCTTTGTAGACTCTGTGGCTGATGATCATTCTGACGACGGTGGGTGAACGTTTTTGTCGACTGGATTTGCATGGCTTTATTAATTCCTGATGTTGAGCATTTTTCCATGCCCTTTTATTTATCACAAGAGAAAGAAAGATATGACAAAATGTGCGCAAAATATGCCTCTTGAAATTGTCGTTTTGAAGTGTGCACGTCTTTTGAGTTTTTTTCCTCGATGTAGGACCCAAGAATTGTTTTTGAGGGCAGGTGTCATTTATAGGCCTGCAATGATTTTGAATATCAAGTGACCATTAGCACTGGGTTTAAAGCTGCTGTTTTGAGAAACGGCCACAAGGCGGCAGCAGGTCTCCTTTACCAAACCTGGTTACTCGGGCAACAGAGCCTCCGTGGAAGTCGTATTCTCGGTTGTCAATTAGAATGGACTGTGCCAGGAAAAAGCCCCTTAAGTTTGTGTCTCACGACTGACCTGTTCGTTTTTTAATTCAATGTTTATTTTTTCTCACAGCAAGTTTGATTACAATGTTTTGCTTGTTGTAGGTGTGAAAGATGTGGCTCTTTTACACATAAACACGTATCTAGTCTTCTTTGGATCCTTTTCCCATGTAGCTTATGACACAATGTTGAGTACTCTTCTCTTGGTATTCCGTAGGCCTTTGGTGATTTTGTATTTCACCTGTGTTTGTATCTCGCTCTTAAACCCAATTTCCTAATGTACACAATTCTCACACCTGTCCATGGGTGAACCATAAATCTGTTTATTGCATCTGTGATTGCCTTTCTCTGTGGAAATATCTTCAGTGATATCAATTTTCAGGGAACACCTATAAGTGATATCGTAGGCTATGTATCTTTCGCTCTGTGACTTACTGCAAGGTGCGTGATGAACTCTAGCCTCACCGATGGTGCTGTTGATGGCATTGTTTCCTTTTGTTCCTTGGCTAATATTCCATCTGCTCAGGTCCCTGTTCTTCTTTGTCCACTCATCTGTTGATGGACTTTCTGCTTGCTTCCATGTCCTGGCTATTGTAATACTCCTGCAATGCAGATTTGCCTGCCTGTGTCTTTCCACTTCTGTCTTCGTTCTTAGGTTATAGGCCCAGGAGTGGGCCTGCTGGATCATATCGTAACTCAGTGTTTACCTTGTAAAGGCACCTCCATTCTGTTCCCATTAGTGCCTCTTACCAGGTGAAGTCCTGTGGCGAGCATTGCCCTCTGAGGAAGGCGCCACTGAGACCCTCCTAAGCCTCAGGGCCCGACTGTACTCTCCTTGGTATGCATCCTGGACTTTATGGTATGAACATACAAAAGGAGATGGTCTTTGGCCAAATCGCTCCAGGGACCTGCTCAGTTACTGGGAGTCCCTGGTTGTTCCCTAAAGCTAGGAAAAGCAACCCTGGAGGGGAAATTGGTGCCTTTGAGGGAGAAGCCGAGCAGCCAACCAACCAGCTGATGCTGATAAGGTGTGACTAAGCCGAGAATCCAACCAACCAGCTGATGCCGATAAGGCGTGACGAAGCAAATTCCCTGCTTTAGGGGTATATATACGGCTATGCTTTGTTATTAAACTTGCCTTGCAAGCGTCAGTTGCTTGTGCCCTTCTGATCCCATACCTTGGTGCGTTCAGTTCCCTACCCCCTCTCGTCGGTTGTTGCTACACTTTGAGGACCCGCCGCGGCTGGCGGCAAAGTCCCACTTAACCTAGAGGGTATGCACTTCTCCACAACCCCTTCAGCATGAATTGTTGGTAGTCTTGTTGCTGATGGTTCTTCTGACTGGTGTGAGCCGATACCTCTGTGGTTGGATTTGCATGCGTCTCATAAAGCCTTGAAATCGAGCTTTCAGGGATGTCCTTTTTTCCTTCAAACTGTGTGTGTAGCTTACCTCATCACATTCTTTTCTTGAACTATGTGCCGCCTTTTGAAATATTTTGGCCACTACCTCCCTCAAGACATTTTGAGGGCAGGTTTCATTGACAGCCCTCCAGAACTTGTGCACACGAAGTGACCATTAGCACGGGTTTTCAAGCTGCCGTTGCACGTAACGGCCAGAGGGCTGCAGCATTTCTGCGTTGCCCACTCTGGTAACTAGTGAAACAGACCTTCCTGCCAGTGGTTTTCCTCGGTTATCAATGACGGTGGGATGTGTCTGGAGAAAACCCCCAAAGCTGATGTCTCCTTACTTATATCTGTTTTTAAAATGGAATTTCTACTTTTCACTGGAGTACTCTTCCATTGTGTCCATGGACCACTGCTCCTTTCTGCATTCCTCTGTGGCTGGGCATTTTCATTGCTTCCAAGTGTTGGCTATGGTAAACATTGCTGGATTGCAGGATTGCCAGCCCGTGTCTTTTTGATTCTCATCCTCTCAGGTGATAGACCCAGCAGTGGCTATGCTTGATTGAACGGTCGCTCAATGTTGACCCTTTCCAGGCAACTCCACTGTGTTTTCCTTAGGGGCTCTTACCACGTCCCACTTAGAACCGAGGGTACGCATTTCTTCACCACCCCGTCAGCATTTCTTGTTTGCAGAAGTTTTGCTGCTGGCCATGCTGAGTCGTGTGACATGATAGGTTTTTGTAACGTGTATTTTCGTGTCTAATAATTCCTAAGGTTCAGCATTTTTCCACGCCTTTTTTTATTCTGTTAAACAAAAACAGAAAAAAAAAAACCGTGAGTACAATAAACCTCTCGAAATTGTCTTCTTGGAAGGTTGCCCTCTTTGGACTTTTTTGGTCGATTTTCGACCCCAGGATTTTGTTTTGGAGGGCAGGTGTCATTTACAAGCCTGCAATGGGTGTGAATATTGAGTGACCATTAGCACTGACTTTAAAGCTGCTGCTGTGGGAAACGGCCACAAGGCGTCAGCATTGCTACATTCCCACATCTGGTTACTAGGGCAGCAGAGCCTTCTGGAAGTCCTGTTCCCAGGTTGTCAATTACAATGGAATGTGCCAGGAAAAAACCCCAGAAGTGTATGTCACATTACTTCTTGTTCGCTCTTTTAATTTGTTTAAATCGGGGTAATGATTAGAATACTGTTGGTCCTATATGTACAGAATCTGGTTCATTTGTACGTTTTATATATATATATATTCTTGTACAGATCCTCTTCACATGTAAATTATTGCAGAGTGTTCTGGTGACCTCCCTTGCTATATGGTCGGTCTGTTTGATATATATATTTAATACGTATTTGTACACATATGGTGACACTAATCTTAATTTATCCATTCCCCCCACCTTTCATTTTACATCAGCTTAGTTTGTTTTCTAAGTGTGTGAGTGTCTTTCTTTGTGGAAATATGTTCATTTGTGTCAGCTGTTAGATAACGCCTATAGGTGATGTCATACGGTATGCCTTTTGCTTTCCGACTTAACTCATGTTCTGTGATGATCTCTAGGCTCATCTCGGGTGCCTCAAAGAGCAGTGTTTCCTTGTTTTCCATGGATAATAGTCCACTGTGTCCACGGACCAGCTCTTCTTATCCATTCTTCTGTTGATGGACATTTGGGTTGCTTCGGTGTCTTGGCTACTGTGAAAACTCGTGGAGTGCAGCTCTTGCAGCCTGTCTTCTCAGGTGAGAGGCTCGGCTGTGGGTGTTCTGGATGGAAGGGTGGCTCAATTTTTAATTGAAAACGCAGCTCCTTTCTGTTCTCATTATTGGCTGTTACAACTAGACATGTCCTCCACAGACAGAGGGAACAGAGTTCTCTAAAACCCCTTCAGCATTTATTGTTTGTAGTCTTTTGGCTGACAGTAGTTAACTTGGGTGAGCTGAAAGCTTTTTGTAGGTTAGAGGAGTCTGATGATTCCTGATGTTGAGCTTTTCTCCATTTTCCTTTTTTTGATAAAGAGTGAGTAAAACTTACCTCTATCATACTATCTCTTTGACACATTTGCCTGCTTTGAATTTTTTTGGCCACGGCCGAGCTCAGGACATTTTTTTTTTTGAGGGCAGGTGTCTTTTAGAGGCCTGAGTCCTTATGAATGTTAAGTGACCCATAGCTATGCGTTTGAAGCCGCTCTTGCGGGAAACGGCCACAAGGCGGCAGCATTTCTCCATTTCCAACTCTGGGTTTTCCTGCAACAGAGGCTTCCTGGAAATTGTGTTAGTAGGCTGCAAATGAGAGTGCAGTGTGTCAGGGCAAACCCCCAAGAGCTTATATCTCCTTACTTCTTGTGTGTTTTTTAAAATTTAATTGTTATCTAGTATCACAGCCAATTGGATAAAAATGTGGTGTGTGTTCTAGGTGTACTGCATCTGGTTCATCATATGTATGTATCAATCTATTCATCTTTGGATCCTTTCCCGTGTAGGTTATTACAGAGTGTTGAGTCGACCTCTCCTGGTATTCCTTAGGTATTTTGTGATTATATATTTCATATGTATCAGTACATGTCTGTAAACCCCCATATCCAAATTCATACATTCCTTACACCTTTCCACTTGGTTAAGCATAGTTGGTTTTCTGCATCTATGCACGGCCTTCTCTTGGAAATGACTTCATGGGTATCAATGTTGAAGTAACAGCTATAAGTGATGTCATAGGATATTTCTATTTCGGTTTCTTTCGTACTTCCTTTTGGGTGGGTATCTCTAGATCCTTCTACGGTGGTGCCAGCGGCACTGTTGCATGCTTTTCCGTGGCTCATGTTCCATTGTGCACATGGGCCCCCTTCTTCTTGGTGCATTGTTCTGTTGATGGACATTTGGGTTTCTTCCAAGTCTTGGCGATGGTACATGTTGCTGCAGTGCAGGACGGCCAGCCTGTGTCTTTTTGATTTTGGCCTACTCGGGAGATAGGCCCATCAGTTAGCTCAATTTTTACCTTTCAACGCACCTCCACGGTGTTCTCACTACTAGCTGTTCCCAGGTTACGTCCCAGCGGCAGCTAGAGGGCACAGAGTTCTCTAAAACACCTTGAGCATTTATTCTTTGTAGACTCTGTGGCTGATGATCATTCTGACGACGGTGGGTGAACGTTTTTGTCGACTGGATTTGCATGGCTTTATTAATTCCTGATGTTGAGCATTTTTCCATGCCCTTTTATTTATCACAAGAGAAAGAAAGAGAAGACAAAATGTGCGCAAAATATGCCTCTTGAAATTGTCGTTTTGAAGTGTGCACGTCTTTTGAGTTTTTTTCCTCGATGTAGGACCCAAGAATTGTTTTTGAGGGCAGGTGTCATTTATAGGCCTGCAATGATTTTGAATATCAAGTGACCATTAGCACTGGGTTTAAAGCTGCTGTTTTGAGAAAAGGCCACAAGGCGGCAGCAGGTCTCCTTTACCAAACCTGGTTACTCGGGCAACAGAGCCTCCGTGGAAGTCGTATTCTCGGTTGTCAATTAGAATGGACTGTGCCAGGAAAAAGCCCCTTAAGTTTGTGTCTCACGACTGACCTGTTCGTTTTTTAATTCAATGTTTATTTTTTCTCACAGCAAGTTTGATTACAATGTTTTGCTTGTTGTAGGTGTGAAAGATGTGGCTCTTTTACACATAAACACGTATCTAGTCTTCTTTGGATCCTTTTCCCATGTAGCTTATGACACAATGTTGAGTACTCTTCTCTTGGTATTCCGTAGGCCTTTGGTGATTTTGTATTTCACCTGTGTTTGTATCTCGCTCTTAAACCCAATTTCCTAATGTACACAATTCTCACACCTGTCCATGGGTGAACCATAAATCTGTTATTGCATCTGTGATTGCCTTTCTCTGTGGAAATATCTTCAGTGATATCAATTTTCAGGGAACACCTATAAGTGATATCGTAGGCTATGTATCTTTCGCTCTGTGACTTACTGCAAGGTGCGTGATGAACTCTAGCCTCACCGATGGTGCTGTTGATGGCATTGTTTCCTTTTGTTCCTTGGCTAATATTCCATCTGCTCAGGTCCCTGTTCTTCTTTGTCCACTCATCTGTTGATGGACTTTCTGCTTGCTTCCATGTCCTGGCTATTGTAATACTCCTGCAATGCAGATTTGCCTGCCTGTGTCTTTCCACTTCTGTCTTCGTTCTTAGGTTATAGGCCCAGGAGTGGGCCTGCTGGATCATATCGTAACTCAGTGTTTACCTTGTAAAGGCACCTCCATTCTGTTCCCATTAGTGCCTGTTACCAGGTGAAGTCCTGTGGCGAGCATTGCCCTCTGAGGAAGGCGCCACTAAGACCCTCCTAAGCCTCAGGGGCCGACTGTACTCTCCTTGGTATGCATCCTGGACTTTATGGTATGAACATACAAAAGGAGATGGCCTTTGGCCAAATCGCTCCAGGGACCTGCTCAGTTACTGGGAGTCCCTGGTTGTTCCCTAAAGCTAGGAAAAGCAACCCTGGAGGGGAAATTGGTGCCTTTGAGGGAGAAGCCGAGCAGCCAACCAAACAGCTGATGCTGATAAGGTGTGACTAAGCCGAGAAGCCAACCAACCAGCTGATGCCGATAAGGCGTGAAGAAGCAAATTCCCTGCTTTAGGGGTATATATACGGCTAGGCTTTGTTATTAAACTTGCCTTGCAAGCGTCAGTTGCTTGTGCCCTTCTGATCCCATACGTTGGTGCGTTCAGTTCCCTACCCCCTCTCGTCGGTTGTTGCTACACTTTGAGGACCCGCCGCGGCTGGCGGCAAAGTCCCACTTAACCTAGAGGGTATGCACTTCTCCACAACCCCTTCAGCATGAATTGTTGGTAGTTTTGTTGCTGATGGTTCTTCTGACTGGTGTGAGCCCATACCTCTGTGGTTGGATTTGCATGCGTCTCATAAAGCCTTGAAATTGAGCTTTCAGGGATGTCCTTTTTTCTTCAAACTGTGTGTGTAGCTTACCTCATCACATTCTTTCTTGAAGTATGTGCCACCTTTTGATATATTTTGGCCACTACCCCCCTCAAGACATTTTGAGGGCAGGTTTCATTGACAGCCCTCCAGAACTTGTGCACATGAAGTGACCATTAGCACGGGTTTTCAAGCTGCCGTTGCACGTAACGGCCAGAGGGCTGCAGCATTTCTGCGTTTCCCACTCTGGTAACTAGTGAAGCAGACCTTCCTGCCAGTGGTGTTCCTCGGTTATCAATGACGGTGGGATGTGTCTGGAGAAACCCCCCAAAGCTGATGTCTCCTTACTTATATCTGTTTTTAAAATGGAATTTCTACTTTTCACTGGAGCACTCTTCCATTGTGTCCATGGACCACTTCTCCTTTCTGCATTCCTCTGTGGCTGGGCATTTTCATTGCTTCCAAGTGTTTGCTATGGTAAACATTGCTGGATTGCAGGATTGCCAGCCCGTGTCTTTTTTGATTCTCATCCTCTCAGGTGATAGACCCAGCAGTGGCTATGCTTGATTGAACGGTCGCTCAATGTTGACCCTTTCCAGGCAACTCCACTGTGTTTTCCTTAGGGGCTCTTAACACGTCCCACTTAGAACCGAGGGTACGCATTTCTTCACCACCCCGTCAGCATTTCTTGTTTGCAGAAATTTTGCTGCTGGCCATGCTGAGTCGTGTGACATGATAGGTTTTTTTAACGTGTATTTTCGTGTCTAATAATTCCTAAGGTTCAGCATTTTTCCACGCCTTTTTTTATTCTGTTAAACAAAAACAGAAAAAAAAAACCGTGAGTACAATAAACCTCTCGAAATTGTCTTCTTGGAAGGTTGCCCTCTTTGGACTTTTTTGGTCGATTTTCGACCCCAGGATTTTGTTTTGGAGGGCAGGTGTCATTTACAAGCCTGCAATGGGTGTGAATATTGAGTGACCATTAGCACTGACTTTAAAGCTGCTGCTGTGGGAAACGGCCACAAGGCGTCAGCATTGCTACATTCCCACATCTGGTTACTAGGGCAGCAGAGCGTTCTGGAAGTCCTGTTCCCAGGTTGTCAATTAGAATGGAATGTGCCAGGAAAAAACCCCAGAAGTGTATGTCACATTACTTCTTGTTCGCTCTTTTAATTTGTTTAAATCGGGGTAATGATTAGAATACTGTTGGTCCTATATGTACAGAATCTGGTTCATTTGTACGTTTTATATATATATATATTCTTGTACAGATCCTCTTCACATGTAAATTATTGCAGAGTGTTCTGGTGACCTCCCTTGCTATATGGTCGGTCTGTTTGATATATATATTTAATACGTATTTGTACACATATGGTGACACTAATCTTAATTTATCCATTCCCCCCACCTTTCATTTTACATCAGCTTAGTTTGTTTTCTAAGTGTGTGAGTGTCTTTCTTTGTGGAAATATGTTCATTTGTGTCAGCTGTTAGATAACGCCTATAGGTGATGTCATACGGTATGCCTTTTGCTTTCCGACTTAACTCATGTTCTGTGATGATCTCTAGGCTCATCTCGGGTGCCTCAAAGAGCAGTGTTTCCTTGTTTTCCATGGATAATAGTCCACTGTGTCCACGGACCAGCTCTTCTTATCCATTCTTCTGTTGATGGACATTTGGGTTGCTTCGGTGTCTTGGCTACTGTGAAAACTCGTGGAGTGCAGCTCTTGCAGCCTGTCTTCTCAGGTGAGAGGCTCGGCTGTGGGTGTTCTGGATGGAAGGGTGGCTCAATTTTTAATTGAAAACGCAGCTCCTTTCTGTTCTCATTATTGGCTGTTACAACTAGACATGTCCTCCACAGACAGAGGGAACAGAGTTCTCTAAAACCCCTTCAGCATTTATTGTTTGTAGTCTTTTGGCTGACAGTCGTTAACTTGGGTGAGCTGAAAGCTTTTTGTAGGTTAGAGGAGTCTGATGATTCCTGATGTTGAGCTTTTCTCCATTTTCCTTTTTTTGATAAAGAGTGAGTAAAACTTACCTCTATCATACTATCTCTTTGACACATTTGCCTGCTTTGAATTTTTTTGGCCACGGCCGAGCTCAGGACATTTTTTTTTTTGAGGGCAGGTGTCTTTTAGAGGCCTGAGTCCTTATGAATGTTAAGTGACCCATAGCTATGCGTTTGAAGCCGCTCTTGCGGGAAACGGCCACAAGGCGGCAGCATTTCTCCATTTCCAACTCTGGGTTTTCCTGCAACAGAAGCTTCCTGGAAATTGTGTTAGTAGGCTGCAAATGAGAGTGCAGTGTGTCAGGGCAAACCCCCAAGAGCTTATATCTCCTTACTTCTTGTGTGTTTTTTAAAATTTAATTGTTATCTAGTATCACAGCCAATTGGATAAAAATGTGGTGTGTGTTCTAGGTGTACTGCATCTGGTTCATCATATGTATGTATCAATCTATTCATCTTTGGATCCTTTCCCGTGTAGGTTATTACAGAGTGTTGAGTCGACCTCTCCTGGTATTCCTTAGGTATTTTGTGATTATATATTTCATATGTATCAGTACATGTCTGTAAACCCCCATATCCAAATTCATACATTCCTTACACCTTTCCACTTGGTTAAGCATAGTTGGTTTTCTGCATCTATGCACGGCCTTCTCTTGGAAATGACTTCATGGGTATCAATGTTGAAGTAACAGCTATAAGTGATGTCATAGGATATTTCTATTTCGGTTTCTTTCGTACTTCCTTTTGGGTGTGTATCTCTAGATCCTTCTACGGTGGTGCCAGCGGCACTGTTGCATGCTTTTCCGTGGCTCATGTTCCATTGTGCACATGGGCCCCCTTCTTCTTGGTGCATTGTTCTGTTGATGGACATTTGGGTTTCTTCCAAGTCTTGGCGATGGTACATGTTGCTGCAGTGCAGGACGGCCAGCCTGTGTCTTTTTGATTTTGGCCTACTCGGGAGATAGGCCCATCAGTTAGCTCAATTTTTACCTTTCAACGCACCTCCACGGTGTTCTCACTACTAGCTGTTCCCAGGTTACGTCCCAGCGGCAGCTAGAGGGCACAGAGTTCTCTAAAACACCTTGAGCATTTATTCTTTGTAGACTCTGTGGCTGATGATCATTCTGACGACGGTGGGTGAACGTTTTTGTCGACTGGATTTGCATGGCTTTATTAATTCCTGATGTTGAGCATTTTTCCATGCCCTTTTATTTATCACAAGAGAAAGAAAGAAAGAGAAGACAAAATGTGCGCAAAATATGCCTCTTGAAATTGTCGTTTTGAAGTGTGCACGTCTTTTGAGTTTTTTTCCTCGATGTAGGACCCAAGAATTGTTTTTGAGGGCAGGTGTCATTTATAGGCCTGCAATGATTTTGAATATCAAGTGACCATTAGCACTGGGTTTAAAGCTGCTGTTTTGAGAAACGGCCACAAGGCGGCAGCAGGTCTCCTTTACCAAACCTGGTTACTCGGGCAACAGAGCCTCCGTGGAAGTCGTATTCTCGGTTGTCAATTAGAATGGACTGTGCCAGGAAAAAGCCCCTTAAGTTTGTGTCTCACGACTGACCTGTTCGTTTTTTAATTCAATGTTTATTTTTTCTCACAGCAAGTTTGATTACAATGTTTTGCTTGTTGTAGGTGTGAAAGATGTGGCTCTTTTACACATAAACACGTATCTAGTCTTCTTTGGATCCTTTTCCCATGTAGCTTATGACACAATGTTGAGTACTCTTCTCTTGGTATTCCGTAGGCCTTTGGTGATTTTGTATTTCACCTGTGTTTGTATCTCGCTCTTAAACCCAATTTCCTAATGTACACAATTCTCACACCTGTCCATGGGTGAACCATAAATCTGTTTATTGCATCTGTGATTGCCTTTCTCTGTGGAAATATCTTCAGTGATATCAATTTTCAGGGAACACCTATAAGTGATATCGTAGGCTATGTATCTTTCGCTCTGTGACTTACTGCAAGGTGCGTGATGAACTCTAGCCTCACCGATGGTGCTGTTGATGGCATTGTTTCCTTTTGTTCCTTGGCTAATATTCCATCTGCTCAGGTCCCTGTTCTTCTTTGTCCACTCATCTGTTGATGGACTTTCTGCTTGCTTCCATGTCCTGGCTATTGTAATACTCCTGCAATGCAGATTTGCCTGCCTGTGTCTTTCCACTTCTGTCTTCGTTCTTAGGTTATAGGCCCAGGAGTGGGCCTGCTGGATCATATCGTAACTCAGTGTTTACCTTGTAAAGGCACCTCCATTCTGTTCCCATTAGTGCCTCTTACCAGGTGAAGTCCTGTGGCGAGCATTGCCCTCTGAGGAAGGCGCCACTGAGACCCTCCTAAGCCTCAGGGCCCGACTGTACTCTCCTTGGTATGCATCCTGGACTTTATGGTATGAACATACAAAAGGAGATGGTCTTTGGCCAAATCGCTCCAGGGACCTGCTCAGTTACTGGGAGTCCCTGGTTGTTCCCTAAAGCTAGGAAAAGCAACCCTGGAGGGGAAATTGGTGCCTTTGAGGGAGAAGCCGAGCAGCCAACCAACCAGCTGATGCTGATAAGGTGTGACTAAGCCGAGAAGCCAACCAACCAGCTGATGCCGATAAGGCGTGACGAAGCAAATTCCCTGCTTTAGGGGTATATATACGGCTATGCTTTGTTATTAAACTTGCCTTGCAAGCGTCAGTTGCTTGTGCCCTTCTGATCCCATACCTTGGTGCGTTCAGTTCCCTACCCCCTCTCGTCGGTTGTTGCTACACTTTGAGGACCCGCCGCGGCTGGCGGCAAAGTCCCACTTAACCTAGAGGGTATGCACTTCTCCACAACCCCTTCAGCATGAATTGTTGGTAGTCTTGTTGCTGATGGTTCTTCTGACTGGTGTGAGCCGATACCTCTGTGGTTGGATTTGCATGCGTCTCATAAAGCCTTGAAATTGAGCTTTCAGGGATGCCCTTTTTTTCTTCAAACTGTGTGTGTAGCTTACCTCATCACATTCTTTTCTTGAACTATGTGCCGCCTTTTGAAATATTTTGGCCACTACCTCCCTCAAGACATTTTGAGGGCAGGTTTCATTGACAGCCCTCCAGGACTTGTGCACACGAAGTGACCATTAGCACGGGTTTTCAAGCTGCCGTTGCACGTAACGGCCACAGGGCTGCAGCATTTCTGCGTTTCCCACTCTGGTAACTAGTGAAACAGGCCTTCCTGCCAGTGGTGTTCCTTGGTTATCAATGACGGTGGGATGTGTCTGGAGAAACCCCCCAAAGCTGATGTCTCCTTACTTATATCTGTTTTTAAAATGGAATTTCTACTTTTCACTGGAGTACTCTTCCATTGTGTCCATGGACCACTGCTCCTTTCTGCATTCCTCTGTGGCTGGGCATTTTCATTGCTTCCAAGTGTTGGCTATGGTAAACATTGCTGGATTGCAGGATTGCCAGCCCGTGTCTTTTTGATTCTCATCCTCTCAGGTGATAGACCCAGCAGTGGCTATGCTTGATTGAACGGTCGCTCAATGTTGACCCTTTCCAGGCAACTCCACTGTGTTTTCCTTAGGGGCTCTTACCACGTCCCACTTAGAACCGAGGGTACGCATTTCTTCACCACCCCGTCAGCATTTCTTGTTTGCAGAAGTTTTGCTGCTGGCCATGCTGAGTCGTGTGACATGATAGGTTTTTGTAACGTGTATTTTCGTGTCTAATAATTCCTAAGGTTCAGCATTTTTCCACGCCTTTTTTTATTCTGTTAAACAAAAACAGAAAAAAAAAAAACCGTGAGTACAATAAACCTCTCGAAATTGTCTTCTTGGAAGGTTGCCCTCTTTGGACTTTTTTGGTCGATTTTCGACCCCAGGATTTTGTTTTGGAGGGCAGGTGTCATTTACAAGCCTGCAATGGGTGTGAATATTGAGTGACCATTAGCACTGACTTTAAAGCTGCTGCTGTGGGAAACGGCCACAAGGCGTCAGCATTGCTACATTCCCACATCTGGTTACTAGGGCAGCAGAGCCTTCTGGAAGTCCTGTTCCCAGGTTGTCAATTAGAATGGAATGTGCCAGGAAAAAACCCCAGAAGTGTATGTCACATTACTTCTTGTTCGCTCTTTTAATTTGTTTAAATCGGGGTAATGATTAGAATACTGTTGGTCCTATATGTACAGAATCTGGTTCATTTGTACGTTTTATATATATATATATTCTTGTACAGATCCTCTTCCCATGTAAATTATTGCAGAGTGTTCTGGTGACCTCCCTTGCTATATGGTCGGTCTGTTTGATATATATATTTAATACGTATTTGTACACATATGGTGACACTAATCTTAATTTATCCATTCCCCCCACCTTTCATTTTACATCAGCTTAGTTTGTTTTCTAAGTGTGTGAGTGTCTTTCTTTGTGGAAATATGTTCATTTGTGTCAGCTGTTAGATAACGCCTATAGGTGATGTCATACGGTATGCCTTTTGCTTTCCGACTTAACTCATGTTCTGTGATGATCTCTAGGCTCATCTCGGGTGCCTCAAAGAGCAGTGTTTCCTTGTTTTCCATGGATAATAGTCCACTGTGTCCACGGACCAGCTCTTCTTATCCATTCTTCTGTTGATGGACATTTGGGTTGCTTCGGTGTCTTGGCTACTGTGAAAACTTGTGGAGTGCAGCTCTTGCAGCCTGTCTTCTCAGGTGAGAGGCTCGGCTGTGGGTGTTCTGGATGGAAGGGTGGCTCAATTTTTAATTGAAAACGCAGCTCCTTTCTGTTCTCATTATTGGCTGTTACAACTAGACATGTCCTCCACAGACAGAGGGAACAGAGTTCTCTAAAACCCCTTCAGCATTTATTGTTTGTAGTCTTTTGGCTGACAGTAGTTAACTTGGGTGAGCTGAAAGCTTTTTGTAGGTTAGAGGAGTCTGATGATTCCTGATGTTGAGCTTTTCTCCATTTTCCTTTTTTTGATAAAGAGTGAGTAAAACTTACCTCTATCATACTATCTCTTTGACACATTTGCCTGCTTTGAATTTTTTTGGCCACGGCCGAGCTCAGGACATTTTTTTTTTTGAGGGCAGGTGTCTTTTAGAGGCCTGAGTCCTTATGAATGTTAAGTGACCCATAGCTATGCGTTTGAAGCCGCTCTTGCGGGAAACGGCCACAAGGCGGCAGCATTTCTCCATTTCCAACTCTGGGTTTTCCTGCAACAGAGGCTTCCTGGAAATTGTGTTAGTAGGCTGCAAATGAGAGTGCAGTGTGTCAGGGCAAACCCCCAAGAGCTTATATCTCCTTACTTCTTGTGTGTTTTTTAAAATTTAATTGTTATCTAGTATCACAGCCAATTGGATAAAAATGTGGTGTGTGTTCTAGGTGTACTGCATCTGGTTCATCATATGTATGTATCAATCTATTCATCTTTGGATCCTTTCCCGTGTAGGTTATTACAGAGTGTTGAGTCGACCTCTCCTGGTATTCCTTAGGTATTTTGTGATTATATATTTCATATGTATCAGTACATGTCTGTAAACCCCCATATCCAAATTCATACATTCCTTACACCTTTCCACTTGATTAAGCATAGTTGGTTTTCTGCATCTATGCACGGCCTTCTCTTGGAAATGACTTCATGGGTATCAATGTTGAAGTAACAGCTATAAGTGATGTCATAGGATATTTCTATTTCGGTTTCTTTCGTACTTCCTTTTGGGTGGGTATCTCTAGATCCTTCTACGGTGGTGCCAGCGGCACTGTTGCATGCTCTTCCGTGGCTCATGTTCCATTGTGCACATGGGCCCCCTTCTTCTTGGTGCATTGTTCTGTTGATGGACATTTGGGTTTCTTCCAAGTCTTGGCGATGGTACATGTTGCTGCAGTGCAGGATGGCCAGCCTGTGTCTTTTTGATTTTGGTCTACTCGGGAGATAGGCCCATCAGTGGGCCTACCCGATTACAGGTTAGCTCAATTTTTACCTTTCAGTGCACCTCCACGGTGTTCTCACTACTAGCTGTTCCCAGGTTATGTCCCAGCGGCCGCTAGAGGGCACAGAGTTCTCTAAAACACCTTGAGCATTTATTCTTTGTAGACTCTGTGGCTGATGATCATTCTGACGACGGTGGGTGAACGTTTCTGTCGACTGGATTTGCATGGCTTTATTAATTCCTGATGTTGAGCATTTTTCCATGCCCTTTTATTTATCACAAGAGAAAGAAAGAAAGAGAAGACAAAATGTGCGCAAAATATGCCTCTTGAAATTGTCGTTTTGAAGTGTGCACATCTTTTGAGTTTTTTTCCTCGATTGACGACCCAAGAATCGTTTTTGAGGGCAGGTGTCATTTATAGGCCTGCAATGATTTTGAATATCAAGTGACCATTAGCACTGGGTTTAAAGCTGCTGTTTTGAGAAACGGCCACAAGGCGGCAGCAGGTCTCCTTTACCAAACCTGGTTACTTGGGCAACAGAGCCTCCGTGGAAGTCGTATTCTCGGTTGTCAATTAGAATGGACTGTGCCAGGAAAAAGCCCCTTATGTTTGTGCCTCACGACTGACTTGTTCGTTTTTTAATTCAATGTTTATTGTTTCTCACAGCAAGTTTGATTACAATGTTTTGCTTGTTGTAGGTGTGAAAGATGTGGCTCTTTTACACATAAACACGTATCTAGTCTTCTTTGGATCCTTTTCCCATGTAGCTTATGACACAATGTTGAGTACTCTTCTCTTGGTATTCCGTAGGCCTTTGGTGATTTTGTATTTCACCTGTGTTTGTATCTCTCTCTTAAACCCAATTTCCTAATGTACACAATTCTCACACCTGTCCATGGGTGAACCATAAATCTGTTTATTGCATCTGTGATTGCCTTTCTCTGTGGAAATATCTTCAGTGATATCAATTTTCAGGGAACACCTATAAGTGATATCGTAGGCTATGTATCTTTCGCTCTGTGACTTACTGCAAGGTGCGTGATGAACTCTAGCCTCACCGATGGTGCTGTTGATGGCATTGTTTCCTTTTGTTCCTTGGCTAATATTCCATCTGCTCAGGTCCCTGTTCTTCTTTGTCCACTCATCTGTTGATGGACTTTCTGCTTGCTTCCATGTCCTGGCTATTGTAATACTCCTGCAATGCAGATTTGCCTGCCTGTGTCTTTCCACTTCTGTCTTCGTTCTTAGGTTATAGGCCCAGGAGTGGGCCTGCTGGATCATATCGTAACTCAGTGTTTACCTTGTAAAGGCACCTCCATTCTGTTCCCATTAGTGCCTCTTACCAGGTGAAGTCCTGTGGCGAGCATTGCCCTCTGAGGAAGGCGCCACTGAGACCCTCCTAAGCCTCAGGGCCCGACTGTACTCTCCTTGGTATGCATCCTGGACTTTATGGTATGAACATACAAAAGGAGATGGTCTTTGGCCAAATCGCTCCAGGGACCTGCTCAGTTACTGGGAGTCCCTGGTTGTTCCCTAAAGCTAGGAAAAGCAACCCTGGAGGGGAAATTGGTGCCTTTGAGGGAGAAGCCGAGCAGCCAACCAACCAGCTGATGCTGATAAGGTGTGACTAAGCCGAGAATCCAACCAACCAGCTGATGCCGATAAGGCGTGACGAAGCAAATTCCCTGCTTTAGGGGTATATATACGGCTATGCTTTGTTATTAAACTTGCCTTGCAAGCGTCAGTTGCTTGTGCCCTTCTGATCCCATACCTTGGTGCGTTCAGTTCCCTACCCCCTCTCGTCGGTTGTTGCTACACTTTGAGGACCCGCCGCGGCTGGCGGCAAAGTCCCACTTAACCTAGAGGGTATGCACTTCTCCACAACCCCTTCAGCATGAATTGTTGGTAGTCTTGTTGCTGATGGTTCTTCTGACTGGTGTGAGCCGATACCTCTGTGGTTGGATTTGCATGCGTCTCATAAAGCCTTGAAATTGAGCTTTCAGGGATGCCCTTTTTTTCTTCAAACTGTGTGTGTAGCTTACCTCATCACATTCTTTTCTTGAACTATGTGCCGCCTTTTGAAATATTTTGGCCACTACCTCCCTCAAGACATTTTGAGGGCAGGTTTCATTGACAGCCCTCCAGGACTTGTGCACACGTAGTGACCATTAGCACGGGTTTTCAAGCTGCCGTTGCACGTAACGGCCACAGGGCTGCAGCATTTCTGCGTTTCCCACTCTGGTAACTAGTGAAACAGGCCTTCCTGCCAGTGGTGTTCCTTGGTTATCAATGACGGTGGGATGTGTCTGGAGAAACCCCCCAAAGCTGATGTCTCCTTACTTATATCTGTTTTTAAAATGGAATTTCTACTTTTCACTGGAGTACTCTTCCATTGTGTCCATGGACCACTGCTCCTTTCTGCATTCCTCTGTGGCTGGGCATTTTCATTGCTTCCAAGTGTTGGCTATGGTAAACATTGCTGGATTGCAGGATTGCCAGCCCGTGTCTTTTTGATTCTCATCCTCTCAGGTGATAGACCCAGCAGTGGCTATGCTTGATTGAACGGTCGCTCAATGTTGACCCTTTCCAGGCAACTCCACTGTGTTTTCCTTAGGGGCTCTTACCACGTCCCACTTAGAACCGAGGGTACGCATTTCTTCACCACCCCGTCAGCATTTCTTGTTTGCAGAAGTTTTGCTGCTGGCCATGCTGAGTCGTGTGACATGATAGGTTTTTTTAACGTGTATTTTCGTGTCTAATAATTCCTAAGGTTCAGCATTTTTCCACGCCTTTTTTTATTCTGTTAAACAAAAACAGAAAAAAAAAAAAAACGTGAGTACAATAAACCTCTCGAAATTGTCTTCTTGGAAGGTTGCCCTCTTTGGACTTTTTTGGTCGATTTTCGACCCCAGGATTTTGTTTTGGAGGGCAGGTGTCATTTACAAGCCTGCAATGGGTGTGAATATTGAGTGACCATTAACACTGACTTTAAAGCTGCTGCTGTGGGAAACGGCCACAAGGCGTCAGCATTGCTACATTCCCACATCTGGTTACTAGGGCAGCAGAGCCTTCTGGAAGTCCTGTTCCCAGGTTGTCAATTAGAATGGAATGTGCCAGGAAAAAACCCCAGAAGTGTATGTCACATTACTTCTTGTTCGCTCTTTTAATTTGTTTAAATCGGGGTAATGATTAGAATACTGTTGGTCCTATATGTACAGAATCTGGTTCATTTGTACGTTTTATATATATATATATTCTTGTACAGATCCTCTTCACATGTAAATTATTGCAGAGTGTTCTGGTGACCTCCCTTGCTATATGGTCGGTCTGTTTGATATATATATTTAATACGTATTTGTACACATATGGTGACACTAATCTTAATTTATCCATTCCCCCCACCTTTCATTTTACATCAGCTTAGTTTGTTTTCTAAGTCTCTGAGTGTCTTTCTTTGTGGAAATATGTTCATTTGTGTCAGCTGTTAGATAACGCCTATAGGTGATGTCATACGGTATGCCTTTTGCTTTCCGACTTAACTCATGTTCTGTGATGATCTCTAGGCTCATCTCGGGTGCCTCAAAGAGCAGTGTTTCCTTGTTTTCCATGGATAATAGTCCACTGTGTCCACGGACCAGCTCTTCTTATCCATTCTTCTGTTGATGGACATTTGGGTTGCTTCGGTGTCTTGGCTACTGTGAAAACTCGTGGAGTGCAGCTCTTGCAGCCTGTCTTCTCAGGTGAGAGGCTCGGCTGTGGGTGTTCTGGATGGAAGGGTGGGTCAATTTTTAATTGAAAACGCAGCTCCTTTCTGTTCTCATTATTGGCTGTTACAACTAGACATGTCCTCCACAGACAGAGGGAACAGAGTTCTCTAAAACCCCTTCAGCATTTATTGTTTGTAGTCTTTTGGCTGACAGTAGTTAACTTGGGTGAGCTGAAAGCTTTTTGTAGGTTAGAGGAGTCTGATGATTCCTGATGTTGAGCTTTTCTCCATTTTCCTTTTTTTGATAAAGAGTGAGTAAAACTTACCTCTATCATACTATCTCTTTGACACATTTGCCTGCTTTGAATTTTTTTGGCCACGGCCGAGCTCAGGACATTTTTTTTTTTGAGGGCAGGTGTCTTTTAGAGGCCTGAGTCCTTATGAATGTTAAGTGACCCATAGCTATGCGTTTGAAGCCGCTCTTGCGGGAAACGGCCACAAGGCGGCAGCATTTCTCCATTTCCAACTCTGGGTTTTCCTGCAACAGAGGCTTCCTGGAAATTGTGTTAGTAGGCTGCAAATGAGAGTGCAGTGTGTCAGGGCAAACCCCCAAGAGCTTATATCTCCTTACTTCTTGTGTGTTTTTTAAAATTTAATTGTTATCTAGTATCACAGCCAATTGGATAAAAATGTGGTGTGTGTTCTAGGTGTACTGCATCTGGTTCATCATATGTATGTATCAATCTATTCATCTTTGGATCCTTTCCCGTGTAGGTTATTACAGAGTGTTGAGTCGACCTCTCCTGGTATTCCTTAGGTATTTTGTGATTATATATTTCATATGTATCAGTACATGTCTGTAAACCCCCATATCCAAATTCATACATTCCTTACACCTTTCCACTTGGTTAAGCATAGTTGGTTTTCTGCATCTATGCACGGCCTTCTCTTGGAAATGACTTCATGGGTATCAATGTTGAAGTAACAGCTATAAGTGATGTCATAGGATATTTCTATTTCGGTTTCTTTCGTACTTCCTTTTGGGTGGGTATCTCTAGATCCTTCTACGGTGGTGCCAGCGGCACTGTTGCATGCTTTTCCGTGGCTCATGTTCCATTGTGCACATGGGCCCCCTTCTTCTTGGTGCATTGTTCTGTTGATGGACATTTGGGTTTCTTCCAAGTCTTGGCGATGGTACATGTTGCTGCAGTGCAGGACGGCCAGCCTGTGTCTTTTTGATTTTGGCCTACTCGGGAGATAGGCCCATCAGTTAGCTCAATTTTTACCTTTCAACGCACCTCCACGGTGTTCTCACTACTAGCTGTTCCCAGGTTACGTCCCAGCGGCCGCTAGAGGGCACAGAGTTCTCTAAAACACCTTGAGCATTTATTCTTTGTAGACTCTGTGGCTGATGATCATTCTGACGACGGTGGGTGAACGTTTTTGTCGACTGGATTTGCATGGCTTTATTAATTCCTGATGTTGAGCATTTTTCCATGCCCTTTTATTTATCACAAGAGAAAGAAAGATATGACAAAATGTGCGCAAAATATGCCTCTTGAAATTGTCGTTTTGAAGTGTGCACGTCTTTTGAGTTTTTTTCCTCGATGTAGGACCCAAGAATTGTTTTTGAGGGCAGGTGTCATTTATAGGCCTGCAATGATTTTGAATATCAAGTGACCATTAGCACTGGGTTTAAAGCTGCTGTTTTGAGAAACGGCCACAAGGCGGCAGCAGGTCTCCTTTACCAAACCTGGTTACTCGGGCAACAGAGCCTCCGTGGAAGTCGTATTCTCGGTTGTCAATTAGAATGGACTGTGCCAGGAAAAAGCCCCTTAAGTTTGTGTCTCACGACTGACCTGTTCGTTTTTTAATTCAATGTTTATTTTTTCTCACAGCAAGTTTGATTACAATGTTTTGCTTGTTGTAGGTGTGAAAGATGTGGCTCTTTTACACATAAACACGTATCTAGTCTTCTTTGGATCCTTTTCCCATGTAGCTTATGACACAATGTTGAGTACTCTTCTCTTGGTATTCCGTAGGCCTTTGGTGATTTTGTATTTCACCTGTGTTTGTATCTCGCTCTTAAACCCAATTTCCTAATGTACACAATTCTCACACCTGTCCATGGGTGAACCATAAATCTGTTTATTGCATCTGTGATTGCCTTTCTCTGTGGAAATATCTTCAGTGATATCAATTTTCAGGGAACACCTATAAGTGATATCGTAGGCTATGTATCTTTCGCTCTGTGACTTACTGCAAGGTGCGTGATGAACTCTAGCCTCACCGATGGTGCTGTTGATGGCATTGTTTCCTTTTGTTCCTTGGCTAATATTCCATCTGCTCAGGTCCCTGTTCTTCTTTGTCCACTCATCTGTTGATGGACTTTCTGCTTGCTTCCATGTCCTGGCTATTGTAATACTCCTGCAATGCAGATTTGCCTGCCTGTGTCTTTCCACTTCTGTCTTCGTTCTTAGGTTATAGGCCCAGGAGTGGGCCTGCTGGATCATATCGTAACTCAGTGTTTACCTTGTAAAGGCACCTCCATTCTGTTCCCATTAGTGCCTCTTACCAGGTGAAGTCCTGTGGCGAGCATTGCCCTCTGAGGAAGGCGCCACTGAGACCCTCCTAAGCCTCAGGGCCCGACTGTACTCTCCTTGGTATGCATCCTGGACTTTATGGTATGAACATACAAAAGGAGATGGTTTTTGGCCAAATCGCTCCAGGGACCTGCTCAGTTACTGGGAGTCCCTGGTTGTTCCCTAAAGCTAGGAAAAGCAACCCTGGAGGGGAAATTGGTGCCTTTGAGGGAGAAGCCGAGCAGCCAACCAACCAGCTGATGCTGATAAGGTGTGACTAAGCCGAGAATCCAACCAACCAGCTGATGCCGATAAGGCGTGACGAAGCAAATTCCCTGCTTTAGGGGTATATATACGGCTATGCTTTGTTATTAAACTTGCCTTGCAAGCGTCAGTTGCTTGTGCCCTTCTGATCCCATACCTTGGTGCGTTCAGTTCCCTACCCCCTCTCGTCGGTTGTTGCTACACTTTGAGGACCCGCCGCGGCTGGCGGCAAAGTCCCACTTAACCTAGAGGGTATGCACTTCTCCACAACCCCTTCAGCATGAATTGTTGGTAGTCTTGTTGCTGATGGTTCTTCTGACTGGTGTGAGCCGATACCTCTGTGGTTGGATTTGCATGCGTCTCATAAAGCCTTGAAATCGAGCTTTCAGGGATGTCCTTTTTTCCTTCAAACTGTGTGTGTAGCTTACCTCATCACATTCTTTTCTTGAACTATGTGCCGCCTTTTGAAATATTTTGGCCACTACCTCCCTCAAGACATTTTGAGGGCAGGTTTCATTGACAGCCCTCCAGAACTTGTGCACACGAAGTGACCATTAGCACGGGTTTTCAAGCTGCCGTTGCACGTAACGGCCAGAGGGCTGCAGCATTTCTGCGTTGCCCACTCTGGTAACTAGTGAAACAGACCTTCCTGCCAGTGGTTTTCCTCGGTTATCAATGACGGTGGGATGTGTCTGGAGAAAACCCCCAAAGCTGATGTCTCCTTACTTATATCTGTTTTTAAAATGGAATTTCTACTTTTCACTGGAGTACTCTTCCATTGTGTCCATGGACCACTGCTCCTTTCTGCATTCCTCTGTGGCTGGGCATTTTCATTGCTTCCAAGTGTTGGCTATGGTAAACATTGCTGGATTGCAGGATTGCCAGCCCGTGTCTTTTTGATTCTCATCCTCTCAGGTGATAGACCCAGCAGTGGCTATGCTTGATTGAACGGTCGCTCAATGTTGACCCTTTCCAGGCAACTCCACTGTGTTTTCCTTAGGGGCTCTTACCACGTCCCACTTAGAACCGAGGGTACGCATTTCTTCACCACCCCGTCAGCATTTCTTGTTTGCAGAAGTTTTGCTGCTGGCCATGCTGAGTCGTGTGACATGATAGGTTTTTGTAACGTGTATTTTCGTGTCTAATAATTCCTAAGGTTCAGCATTTTTCCACGCCTTTTTTTATTCTGTTAAACAAAAACAGAAAAAAAAAAAACCGTGAGTACAATAAACCTCTCGAAATTGTCTTCTTGGAAGGTTGCCCTCTTTGGACTTTTTTGGTCGATTTTCGACCCCAGGATTTTGTTTTGGAGGGCAGGTGTCATTTACAAGCCTGCAATGGGTGTGAATATTGAGTGACCATTAGCACTGACTTTAAAGCTGCTGCTGTGGGAAACGGCCACAAGGCGTCAGCATTGCTACATTCCCACATCTGGTTACTAGGGCAGCAGAGCCTTCTGGAAGTCCTGTTCCCAGGTTGTCAATTACAATGGAATGTGCCAGGAAAAAACCCCAGAAGTGTATGTCACATTACTTCTTGTTCGCTCTTTTAATTTGTTTAAATCGGGGTAATGATTAGAATACTGTTGGTCCTATATGTACAGAATCTGGTTCATTTGTACGTTTTATATATATATATATTCTTGTACAGATCCTCTTCACATGTAAATTATTGCAGAGTGTTCTGGTGACCTCCCTTGCTATATGGTCGGTCTGTTTGATATATATATTTAATACGTATTTGTACACATATGGTGACACTAATCTTAATTTATCCATTCCCCCCACCTTTCATTTTACATCAGCTTAGTTTGTTTTCTAAGTGTGTGAGTGTCTTTCTTTGTGGAAATATGTTCATTTGTGTCAGCTGTTAGATAACGCCTATAGGTGATGTCATACGGTATGCCTTTTGCTTTCCGACTTAACTCATGTTCTGTGATGATCTCTAGGCTCATCTCGGGTGCCTCAAAGAGCAGTGTTTCCTTGTTTTCCATGGATAATAGTCCACTGTGTCCACGGACCAGCTCTTCTTATCCATTCTTCTGTTGATGGACATTTGGGTTGCTTCGGTGTCTTGGCTACTGTGAAAACTCGTGGAGTGCAGCTCTTGCAGCCTGTCTTCTCAGGTGAGAGGCTCGGCTGTGGGTGTTCTGGATGGAAGGGTGGCTCAATTTTTAATTGAAAACGCAGCTCCTTTCTGTTCTCATTATTGGCTGTTACAACTAGACATGTCCTCCACAGACAGAGGGAACAGAGTTCTCTAAAACCCCTTCAGCATTTATTGTTTGTAGTCTTTTGGCTGACAGTAGTTAACTTGGGTGAGCTGAAAGCTTTTTGTAGGTTAGAGGAGTCTGATGATTCCTGATGTTGAGCTTTTCTCCATTTTCCTTTTTTTGATAAAGAGTGAGTAAAACTTACCTCTATCATACTATCTCTTTGACACATTTGCCTGCTTTGAATTTTTTTGGCCACGGCCGAGCTCAGGACATTTTTTTTTTTGAGGGCAGGTGTCTTTTAGAGGCCTGAGTCCTTATGAATGTTAAGTGACCCATAGCTATGCGTTTGAAGCCGCTCTTGCGGGAAACGGCCACAAGGCGGCAGCATTTCTCCATTTCCAACTCTGGGTTTTCCTGCAACAGAGGCTTCCTGGAAATTGTGTTAGTAGGCTGCAAATGAGAGTGCAGTGTGTCAGGGCAAACCCCCAAGAGCTTATATCTCCTTACTTCTTGTGTGTTTTTTAAAATTTAATTGTTATCTAGTATCACAGCCAATTGGATAAAAATGTGGTGTGTGTTCTAGGTGTACTGCATCTGGTTCATCATATGTATGTATCAATCTATTCATCTTTGGATCCTTTCCCGTGTAGGTTATTACAGAGTGTTGAGTCGACCTCTCCTGGTATTCCTTAGGTATTTTGTGATTATATATTTCATATGTATCAGTACATGTCTGTAAACCCCCATATCCAAATTCATACATTCCTTACACCTTTCCACTTGGTTAAGCATAGTTGGTTTTCTGCATCTATGCACGGCCTTCTCTTGGAAATGACTTCATGGGTATCAATGTTGAAGTAACAGCTATAAGTGATGTCATAGGATATTTCTATTTCGGTTTCTTTCGTACTTCCTTTTGGGTGGGTATCTCTAGATCCTTCTACGGTGGTGCCAGCGGCACTGTTGCATGCTTTTCCGTGGCTCATGTTCCATTGTGCACATGGGCCCCCTTCTTCTTGGTGCATTGTTCTGTTGATGGACATTTGGGTTTCTTCCAAGTCTTGGCGATGGTACATGTTGCTGCAGTGCAGGACGGCCAGCCTGTGTCTTTTTGATTTTGGCCTACTCGGGAGATAGGCCCATCAGTTAGCTCAATTTTTACCTTTCAACGCACCTCCACGGTGTTCTCACTACTAGCTGTTCCCAGGTTACGTCCCAGCGGCAGCTAGAGGGCACAGAGTTCTCTAAAACACCTTGAGCATTTATTCTTTGTAGACTCTGTGGCTGATGATCATTCTGACGACGGTGGGTGAACGTTTTTGTCGACTGGATTTGCATGGCTTTATTAATTCCTGATGTTGAGCATTTTTCCATGCCCTTTTATTTATCACAAGAGAAAGAAAGAAAGAGAAGACAAAATGTGCGCAAAATATGCCTCTTGAAATTGTCGTTTTGAAGTGTGCACGTCTTTTGAGTTTTTTTCCTCGATGTAGGACCCAAGAATTGTTTTTGAGGGCAGGTGTCATTTATAGGCCTGCAATGATTTTGAATATCAAGTGACCATTAGCACTGGGTTTAAAGCTGCTGTTTTGAGAAACGGCCACAAGGCGGCAGCAGGTCTCCTTTACCAAACCTGGTTACTCGGGCAACAGAGCCTCCGTGGAAGTCGTATTCTCGGTTGTCAATTAGAATGGACTGTGCCAGGAAAAAGCCCCTTAAGTTTGTGTCTCACGACTGACCTGTTCGTTTTTTAATTCAATGTTTATTTTTTCTCACAGCAAGTTTGATTACAATGTTTTGCTTGTTGTAGGTGTGAAAGATGTGGCTCTTTTACACATAAACACGTATCTAGTCTTCTTTGGATCCTTTTCCCATGTAGCTTATGACACAATGTTGAGTACTCTTCTCTTGGTATTCCGTAGGCCTTTGGTGATTTTGTATTTCACCTGTGTTTGTATCTCGCTCTTAAACCCAATTTCCTAATGTACACAATTCTCACACCTGTCCATGGGTGAACCATAAATCTGTTTATTGCATCTGTGATTGCCTTTCTCTGTGGAAATATCTTCAGTGATATCAATTTTCAGGGAACACCTATAAGTGATATCGTAGGCTATGTATCTTTCGCTCTGTGACTTACTGCAAGGTGCGTGATGAACTCTAGCCTCACCGATGGTGCTGTTGATGGCATTGTTTCCTTTTGTTCCTTGGCTAATATTCCATCTGCTCAGGTCCCTGTTCTTCTTTGTCCACTCATCTGTTGATGGACTTTCTGCTTGCTTCCATGTCCTGGCTATTGTAATACTCCTGCAATGCAGATTTGCCTGCCTGTGTCTTTCCACTTCTGTCTTCGTTCTTAGGTTATAGGCCCAGGAGTGGGCCTGCTGGATCATATCGTAACTCAGTGTTTACCTTGTAAAGGCACCTCCATTCTGTTCCCATTAGTGCCTCTTACCAGGTGAAGTCCTGTGGCGAGCATTGCCCTCTGAGGAAGGCGCCACTGAGACCCTCCTAAGCCTCAGGGCCCGACTGTACTCTCCTTGGTATGCATCCTGGACTTTATGGTATGAACATACAAAAGGAGATGGTCTTTGGCCAAATCGCTCCAGGGACCTGCTCAGTTACTGGGAGTCCCTGGTTGTTCCCTAAAGCTAGGAAAAGCAACCCTGGAGGGGAAATTGGTGCCTTTGAGGGAGAAGCCGAGCAGCCAACCAACCAGCTGATGCTGATAAGGTGTGACTAAGCCGAGAATCCAACCAACCAGCTGATGCCGATAAGGCGTGACGAAGCAAATTCCCTGCTTTAGGGGTATATATACGGCTATGCTTTGTTATTAAACTTGCCTTGCAAGCGTCAGTTGCTTGTGCCCTTCTGATCCCATACCTTGGTGCGTTCAGTTCCCTACCCCCTCTCGTCGGTTGTTGCTACACTTTGAGGACCCGCCGCGGCTGGCGGCAAAGTCCCACTTAACCTAGAGGGTATGCACTTCTCCACAACCCCTTCAGCATGAATTGTTGGTAGTCTTGTTGCTGATGGTTCTTCTGACTGGTGTGAGCCGATACCTCTGTGGTTGGATTTGCATGCGTCTCATAAAGCCTTGAAATTGAGCTTTCAGGGATGCCCTTTTTTTCTTCAAACTGTGTGTGTAGCTTACCTCATCACATTCTTTTCTTGAACTATGTGCCGCCTTTTGAAATATTTTGGCCACTACCTCCCTCAAGACATTTTGAGGGCAGGTTTCATTGACAGCCCTCCAGGACTTGTGCACACGAAGTGACCATTAGCACGGGTTTTCAAGCTGCCGTTGCACGTAACGGCCACAGGGCTGCAGCATTTCTGCGTTTCCCACTCTGGTAACTAGTGAAACAGGCCTTCCTGCCAGTGGTGTTCCTTGGTTATCAATGACGGTGGGATGTGTCTGGAGAAACCCCCCAAAGCTGATGTCTCCTTACTTATATCTGTTTTTAAAATGGAATTTCTACTTTTCACTGGAGTACTCTTCCATTGTGTCCATGGACCACTGCTCCTTTCTGCATTCCTCTGTGGCTGGGCATTTTCATTGCTTCCAAGTGTTGGCTATGGTAAACATTGCTGGATTGCAGGATTGCCAGCCCGTGTCTTTTTGATTCTCATCCTCTCAGGTGATAGACCCAGCAGTGGCTATGCTTGATTGAACGGTCGCTCAATGTTGACCCTTTCCAGGCAACTCCACTGTGTTTTCCTTAGGGGCTCTTACCACGTCCCACTTAGAACCGAGGGTACGCATTTCTTCACCACCCCGTCAGCATTTCTTGTTTGCAGAAGTTTTGCTGCTGGCCATGCTGAGTCGTGTGACATGATAGGTTTTTTTAACGTGTATTTTCGTGTCTAATAATTCCTAAGGTTCAGCATTTTTCCACGCCTTTTTTTATTCTGTTAAACAAAAACAGAAAAAAAAAAAAACCGTGAGTACAATAAACCTCTCGAAATTGTCTTCTTGGAAGGTTGCCCTCTTTGGACTTTTTTGGTCGATTTTCGACCCCAGGATTTTGTTTTGGAGGGCAGGTGTCATTTACAAGCCTGCAATGGGTGTGAATATTGAGTGACCATTAGCACTGACTTTAAAGCTGCTGCTGTGGGAAACGGCCACAAGGCGTCAGCATTGCTACATTCCCACATCTGGTTACTAGGGCAGCAGAGCGTTCTGGAAGTCCTGTTCCCAGGTTGTCAATTAGAATGGAATGTGCCAGGAAAAAACCCCAGAAGTGTATGTCACATTACTTCTTGTTCGCTCTTTTAATTTGTTTAAATCGGGGTAATGATTAGAATACTGTTGGTCCTATATGTACAGAATCTGGTTCATTTGTACGTTTTATATATATATATATTCTTGTACAGATCCTCTTCCCATGTAAATTATTGCAGAGTGTTCTGGTGACCTCCCTTGCTATATGGTCGGTCTGTTTGATATATATATTTAATACGTATTTGTACACATATGGTGACACTAATCTTAATTTATCCATTCCCCCCACCTTTCATTTTACATCAGCTTAGTTTGTTTTCTAAGTCTCTGAGTGTCTTTCTTTGTGGAAATATGTTCATTTGTGTCAGCTGTTAGATAACGCCTATAGGTGATGTCATACGGTATGCCTTTTGCTTTCCGACTTAACTCATGTTCTGTGATGATCTCTAGGCTCATCTCGGGTGCCTCAAAGAGCAGTGTTTCCTTGTTTTCCATGGATAATAGTCCACTGTGTCCACGGACCAGCTCTTCTTATCCATTCTTCTGTTGATGGACATTTGGGTTGCTTCGGTGTCTTGGCTACTGTGAAAACTTGTGGAGTGCAGCTCTTGCAGCCTGTCTTCTCAGGTGAGAGGCTCGGCTGTGGGTGTTCTGGATGGAAGGGTGGCTCAATTTTTAATTGAAAACGCAGCTCCTTTCTGTTCTCATTATTGGCTGTTACAACTAGACATGTCCTCCACAGACAGAGGGAACAGAGTTCTCTAAAACCCCTTCAGCATTTATTGTTTGTAGTCTTTTGGCTGACAGTAGTTAACTTGGGTGAGCTGAAAGCTTTTTGTAGGTTAGAGGAGTCTGATGATTCCTGATGTTGAGCTTTTCTCCATTTTCCTTTTTTTGATAAAGAGTGAGTAAAACTTACCTCTATCATACTATCTCTTTGACACATTTGCCTGCTTTGAATTTTTTTGGCCACGGCCGAGCTCAGGACATTTTTTTTTTTGAGGGCAGGTGTCTTTTAGAGGCCTGAGTCCTTATGAATGTTAAGTGACCCATAGCTATGCGTTTGAAGCCGCTCTTGCGGGAAACGGCCACAAGGCGGCAGCATTTCTCCATTTCCAACTCTGGGTTTTCCTGCAACAGAGGCTTCCTGGAAATTGTGTTAGTAGGCTGCAAATGAGAGTGCAGTGTGTCAGGGCAAACCCCCAAGAGCTTATATCTCCTTACTTCTTGTGTGTTTTTTAAAATTTAATTGTTATCTAGTATCACAGCCAATTGGATAAAAATGTGGTGTGTGTTCTAGGTGTACTGCATCTGGTTCATCATATGTATGTATCAATCTATTCATCTTTGGATCCTTTCCCGTGTAGGTTATTACAGAGTGTTGAGTCGACCTCTCCTGGTATTCCTTAGGTATTTTGTGATTATATATTTCATATGTATCAGTACATGTCTGTAAACCCCCATATCCAAATTCATACATTCCTTACACCTTTCCACTTGGTTAAGCATAGTTGGTTTTCTGCATCTATGCACGGCCTTCTCTTGGAAATGACTTCATGGGTATCAATGTTGAAGTAACAGCTATAAGTGATGTCATAGGATATTTCTATTTCGGTTTCTTTCGTACTTCCTTTTGGGTGGGTATCTCTAGATCCTTCTACGGTGGTGCCAGCGGCACTGTTGCATGCTCTTCCGTGGCTCATGTTCCATTGTGCACATGGGCCCCCTTCTTCTTGGTGCATTGTTCTGTTGATGGACATTTGGGTTTCTTCCAAGTCTTGGCGATGGTACATGTTGCTGCAGTGCAGGATGGCCAGCCTGTGTCTTTTTGATTTTGGTCTACTCGGGAGATAGGCCCATCAGTGGGCCTACCCGATTACAGGTTAGCTCAATTTTTACCTTTCAGTGCACCTCCACGGTGTTCTCACTACTAGCTGTTCCCAGGTTATGTCCCAGCGGCCGCTAGAGGGCACAGAGTTCTCTAAAACACCTTGAGCATTTATTCTTTGTAGACTCTGTGGCTGATGATCATTCTGACGACGGTGGGTGAACGTTTCTGTCGACTGGATTTGCATGGCTTTATTAATTCCTGATGTTGAGCATTTTTCCATGCCCTTTTATTTATCACAAGAGAAAGAAAGAAAGAGAAGACAAAATGTGCGCAAAATATGCCTCTTGAAATTGTCGTTTTGAAGTGTGCACATCTTTTGAGTTTTTTTCCTCGATTGACGACCCAAGAATCGTTTTTGAGGGCAGGTGTCATTTATAGGCCTGCAATGATTTTGAATATCAAGTGACCATTAGCACTGGGTTTAAAGCTGCTGTTTTGAGAAACGGCCACAAGGCGGCAGCAGGTCTCCTTTACCAAACCTGGTTACTCGGGCAACAGAGCCTCCGTGGAAGTCGTATTCTCGGTTGTCAATTAGAATGGACTGTGCCAGGAAAAAGCCCCTTATGTTTGTGCCTCACGACTGACTTGTTCGTTTTTTAATTCAATGTTTATTGTTTCTCACAGCAAGTTTGATTACAATGTTTTGCTTGTTGTAGGTGTGAAAGATGTGGCTCTTTTACACATAAACACGTATCTAGTCTTCTTTGGATCCTTTTCCCATGTAGCTTATGACACAATGTTGAGTACTCTTCTCTTGGTATTCCGTAGGCCTTTGGTGATTTTGTATTTCACCTGTGTTTGTATCTCTCTCTTAAACCCAATTTCCTAATGTACACAATTCTCACACCTGTCCATGGGTGAACCATAAATCTGTTTATTGCATCTGTGATTGCCTTTCTCTGTGGAAATATCTTCAGTGATATCAATTTTCAGGGAACACCTATAAGTGATATCGTAGGCTATGTATCTTTCGCTCTGTGACTTACTGCAAGGTGCGTGATGAACTCTAGCCTCACCGATGGTGCTGTTGATGGCATTGTTTCCTTTTGTTCCTTGGCTAATATTCCATCTGCTCAGGTCCCTGTTCTTCTTTGTCCACTCATCTGTTGATGGACTTTCTGCTTGCTTCCATGTCCTGGCTATTGTAATACTCCTGCAATGCAGATTTGCCTGCCTGTGTCTTTCCACTTCTGTCTTCGTTCTTAGGTTATAGGCCCAGGAGTGGGCCTGCTGGATCATATCGTAACTCAGTGTTTACCTTGTAAAGGCACCTCCATTCTGTTCCCATTAGTGCCTCTTACCAGGTGAAGTCCTGTGGCGAGCATTGCCCTCTGAGGAAGGCGCCACTGAGACCCTCCTAAGCCTCAGGGCCCGACTGTACTCTCCTTGGTATGCATCCTGGACTTTATGGTATGAACATACAAAAGGAGATGGTCTTTGGCCAAATCGCTCCAGGGACCTGCTCAGTTACTGGGAGTCCCTGGTTGTTCCCTAAAGCTAGGAAAAGCAACCCTGGAGGGGAAATTGGTGCCTTTGAGGGAGAAGCCGAGCAGCCAACCAACCAGCTGATGCTGATAAGGTGTGACTAAGCCGAGAAGCCAACCAACCAGCTGATGCCGATAAGGCGTGACGAAGCAAATTCCCTGCTTTAGGGGTATATATACGGCTATGCTTTGTTATTAAACTTGCCTTGCAAGCGTCAGTTGCTTGTGCCCTTCTGATCCCATACCTTGGTGCGTTCAGTTCCCTACCCCCTCTCGTCGGTTGTTGCTACACTTTGAGGACCCGCCGCGGCTGGCGGCAAAGTCCCACTTAACCTAGAGGGTATGCACTTCTCCACAACCCCTTCAGCATGAATTGTTGGTAGTCTTGTTGCTGATGGTTCTTCTGACTGGTGTGAGCCGATACCTCTGTGGTTGGATTTGCATGCGTCTCATAAAGCCTTGAAATTGAGCTTTCAGGGATGCCCTTTTTTTCTTCAAACTGTGTGTGTAGCTTACCTCATCACATTCTTTTCTTGAACTATGTGCCGCCTTTTGAAATATTTTGGCCACTACCTCCCTCAAGACATTTTGAGGGCAGGTTTCATTGACAGCCCTCCAGGACTTGTGCACACGTAGTGACCATTAGCACGGGTTTTCAAGCTGCCGTTGCACGTAACGGCCACAGGGCTGCAGCATTTCTGCGTTTCCCACTCTGGTAACTAGTGAAACAGGCCTTCCTGCCAGTGGTGTTCCTTGGTTATCAATGACGATGGGATGTGTCTGGAGAAACCCCCCAAAGCTGATGTCTCCTTACTTATATCTGTTTTTAAAATGGAATTTCTACTTTTCACTGGAGTACTCTTCCATTGTGTCCATGGACCACTGCTCCTTTCTGCATTCCTCTGTGGCTGGGCATTTTCATTGCTTCCAAGTGTTGGCTATGGTAAACATTGCTGGATTGCAGGATTGCCAGCCCGTGTCTTTTTGATTCTCATCCTCTCAGGTGATAGACCCAGCAGTGGCTATGCTTGATTGAACGGTCG